>NC_139698.1:34567030-34982030 GCF_964188405.1 Protomyctophum parallelum
TGGGTATGAGATGAGCTATAGGCCTAATGTTACGAAGGAACGTAGTGCCTCTCTGACATCACAACCAGGACGTCAGGAGTGACATCACTATCGACGTCCCGAAACTATAAATATATGCCTACCGCAGGACCTAACTGGAAGATATCATTATAGCATCAGCAGTAGACTTAGACACCACACCTAACTCTGCCAATCCTGCGGCTCAAGAAGATAAGCAAACCAGCCTTATCTCCTCGGCATCTCTCCCCGAGAATCTAGATCATACCAGATACTAGATCTCGGCCACACCTAAGGTGAGAGTGGCGTTTGGCGGCCTCAGGTGTAGGTATTTGTGACCTATCATCTGGGATATGGTCGCACTCTACGAGTGTGGGAAGCAGCACGTCGGATCTTCCATCTAATGTCTGAGCTACAAAGCCAGCTCCTCTTCTGCCAGACATCTGTGTCACTCCAGCACATGTGCGCAGTGTGTAGGGAGAATCTGCTCCATGAGAGTCAAACAGATCGAAGAACTCAGGGCGAGCGAGAGACCTGTTACTCTGGTCATCAAGTACAGCATAGACTTTTACAGATCTGTGTGGTTGTCCTGCTGGACACACCTTTATGAGACAGATTTTAGAGGTATTGGTTCCGCCATGTACTTCTGTACATTTGGAGACTATTTCGGCAGGAGCATCTTCTCTCTGCTCCCCGCCATGCTCTGTGTCAGAGTCTATGGCGGTCCATGGGGCTGGTCCTGGATGAAGAGCTGTGACATGTTCGTTGCTGTCACACTCGTTGCACTGAATGGTCGTTCTGCAGTTTTTAGCCACATGATGAGTTGAGGAGCAGCATCTGAAACAAACCCCACTTTCAGAAATGTTTTGCGTTCCTCCAGTGTCTTAGCTCTGAAGCCTCTGCATCGCATTAGTGGATGGGGTTTATTGTGAATTGGACACTGCCTGTTAATGTCCAAGTTACTGCTGGCAGTCTTTGTAAACTTGTTTAATGGCTCTGGCATGATTTCTGTTTTGTGGGATGACACTTGATCTCTAGAGTGTGTGTAACTTTTGACATAGCTGTCTGGTTTTACTGCCATGCCAGATGAACTGAGTGTGAAACTCGGATCATTACGAATATGGGCCTCTCTGCAAACAAAATCAGTGAAGAATGAAAACGGTGGAAATTGAACTTCATTCTTCAGCTTGTACAAACTACCTTGTGTCATCCATTTCTCTTGGAGCCCGTATGGCAGTTTCTCCACTATAGGGTTGACACCCCGAGGTGTATCCAAGTAAGCGAGTCCAGTCAAATAGCCCTCTAATTTAGCTGACTCCAACTCCCTTAACAGGTCGCTAAGATCTCTCAATTTTAGGGGCTCTTTGTTGTTAATCTTGGGGAACCTCTCAAGCTTGTCTAAAAGAGCCTTCTCAACAATCTCGGGACACCCATATGTCCCATCAAGGCGCGTCCACGCCATCCTGAGCCCAGCAGCAGGGTCACTAACATGAACGGCTCTGATTCTCCTGACCTGCTCTGATGACTGGGAGCCCAACCACCTTGTTAGAAGGTCAAGCTCTTCCCTGCAGGTGATTTTCAGTCCTTTTATGAAATTCACAAAGGTTGACTTCCAGCTCCAATAATTGTCTGGACGATCGTCGAAGATGGTCATCCCAGAGGTCACAATCTCGCGACGAGCCATGTAGATAGCAAAGTCATTTATGCCTGTGTTGTCAGGAACAGATGACTGTGATGTCATATTGTGTACTCTGGAGGAGTGTTTGGCATAAGCCGAAGCGGAACCCATTCTATCATTAGTTACATGACTATGAATTTGCTTAATGTCTTGTGGTGGAGGGGTGTGAGGGATATTATGTGGCCGATCGGGTGCAGTGTGACACTCAGATTGGGGCGGTGACAACTCAATAGACTCAAGTCTGGAATGGCATTCAACATAGTCACTTGTTCTTTTCTCTCTAGACTCGTGGTGGATTGATGCAATGTTCAGTGAGTTGGGTTTTGCTTGAGATCCCAGTTCTAGAGCGGCTGATTCAAGAAACTCAGCCTCAGCCACGGCAGCTGCACACTCTTGCTCTTGCTTCAGTGTGAGTAGAGCAGCCTCGAACTGGGCTTTTTGGACCATGAGCTCAGTTTCTTTTTTAACAAAGGTGGTGCGAGCACATACTGCTTCGGCTCTGACACGTGCTTTAACTGCTGCTAGGCTTGCTGATGATTTACCTGAGCTAGAGTTGGTAGAACAACTAGCGTGAGATCTTGTTTCGTACGATGTTTCAGATGAACTTGGAGGTCGAACTTTCTGTTCATTGCCTGTGTTTGCCTCGTTGTCCATCTTGCATATGCTGTACTCCAGTTATTGCATGAAGGGGGGTCTGAAGTAGGGTCAGGGCAGTTGATGAAGAGCAGCTGTCCTGTTGTCCAGAATGACTGTAATGGCCTCGCTGTGATGCTGTCTTTTCACTATTCTGTCTCCTCCGTGTGTGGCTCCACGGAGTAACAGATAGCTAAACAGAACTTGTATTAGGCATTGAAAGACTTGACGAGACGTGGATGTAGAATTGTTGGTTGTTTACTTCACCCTTCTTCATAATCTTTACAATGCTTTACCAGCAATTTGTGAAACTAAAAACAAATGACAAACAAGTAATATCAAAAGGCATGGTAGACAATTGACCATAAATCTCACAAATGTAAGATAGAACAGCAAAATATGCATCATTACTTCATCTCAAAGATGAAACATATAACATAAACTCACAGACAAAGCTTCTCCAAGGCTCAAAACAGGTGGATGGCAAGAGATGCAATAATTCTGTCACATCTGTAGAACATACTACTGACCAGGAAGTAAAGGCTTGTGACATGTGATCACAGCTACCAATAACAACACAGGGAAACTAGAACACATTAGCTGACAGCAGTCTTCAAAGCAACCACTAGATGATGCTAAATACTCTTTTCCGTCGAGAGGCATGACACTAAGCTTAACTCTGCTTTATCTAAATTTGTGTGGAACGGGAAACATTCACGCCTCAAACTTTCCCTGAGCTAGAGCTGATGGCGGCCTTTCGTTGCCCAACTTCTAATTTTACTATTGGGCCTTCACCCTCTTTTAAGATGGTTTGACTCAACGAAGGTTTCTTGGCGAGAGCTTGAGGAGAGTTTGGTACATCCTATCGAATTGAGTGATCTTATTTATTCAAACTATTCATAATAATCAATGCAAAATTCGTTTTGGGCCAGTAGTGGTAGTGTGGAGAGCAGCTGAAAAAATGTGCAAGATTGATTTGAAATGGAATCTGTTTTCCCCAATATTCAATAATCAAGAAGGTCTGTTGTTGGAGGAACGTCCTATTCATTTTTCTAGATGGAGTTCCAAGGGGATTCATACATGGGGTGATTTATTTGAAAATGGCCCCAGGTGGAGGCACTGTCCTTGGTGCTGAACTCTGTACGGCACTGGCTTGCCTCGCTGTAGTGCTTACCTGTTTGGCGGCCCAGCGAGACTCCACGGCACACATTGTAGATTGGATCAGGCAAATGGCTCTGTGATTATATATAATTTGTATTAAAAAAAAAAAAAAATCCAGTCAAACATTATTTTATTTTTAATATTCAGAATTTAAATGCAACCTCATTCAGTGCAAATTATGGATTAATTACTTGCGCGAGCAGAGCGCGCAAGCACTGTAATCGGCTGTGTATGTCGGTGGCATCGCTCAGCCAAGCAGGGATTGTGTATTTTTGGTGGTGTCGCTTGGCCAATTAGGGATTGTGTATTTTTGGTGGCGTCGCTTGGCTGATGACGTAACTATTAAAATTGTTGTAAGAAAATACATTTGTTTTCTATTGGTGTAAGTTTTATTTTAAATGTTTGTTTATGGCTTAAGTCGTTATTTCTTATATTTTAAATTGGGGCGGACAGTAAGTTGACAGGAGTCAGCAGTAGGTTGCCCCATTCATGGCCTACTTGTGTGCAAAGCGCAATTTGGCAGCTTGACAGAGTGCATTTCTAGTTACAAATTGCATTCACAATTATTAGAACCCAATTGCTCCTAATTATGTATTACATAATTACATTTCATCTTCAGTTTGACCTTTCCAACAACTGCACAAGGTAAATAGCTCCTTCTCTCTGCTTCAGTATTACTGGGTCTTTCAAACCAGAATAAATTGCCATTTTTTTGCCCGAGAGGTTTGACTGAAAAGCAAGTAGGGCAGGCGGGGAGCACTATGGGCAACTTAAATCTTGTCTGAACATGAAATCTGATCATGTTTTCATGACTCTTCTACCAAATGTGCTGAGGTAATTTTCTAAATGTGAGCAGTAACCATCAGAGATTTATACTGGGCATGACACTTGTAATACTGCCATAACATCTGGCATGGGCAAGGGACTCGCCGCGAGAGGGGAGCATAAATCACAGCTGCCGGGTTTTTATGCGGTGGGTGTTGCCGCATAGCAGAACTCTCTTACATTTACTGCCTGAACGATACAAAGGCCACCACGGTCAAGATCAACCACGCCGAGTTAAAGAGTTATAGGAACATTTTCTCGTTTCTGTGTGTATATTTTATTTTATTTTGTTCTGCCTCGCACGAAACCACTATGAATGGCTGCACTATTTCTCACCCCTGGTAAATGTCTACACTCAATTGAACACTTAATTGTGGAGGCCTAATTGTTCTCTCTATCCAGAAAGAGTATTTTATTACCAAGTAATATAATGGGACTTTACGTCCAGTCCTCATCTGTGTTCAACCGGAAATTAATTGTCATTACTCAATCAATAAGTCTTCACAATACAGATAAAAAAGGGGATTATGGAGGCTCCCCAGTGTAAATTCCGGTTTTAAATGCTGGCAAATGGTTCGATGTGTGTATTATGTGTCTGTACTCTCTTGGAATGTAAAAAGATATGGGGCTCTATTTTCATCCATGCTAAAGCCCCTTCCTTAAACTACTTTTCTACAAGCTCACAACGTGTCAATGTACTGTAGAGTGGTTAATTTTTCAAAATAATAAATAAGGCAAAGTAGTATAGAGATAAGGGGTTTAGCATGTACGAAAATACAGCCTATGGACTGTTCTTTGACACCACCGCCCACCACCATTCCCATCGCTGCATTCTTCTTCTTCTTTCCCATTTCTTTATTTATCCAGGTTTTGAGCTTTCCCACTGTGACGAACCTGGCGTTCCACAGTTTGGCTTCAAAGTCAGTGACCAGGGTCACTTTGCAGGCAGTGCCATCACGTACGCTTGTGACCAAGGTTACACCCTGCACGGCAGTGGCATACTCAAGTGCATGACAGGAGACAGAAGAGCATGGGACAACCATCTCCCCTCATGCATAGGTAATCCTGTCTCTTTATCTCTTCGTCTGTCTGTCTGTCTGTCTGTCTGTCTGTCTGTCTGTCTGTCTGTCTGTCTGTCTGTCTGTCTGTCTGTCTGTCTGTCTGTCTGTCTGTCTGTCCTTCCTCTCTGCCTATGTCACCCTCTCTGTCACTGTCTCCCAGTCTCTTTGGCAGCTGATATTATTATTCAGTCCAGGTACCCCGTCAACATTGCTATGCTCAGTGTTATCCTAAGGATTTGGTCCTACATGATTTCCTCTTAATTGGGCTGTGTTGAGAGAAACTGCATGCCTTGTCATTTTTGTCAGAGAATACAAATGCCTCTGATGTTTTATTGTGAATAATTGATCTCTGTTAATATTCTGGAATTCTGCATCCAAAGCTAGATAATTAGATTAAATAAGAACGCTGTGTTGGAATGATTTGGAAGCACTCTTTATATGACCTTTATTTTGACCTTTTAATTGAGTTTTCAGTAATTTAAACATAACATGGCATTGATCAATCATGATCCAGAAGCATAACAAAGTGCACAGGTAGTAATTTATTTAAAGTTGGTAGCACAAGGAGGAGTGGCCATACTGTATCATATGTACAGTGCAGTAGCGCTTTTATATTCAGAGGCTGCTGTGAGAAAGAGGGGGAAAAAAAAGATGAAGCTATTACCTGCATGTTGCTCGATTCTGGAAGGTGTTGTGAGGCAGTGACTGTATACCGATGTCTAGCAGTGATGGATTAGGGTAAAAATGATTTACAAATTCCGGACATGTGCAGAATTGCACTTTAAATGCCACTGTGTCCTTCTGCCTTTTCCAATGATGAGACACTGGTTTCCTCCTCAAAGGGAAAGAATTAGCTTTGGTTTGGCACCGCAGTAGTGTATGTTCGATATGATCACAAATGCTGATCACAAAAAAGGTGCTCTGTCACTCTATTGATTAACTGTTCAACAGAGCTGGATTATTGATTGGTCAATATTAATAGTCAGCCTGGTCTCTGTGAGTTGAATGAGAAGTGGAGCGTCCATATCTTTCGCCAAGGCCACATCTCTAGGCTCCTGTCTAACATTTGGCTGCTTCTCTAAAGCTGATTAGCGCCATCTAATGCAATTTTCCCATTAATTAAGTGCTGTTTGTTCTGTAATATAGATAGTCAAATGATAACCAGGGGAAATACACCATAGATTAGAGGATATGATATTACTTCCATCATTGACATTTTAGCGGCGCCCACAGTTGAAGGCCCGGACGGTATAGTTTGTTTACACTGACTGTATAGTTAATTAATGGCATCATTAGCAGGGCATACTTGGAGGCAAAACATGTTTTGCATTCCTAAGTGTCTCCGGTCAGGCAAGAAGTCTTTGTCGCAGTTCCTGCAATTACCTGGTTGTAGAAAAGAAAGAGAGAACTATGGTCAGATGCAGCAGCCATGGACGTGTGTCATTGTCTTCCTCCCTCCCACTTTCTCATGCATTCATTGTCAACCTCTCTCCGTCTTTCTCTCTGTCAGCACTGGGCATAAATAATATTACATTTTTTAAAGTGTGTGTGTGTGTGTGTGTGTGTGTGTGTGTGTGTGTGTGTGTGTGTGTGTGTGTGTGTGTGTGTGTGTGTGTGTGTGTGTGTGTGTGTGTGTGTGTGTGTGTGTGTGTGTGTGTGTGTGTGTGTGTGTGTGTGTGTGTGTTGTGAGTACAGCAGAGTGTGGTGGAGGTTTCAAGGGTGAGTCTACAGGTCGTATCCTGTCCCCTGGGTATCCATTCCCTTATGATAACAACCTGAGGTGCACCTGGACCATTGAGGTCAACTCTGGCAACATCGTCAGGTATGACCGTATACCTACACAGCATGTACATGCTACATACACAGCTAAATATGTTCATTCAGCAATGAGAGTGTAAATATTGAACTACAATTTGGTTAAATATTTACTACCTCGTTTACACTCTCGTATGGGAACATTCATAAAGGTTAAAGTTAAATTAACCCATTTAGATCTGAGGCCGATTCTAAAAACGCCTCCTAAAACCTAACCTAAGCTTTTCTGAAAACCTTAGGTTACGTATCGGTCATGAATGGAGTCCCAGTGGGCGTATTTTTTATTTATTCATTTTCTTTCAATAAAAGCCTTTCATAACGCATGCCTGTGATCTAAAAGATTTCTGTTAAGTATCCTCAAAATGTCTGTCATCAAGAGAAACCGCCTGCAGCTATTATCAGTGAATGGGGACAGTGACTTTGTAGACACTGACAGCACCCAAGGGGATGTTCCAGTTATGTGAGAGCATTTTGTGGTGCAGAACTGTTAGCACGACAGTGAATTAAAACCCATTTGGTCATAAATGTTGAAGCAAACAAGTATGATTGTATAAATTCAATCTTACATCTTACAAGAAGCTCTAGCTATCTCTTGATGGCTTGTTTCACTTTCACAGACATTGATTGATGTTCCCTAATCTACACTGAACTTCAACTGGACTGAACTCTTATGTTGACTTTGCATCAGGCATTTCACTTTTGTTGAGGAGTTGGTTTGAATCAATAAGGAGCTGCAGAACTGTGAAAGAGAGCAGCATAATAAAAATAAATGAAACAACCAGCCAAAGCCAGATTGATTGACTGATTTGACCCTGGGCCACGGCTCACTCTGACCAACCAATACCAAACTAATCAATACCAAATCAAAGATAATCTATTTTCTTCACTTCATCCAGTCTCCAGTTCCTGGCCTTTGACACAGAGGCATCCCATGACATCTTAAAGGTGTGGGATGGCCCTCCTGATAATGAGATGTCTCTGAAGGAGGTGAGTGGTTCATTGCTGCCGGAGGGGATCCACTCCACCCTCAACTTGGTCACCATTCAGTTTGAGACTGACTTCTACATCACCAAATCCGGCTTTGCCATCGACTTCTCCAGTGAGTATTACTGTACTACCACCATTGACTATTATTATTATTATTATTATTATTATTATTATTATTATTATTATTATTATTATTATTATTATTATAGGACAACATGGAGAGTAAAATGAGTCTAAATATAATGCATGCATGTAGTCAATAGAACACATACTGTACAGCCTGCGTCTGTGCACTAGTAATTATATTTTCCCCTAATCTTATGATCTGTCATTATTTATCTCCATGTTATATCAAGTTATCAAGTTGAAGTATAGTGGTTTTTAATTCCAATCTCGTTATCTCACTCTGATCTGTCAGTATTTGCCTTAATCTTTGTTATGGTTGAACGGTTGTGAAGCTATCACAAATCCCTGGCATTTCACAGTCCACTGCTGTGGATGGTCTCCAGTGTGCTGTGTCCACATGTTTTGCTGATGGGTAACTTCTAACCCATGCACCCACGCACAGCCAGTTCTATTATACCTCATTGATCATTCAGCCGTGAAGTTTGTGTAGAGATCATTTATTTTTGAATGGATACGAGATGTATTGCACCTGCAATTGTGTTGTGATTGGAGATCTTAGTGCTAGGTCTCAATGCTGCATTTGACACGGTCGACCACAATACAGACTGAACAATTGGGTGGGACTTTCTGGCACAGTACTAAACTGGTTTGAATCATATCTGATAAATTACAAAAGATACATGCAAGGATCCATTCGACGGCCTCTATTGTCTACAATATCTACATGCTCCGACTAGGCGACTACCTCAGATTATGGAAAACAACAAAATAAGATACACAAATCTACATAACCGTATGACCAGAGGACTATATGGTCCAATACAAACACTGACTAAATGCATTAAACAAATCAAGAATTGGATGTGGCATTATACTTTCTTCAATTAAACAAATAAAAACTGAAGTAATCGTTTTTGGAGCCAAGAAAGACAGATTAAAAGTCGAGCACCCAGATCCAATCGGTAATGTTAAGATTAGAAGTTAGAACCTCTAGTCAAGTCAAAGACCTTGGTGTAGTCATGGACCTGAATTTAGACACCCACCTTAAACAATCACAAAGTCAGCCTCACCTAAAACATATAGCACAGGTTAAAAGACTTATGTCTCAGCAGGACCTAGACAAACTTTTCCATGCTGCTGCTTATGTTCTTCTAATTCCAAGACATTGGATGATATCACTCAAGTTATTAAATCCTTACACTGGCCCCCTGTGTATTAAATAATTGATTTCAAAATACTAATGTTGGTCTAAAGCTTTAGGGCTACATTATCGCAGAGATATCTGGGAAAGGTTATTTTCTTCATTTTCATTGCACCACCCATCTGGAACCAATTTCCAGAAAACGACAGGGCTGCTGTCACTCTGTATTTATTTTAAAACACAGCTAAAGACCTTTCTGTTTGATTTTACTTTGATTAAGTTATATTTATTTTTTATTATGTCCTGTTTCATGTAAAAAAACAAAATACTTTTGTTTTATCCATCCACATGACATTTTATAATTTTGTTTCTTTTGCTTGATGTTCTGTGTAAAACACATTGTATTGCCTTGTTGTTTTTTTCTTGTGACCACCTCTCTGACTTGTGCATTACCCTTTCAAATCAACATTGTAAGAAAGGTGATGGGTCGCACACACCAAGACTGCATTTTAGTTTTTATTCTTTATAAGTTTATAACATCGAATGACAGACGTTTCGGCAATCCAGCCTTCATCAGTGTGGAGAGTTTGTGAACGTCAGTCTCTTTTAAGGGAGTGGTGACAATGGTGATTATGTGCACCTGCACACTTTCACCACTCCCTTAAAAGAGACTGACATACATACAGGTACTTTCATACTATCAATAAAGGCAGAAAAAAAGAGACTGACATTCACAAACTCTCCACACTGATGAAGGCTGGATAGCCGAAACGTCTGTCATTCGATGCACTAAAATGCAGTCTTGGTGTGTGCGACCCATTGCCTTGTTGTCGAAATGTGCAATGCAAATAAAATGACCTTGCCTTGGATTAGTTTTCAGTGGCTACAGTAAATAGAGCCAGGTCTTCACATGCTAAAATGTGATTTTCATAAAAGAATGAGGGTTTCTTTCTGTGTTATTTCTTTCAACTACAGTTGAAAGAAATAATATGAAAATATATTTTTGAGTTCAAATAATACAGTATACCATTCAACTAGTCTAAACCTGCACCCACAGGGATGACCTAGGAATTGATATGATTTGTACTACTCATTTGGATTTGTTGCTTTGAGAGCATCACAGGCATTCACTTGCAGAGATCAGTCAATACTATGCTGTTTTCTCTAACTGTGTTTGAGCAAGAGTTAGAGCTTGACAGCTGTCTGCTGCATGGTATGTAATAATCCCTTTTGTACGTTTGTGTGTGCATCATGTGTGTTTTAGTGTGTAGGCTCTTGCGTCTGTGGGTGTTGTGTATATTATATGTGTGTGTGTGTGTGTGTGTGTGTGTGTGTGTGTGTGTGTGTGTGTGTGTGTGTGTGTGTGTGTGTGTGTGTGTGTGTGCGTGTGCGTGTGTGTGCGCGCGTGCGTGCGTGCGTGCATGTCCGTCCTTCAGGCTCGCTCGCGACAGCCTGCAGGGACCCAGGTATGCCAATGAATGGCAGTCGCAATGGAGAAGGGCGGGAGCCTGGCGATTCAGTGACCTTCTCCTGTGATCCAGGATACGAATTACAGGGGGAGAGCAGAATCACCTGCATCCAAGTGGAAAATAGATACTACTGGCAACCCAGTCCACCAAGCTGCATCGGTGAGAGGGAGAAAGAAAAATAATGACGAGAGAGGGGGGGAGGAGATGGAAAGAGAGAGGGAGCGGTGGAGAGGGAGATGTGGGAAAGTACATGGGGGCAGAAGTGAAGGAGCAGTGTATAGGGATTAGGAGTAAAAAATGATACATGTGAGAGATGGAGAGCACTTTCTATAACTTATTATATCAGAGAATGTATTTCTTATCAAACCCGTAAAAGATATACAGGTATTATGTAGGATAACAGAAAGCACTCGAGACACATCTTGAGCTGTTGCCAAGTGTTATCCTCGCTGTGGCTAATCAAGGGCTGAGGTCAGCCAATATGTTGTTTCATCACAGCTTAACTGTTAGTTAATTAATTTAACAATTATCAATGTAATTAATTCTGGCCAGGGAAGAACTGAGCACTGGGCATGGGACATTATTTTATGTACATGTTTATCTTATATTAGCTTACTTATTGATGGGATCATTGGTGTTGAGTTCCAGTCTGTTTAATGGATGTGGATAAAAATAATAAAAACAATAGTTTGGGAGATTGGCAAGCTTTTTATTAATTATTATTAATGTGTAATGAATATTAACTTTCTATTAGGGAAGATAGTTTAAAATCCCTAATCTTGTCAGTGCTTTTGAATTGCATTGAGGATTTTCTTTTCATCTTAAAATATTGACTGTATATTTCCATTTCCCCAACACCAGGCAGTGGGAAAAAATGTATTCAAGCTGTAGAAAACTACATTAAGTAGTCAAATATGTATTTATAACTAGCTACTTATCTTTTCATTGCTCTTACCCTATCATTACATTAGAAGACACATTAGCGTAACCACATGGGCTGGAAACTGCAGTTTTTCCCCTCAATAATTACTACTGGAAATTATGTATAATTATGTCATTTTGTTAAAATCTACTTCATTTTCCTTTCAAGCTCCTTGTGGAGGGAATGTGACAGGATCTTCTGGGTTCATTCTTTCTCCAAACTACCCCCATCCCTACCCGCACAGCAAAGATTGTGACTGGCTCATTGCTGTCCACTCTGACTATGTCATCTCATTAGCTTTCATCAGGTAAGCGGTGGTGCTATGATACGGTAGTTCTTTTCTTTAGTCCAATTCACTAATTAGATGTTCTTGGTGTAATCATTGATGTTCGAACAGTTAATCGTAATAAATGTATTATTAGGATGTTACTGGTGTACAGGCATTTAGAGTCATGAAAAATGTCACACACGTCGATGATTAAAACAAGGACTTTGTGGAGGACACTGAGCCATGGCATCAGATTAAATGCACTGGAGCAGTAGGTCAGCATTATGGTCCAGTAGTTTTGTGTTTCCAGATAATATGAGATCTGCCTTCTGAACAATTTGTCTGAGGACTCTATAAAATACAATGTAGTAACAAAACTACACTGACTACTTTCAAAACCAATCATGCCTCCACCTCAATATCAAGTGCCGCACTAAAGACTTGGATTGCTTCTGTAAAGTTTTTTTTTCTTCCGCCTGGTTTTAGCAACGAAAGCTGGAAGATTTCGTTGCTAGAATCTCCTGTTGAGCTTTTAGAGACTGAATTATGAGTTTAATGGTCCAATAGTTCCAGGGGGACCAAGTAAATAAATAATTGTATAGCGATATACCAATAGTATACCAATAGGAAGCAAATGGACAAATAAGGATCCATTTAGTTTTATACACTGTGGGCTTCGATTTCGTCGCCGCCGTTACCCGCGACACGGCCCGCAAGTCAGCCGCTGCCTGAAGATTACGAGTATAGGAGCTTGCTCTGTCCCTAAATGGTATTTTGGTCCAGCGTCACCCGCTATCTATTATGCCGACACCGGTATTTGCGCCTAGAGGTGTGGTCATAGGCGTGTTGGCACGCTATTTTGGTCACACACATTTGGGAAGGCGCATAGTGGAGTTTAAAAGCACCAGTAAGCTGTATGGTGCGCACCTCGCGCCTGCAATGGAGATGTCCAGAGTCGGGCTGCTTCATCTGATCATCTCTCCTTATTCTCCTATATGCATCTCTTTGTAATTTTCCTATAATCAGCAGAAGTGAGTGCCTATCACTTCCTTGTGCTGTCCATTGTATTTATGTCTAGTCAAAGAAGTTATTTGACTTAAGTTGTGCCAGCCATTGTGCGCGATTCCATTTGCTCATTCAGTTTCATCACCACATAGCGCAGCAAATGGCGTTTAGATGGCGTAGAGACATATCAAATGAAATCTTGAATTTTGATGATCACACAGCACTTTGAAATGTAAAAAATGAGCGAGATTTGAGAGAGTTCTGACTCAATGAAAAGGGGGGATTACAGCAGTGAGACTTCAAGGCAAGCAACACATCACTCTTCCATACATTGACACGATCGTAGACAGGAACACCCACAAACGTCACATCCGGTTTTAGCCCGGGGTAAACAAAATGGTCTTCCCCATAGAGTTATAATAGCATACGATCCTTTGGATCACTTTCACGTTATGTAGACAGCACTATAATTGCATTGTATGTAGTCATACAGTAGCACGTCATAGTACATGTATAGCATAGTAGTATATATGTATAGTTTATATGTATAGTTTCATTATATAGATATTCCACTGTTACTTTCTTAGCATGTTTCATGATAAATGTTTTTATGTGATGTATTCCCATGCTGTTTTGTTCGTGCTTAATGTAAATCGCTCTGGGTTAAGAGCGTCTGCTAAATGCCTAAATTGTAAAGCGATTTGTTGGATGATAGAAATATTGACAGCCAAGAAAAATCCACCAGAAGGACATCTGGAACACTCGCCCTCGGAAAGTTGACTTATTATTACGTATACGAGACAATTTAGCCATGGTTCACATGGCACTCGTCTGTCATGGCGGAACTTCAACCTGTTTTATGCACTTTTCCAATTTAGAACGTTAACGTGGTTAAAGGAGAATTCCATGCTAGAATGCTTTCTTATCTTTCTTACCTTTCTTTGTAGTCGTTACGTCCCCACCAAAGAGGTCCAGGTGTTTTTTTGTGCAAAAACGTATTGGCTATTTTCCCTACCATAAGCCCTCAATGAATTGCATTGGATTGAATGGGAATTGAATGGGGCTATGGGGTGTTATGCTAGTTCACTTATTTCCATCGAAAGCAGTAGTAAAGTGTGCCGCTTGGGATATTATTTACATTATGAAGAGAGGATGTATACAAAGAAATTATAATTTTGAGCGATGGAAATAAGCGAATTAGCACAACACCCCATAGCCCCATTCAATTCCCATTCAATTCAATGCAATTCATTGAGGGCTTATGGTAGGGGAAATAGCCAATCAGGAGCTTTTGCACAAAAAAACACCTGGACCTCTTTGGTGGGGACATAACAACTACAAAGAAAGGTAAGAAAGCCTTTTAGTATGGAATTCTACTTTAAAAGTACCCGTATCGGTGGACATTTTATCAGAGTTATAATGCACCAACCGATAGGGGCGCATAGTTGAAAGCGCATGGCCAGAAACTGATTAAACATTGCTTTCTATTGAACAATAATATTGTTCAAGTACAGGTATCTTCCATAATATTATTATGGAAGATACCTGTACTTATTCCCACCCTAGCAGAATTGTAACATTCATGGCCCTGGGGTGAGCACTTTATATTTGTAATCTGAACATTAAGGCGTAAGCCGCTGTAAGGACTGTAAATGGAGAATGTGCGTAAAACACTTCAGTCCAGGCCAGGGCTATGACCTCACAGTGCGTCTATATATATGTGCTTTCTGTGTTGTTCTGTGTTGGTAATGGCTTAACTACAAACCTACTGCCTCTGGAGACTGAGAGTCAGGTGGCAGCTCTGCATGCTGCTTTGCTCTCTTGGGTGTTTTATTTCCACATATAAAAGAGAATGGTGCTGGGTCACAGCACACATGGCCTGTCGCTGTCCATCGGCGGTTGTTCTGAACCATTCACCAATCGATACTGTCCTTGGTTTGTCCATGGCATGACAGACAACCTATTTTCTTTTTTATGTCCTTCAGAACGAGCTTGTCTTGTGGCTTGCTTGGCTCAATAAGTGACAATTTCTGTTCATGATAGGATATAGGAACGGTACCACCCCCACCCCCGTGTTGCTGCGTGGTCCTTGAATAAAAAATGTAATTCAAGTTTGAGAATCATGACTATGACACTGGCAACATGACCTCAGATGACATGCTCTGAGTATGTTGTTGTATACTTAAAAGTAATGTATGATTCAGTAGTGTTCCTCAAACCAAGCTTAAGTACACCTCTCAGTACATGTGCACAACTTTTGCTTGGGTCACAGAATCGTCCGACTTCTGTGGTGGAACCGGCTATAAACTCTTAAGTATTTAGTAGAGCTGGCCAAATGCAGAGGGCCAGAATTACAGTAGTGTCCAGGTGTGTGCTGTGATAGAGGAAAAGGCAGCATTGCTCATGACCATTGGGTCAAGAGATAGCCTTCCTTCAACTTCCACTGAGATGTGGAGGGAAAAAAATAATTGTGTAAGAGCCCACACGATGTCCTATGCTGAATGATACTAATTTGCTTTACATTATTAAATCTGAATGCTCAGCACCATGGCTGCCACTCTGCCAGTGCTGGCACACAGACAGGCCTGAGTGCACCTTTTATAGGCTGCCCTCCCTATGAGTGACTTTTGAAGAACATAAAATTCATGGTCAACTCTTTTTGGGTTGTGTGGAAAGGGCGCAGTTGTGTTAACTGCACACCCTTCTCTTGCTCCTTCTTCTTGATGTGATGAAGAGAAATGCAGCATGTATCTTTTCAGACGTTGTCCTTCAAATCGCTGAGGCTCTGGTCACACATAAGAGAGTGTCTTCTCTGTGTCTCCTGTCTCCTCTGTGTGTCGGACTCGGACAGCTCGCAATTAATTTTCAATGGGAGTCACGTGGTTTTGACGAGACAACCCTGTCCCTGTCCCCCCCCCCATCCAACAATGTTGTCTCGTAAATACTGTACCACGGAACTCCCATTGCAAATGAATTGTGAGCTGTCTGACACAGAGGAGACAGGAGACACAGAGAAGACACCCCTGTCTCTTATGTGTGAGCGCAGCCTAGCCTAATAGAGTTAGCACAACACTGCTTTCTCTCATGGGAGTGCAAAATGAAAGGATATAGTTATGATAGTAAATTGGAGTTGCCTTGATTCAACTCAAATGCAATTATCTCCAAGCTATTTACATTTCTGTCATAAACCAAGCTCATTATTTTGAAAACAAATGCTCTCTCTCTCTCTCTCTCTCTCTCTCTCTCTCTCTCTCTCTCTCTCTCTGTCACTGCAGTATGTGATTTGATATACAGCACTACAATATGAAACGATCTTTTCACACTGCATAGCCATTGCCTTCTGGGAAGATTTTGTGCTACTGCGGTGTCACAACAATTTAATCTCTTTATACCTCTTGGGAGAGATACTTTTTTTGTTATGTTCTTTATCTTTGTCTGGAGGGGAAAAGCAAATCGCCTGGCATGACTCACTGCTATAGCACTGTGGTGCATGCTATGCAAAAAAGAAAATCCTATTATAATAATAATATCCTATTAGTGGTATTGGTTACTCACCAAAATTATTAGGTTTTTAGATTACACTTTATTACTTGAGTAATATTATATTTTTGCCTTTTACTCCCTGTTCTCCCCAATTTTAGTAGTAAAGTAATACATAGTAGTAAAGTAATAGTTTTTTTTTTTTTTTTTTTAGATATTTTTTTTGCGGCTTACGCCTTTATTGATTTTTTAAGGGATAGAAAGTAGGCTGACAGGAAACGGGAGAGAGATGGGGGGATGACATGCGGTAAAGGCCGTGTCGGGTCCGGGAGTCGAACCCGCGGCACACCGCGACTGGATCACCAGTCCGGTGCCCAGACCGTTACGCTACGGCCTGGGCCTAAAGTAATAGTTTTAGTGAATACATTTCTCCCCACACACATTGTCACTGCTATATCCTACTCGCTCACCTCCCACCCAACACTCCCTGCTCACAGGTACAGCCCCAGTACGGAGTACGGTGACAAATATCATCCTCCCAGCCTGGCTTCCCTCAAAGCCGGATGCACTGCAGTGGATTCAAACCCCCAGACTCTGCGGTGGTGGGCAGGCACTTTACCACTGCGCCACCCGAGCGTCCCTTTATTACTTTATAATATACAATCTTGGAATCCATCTGCAAAAAAGTAAATTTTAAAATGCCTCTGCCTCATTATTATTATTATTCAAACCAGCACCATTCACCACCTAATCAAAACAAAGAATTCAGCTGCTCTGTTTTCCCAGAGCGCTAGCAAACTCGGTTAGCTAGTTTCTAACTAGCTAGCTAGTTTCCTGGGACATTTGTGGTCTGTCATAAAAAATTAAAAAAGCGATTTTCTTAGTTTTAAGGGTAACTTCAGTGATGCTTGCGGAACTCGACTTTGTCTCGTTCCTTACCGCATCACTGTCGTGGCAATAATCACGTTAAACCACACCCTCGAGTGTAATATTGCTTACGTAATGCATGGGTTGCACATTCTGGAGTCTGCCTCACCAACATTTCACTGCTCAGGCATACGTGACAAATACTGTAGTCTCAGGCATACTGTACATGACAAATACTGTAGTCTTTGAATCTTACAATCTAAACATCTTGCACAATCTGAGAAGACTGAGCACAATAACTTGTTTGTTCATTTTGTTTTGTTTACCACAGCTTTAGCATTGAGCCCAACTATGACTTCCTGTACATCTACGATGGGTCAGACAGCAACAGTCATCTAATTGGTAGCTTTCAAGACAGCAAACTTCCAGAGAAGATTGAGAGCACTTCCAACTTTATGCACTTGGCGTTCCGTAGTGATGGCTCAGTGAGCTACACTGGCTTTCACTTGGAATACAAAGGTAGTTGTGGGGTCTGTCTCTCAAGTGGGATTCTGCCATGCATTATAATGCAAAAGATTATGTGTATGGATGACTGAAATCGGTTCTGATGTTGCAGTGGGATTTAGTTGGATGTGTGTTGTATATGTATGCGAGAATTTGCAATTGGAAGGATGTTATGCAACTAATGTCTCCTCCTGCCTGCATCTGGGATCTCTCAAGCAGAAACGATGAACCAGAAGCAGCGGGACAACAATCTGATATCTCCATAATAATTTGTAGTCTTGTTAGGTTGTGTTTACATTTATGCTGTGGTACAGCTTCAATATGTCATCAGTCTCACGTTGATCCCGCCTCTAGCGGCCGCATACGGCTGCATATCGCTCCAGGTCTGATTTGGTCCGGAGTACATCGTCTCTGCTCGAGAGACACCAGACTCCCTTCTGGCAGAATGCAAATGTTGTCCAGCAGGGGGAGTGGTTTTACCAGGCTAGCTCAATTTTGTTACACTTTTCTTTTTCATCCTTGAAATTAGAAGGCCACTCTTCTTGGATCATTGGAGGTCCTAAACTCTTTGTTCTTTCCTTTGGCAGCGAAACTGCGGGAAGCATGTTTTGATCCAGGGAACGTGATGAATGGCACTAGAATCGGGGCAGACTACAAACTGGGGTCCATGGTGACATTCCACTGTGAGCCTGGCTACCTGCTGGAGGGGCACTCCACTCTGACATGCATCATGGGCAACAGCAAGAGACCTGAGTGGGACAGGACCAAACCCAGCTGTCAAGGTGAGGGACAACACTGTCACTTTGCTAACACTTTTCTCTTAAAGCTTGAGTTGTACTTGGTTGCGTCGCACACCGAAAACAGCCAATCTTGCTTGTAGATCTGCTATTTTTGGTGCAATGCACTGCCAGCTATTAAGTATAAATCAGGTTTCAATAGCTAATTTAAACCAACAGCAATACATCATGAATTGGTACATTCTGACCTGCATTAGTATAGTAGCTAGTTGGGGGGGGGGGGGGGGGGAGAGATACTGTAATGTTCCATGTTTCAAGATACAAGATTTCACACAATGCAACACAAAAAGAGATTTCAAGGTGGTTATTTCTTACAAAAATGTTGTAATTATAATTAGCAAAATCGGAGTAAATTGCAAAAAGGGGAATTTGTGTGGCAGATAGAATGTATGCTCTCATTTAATCTGTGGTTGTAAGCAGGTGAACACAACGTATCTAAATGCGCAATCCGTCTTCCATGCATAACCCAATTTCCTGCCTTAAAGACGTCATAATTAGTTTTTGTTTTCCTCTGGAATGGGAGGCGTGTTGTGCCTTAACCAATTGCAGTCTTTTTCTGACCTGTTTGCTCATGTCTGCGTTGAACTCGACATGCAGCCCTGCTAGACCAAGAAAGTTTACATTATTTGGTTCATGTAGGGTGGAATTATGGCCATTGGCCAATGAACGCAAGGTTTCATTCCACAGGAGGACAAACGCATTTTATTCAGTTTCTATGAAGATTTGCACTGCGCTGTCAATGGCATTGACGAGCACGTTATCCATGGTGTGCATTTGACTCAAGTCTGTGGGTACATGAGCCATTTACTTCACATGATAGACTGTTTCTTATTAGAATATGATAATACGTCTGCACTTCTGTCTGTTATATATACTGTACAGTATATGGGCAAAGATGAATCTACGTTGAACACATCAAAACACGTCTATCTATGACTGATATATTCTGTTGATAAGTAATGAGTTATGTGAATGAATACGATTTAAGTCTGGCAGCTTTTCACTGTCTATTTGGCAGCTTTCTGTGAGTGACAACATGCACTGTGAGGGCGGGGCCCGGTTCAATTGAAACGGGTGAAACTTAGCTGAGGTCGCCTATGCCCTAGGGTTTTATGCCCTAGGGTTTTATGCCCTAGGGTTTTATGCCCTAGGGTTTTATGCCCTAGGGTTTTTGGACCGGTGGGATCTACACACACAGCCTGTAGCACAGCTGTTTGTGTCTCGTCATGCAGAGCGAGGCAGTGAGAGAGAGGCAGTGATGAGACACTTTTGTTACTGCATTGCTTATTTCTCGCCTCAATGTTTTCAGATACATATTTAAATGTACCATTTAAGTTTAAATGTACCGTCTGCAAGTGTGTGTGCGTGCGTGCGTGCGTGTGATTGCGTATGCATAGGTATAACTACAGTTACTGAGTTATGCTGGGAGATAATTGGTTAATCCAAACTAAAAGACATACTGTGTAGTGAACAAATAATGCAAGTTATACTGTACATGTCTGGATCATGCATTCTAACTTTACGTGTGAGATTCTTCTGTGTGGACTGGCTGCATTGATATATGAATTTTTTTCCATATAATTTAGCCATAATGTATCCAATTGATAATCACCTTTATAGAATTGGTTTATTTTAATTCACAGTGGAAAATGAATGTGTACATTAAACAAATGTTAAGAACTGTAGTAGAACGCATCATACTGTAGGAGAACGCATCATACTGTAGGAGAACGCATCATACTGTAGGAGAACACATCATACTGTAGGAGAACGCATCATACTGTAGGAGAACACATCATACTGTAGGAGAACGCATCATACTGTAGGAGAACGCATCATACTGTAGGAGAACACATCATACTGTAGGAGAACGCATCATACTGTAGGAGAACGCATCATACTGTAGGAGAAGACATCATACTGTAGGAGAACGCATCATACTGTAGGAGAACACATCATACTGTAGGAGAACACATCATACTGTAGGAGAACACATCATACTGTAGGAGAACGCATCATACTGTAGGAGAACACATCATACTGTAGTAGAACGCATCATACTGTAGGAGAACACATCATACTGTAGTAGAACGCATCATACTGTAGGAGAACGCATCATACTGTAGTAGAACGCATCATACTGTAGGAGAACGCATCATACTGTAGGAGAACGCATCATACTGTAGGAGAACGCATCATACTGTAGGAGAACGCATCATACTGTAGGAGAACACATCATACTGTAGGAGAACGCATCATACTGTAGGAGAACGCATCATACTGTAGTAGAACGCATCATACTGTAGGAGAACGCATCATACTGTAGGAGAACGCATCATACTGTAGTAGAACGCATCATACTGTAGGAGAACGCATCATACTGTAGGAGAACGCATCATACTGTAGGAGAACGCATCATACTGTAGGAGAACGCATCATACTGTAGGAGAACGCATCATACTGTAGGAGAACGCATCATACTGTAGGAGAACACATCATACTGTAGGAGAACGCATCATACTGTAGGAGAACGCATCATACTGTAGTAGAACGCATCATACTGTAGGAGAACGCATCATACTGTAGGAGAACGCATCATACTGTAGTAGAACGCATCATACTGTAGGAGAACACATCATACTGTAGGAGAACGCATCATACTGTAGGAGAACGCATCATACTGTAGTAGAACGCATCATACTGTAGGAGAACACATCATACTGTAGTAGAACGCATCATACTGTAGGAGAACACATCATACTGTAGTAGAACGCATCATACTGTAGGAGAACGCATCATACTGTAGGAGAACACATCATACTGTAGGAGAACGCATCATACTGTAGGAGAACGCATCATACTGTAGGAGAACACATCATACTGTAGGAGAACGCATCATACTGTAGGAGAACACATCATACTGTAGTAGAACGCATCATACTGTAGTAGAACGCATCATACTGTAGGAGAACACATCATACTGTAGTAGAACGCATCATACTGTAGGAGAACGCATCATACTGTAGGAGAACGCATCATACTGTAGGAGAACGCATCATACTGTAGGAGAACGCATCATACTGTAGGAGAACGCATCATACTGTAGTAGAACGCATCATACTGTAGTAGAACGCATCATACTGTAGTAGAACGCATCATACTGTAGGAGAACACATCATACTGTAGTAGAACACATCATACTGTAGTAGAACACATCATACTGTAGTAGAACACATCATACTGTAGGAGAACGCATCATACTGTAGGAGAACACATCATACTGTAGGAGAACACATCATACTGTAGGAGAACGCATCATACTGTAGTAGAACGCATCATACTGTAGGAGAACGCATCATACTGTAGGAGAACGCATCATACTGTAGGAGAACGCATCATACTGTAGGAGAACGCATCATACTGTAGTAGAACGCATCATACTGTAGGAGAACGCATCATACTGTAGGAGAACGCATTATACTGTAGGAGAACGCATCATACTGTAGGAGAACGCATCATACTGTAGGAGAACGCATCATACTGTAGTAGAACGCATCATACTGTAGTAGAACGCATCATACTGTAGGAGAACGCATCATACTGTAGGAGAACGCATCATACTGTAGGAGAACGCATCATACTGTAGGAGAACGCATCATACTGTAGTAGAACGCATCATACTGTAGGAGAACGCATCATACTGTAGGAGAACGCATCATACTGTAGTAGAACGCATCATACTGTAGGAGAACGCATCATACTGTAGGAGAACGCATCATACTGTAGGAGAACGCATCATACTGTAGGAGAACGCATCATACTGTAGGAGAACGCATCATACTGTAGTAGAACGCATCATACTGTAGTAGAACGCATCATACTGTAGGAGAACGCATCATACTGTAGGAGAACGCATCATACTGTAGGAGAACGCATCATACTGTAGGAGAACGCATCATACTGTAGGAGAACGCATCATACTGTAGGAGAACGCATCATACTGTAGGAGAACACATCATACTGTAGTAGAACGCATCATACTGTAGGAGAACGCATCATACTGTAGTAGAACGCATCATACTGTAGGAGAACGCATCATACTGTAGGAGAACGCATCATACTGTAGGAGAACGCATCATACTGTAGGAGAACGCATCATACTGTAGTAGAACGCATCATACTGTAGGAGAACGCATCATACTGTAGTAGAACGCATCATACTGTAGGAGAACGCATCATACTGTAGTAGAACGCATCATACTGTAGGAGAACGCATCATACTGTAGTAGAACACATCATACTGTAGGAGAACGCATCATACTGTAGGAGAACGCATCATACTGTAGGAGAACACATCATACTGTAGGAGAACACATCATACTGTAGGAGAACGCATCATACTGTAGGAGAACGCATCATACTGTAGGAGAACGCATCATACTGTAGGAGAACGCATCATACTGTAGGAGAACACATCATACTGTAGGAGAACGCATCATACTGTAGGAGAACACATCATACTGTAGGAGAACGCATCATACTGTAGGAGAACACATCATACTGTAGGAGAACGCATCATACTGTAGGAGAACGCATCATACTGTAGGAGAACGCATCATACTGTAGGAGAACGCATCATACTGTAGGAGAACGCATCATACTGTAGGAGAACGCATCATACTGTAGGAGAACACATCATACTGTAGTAGAACGCATCATACTGTAGGAGAACGCATCATACTGTAGGAGAACGCATCATACTATAGGAGAACGCATCATACTGTAGGAGAACGCATCATACTGTAGGAGAACGCATCATACTGTAGGAGAACGCATCATACTGTAGGAGAACGCATCATACTGTAGGAGAACGCATCATACTGTAGTAGAACGCATCATACTGTAGGAGAACGCATCATACTGTAGTAGAACGCATCATACTGTAGGAGAACACATCATACTGTAGGAGAACGCATCATACTGTAGGAGAACACATCATACTGTAGGAGAACACATCATACTGTAGGAGAACGCATCATACTGTAGTAGAACGCATCATACTGTAGTAGAACGCATCATACTGTAGTAGAACGCATCATACTGTAGGAGAACGCATCATACTGTAGTAGAACGCATCATACTGTAGGAGAACGCATCATACTGTAGTAGAACACATCATACTGTAGTAGAACGCATCATACTGTAGGAGAACGCATCATACTGTAGTAGAACGCATCATACTGTAGTAGAACGCATCATACTGTAGGAGAACGCATCATACTGTAGGAGAACGCATCATACTGTAGGAGAACACATCATACTGTAGGAGAACGCATCATACTGTAGGAGAACACATCATACTGTAGTAGAACGCATCATACTGTAGGAGAACACATCATACTGTAGTAGAACGCATCATACTGTAGGAGAACGCATCATACTGTAGTAGAACACATCATACTGTAGGAGAACGCATCATACTGTAGTAGAACACATCATACTGTAGTAGAACGCATCATACTGTAGGAGAACGCATCATACTGTAGTAGAACGCATCATACTGTAGGAGAACACATCATACTGTAGTAGAACACATCATACTGTAGGAGAACACATCATACTGTAGTAGAACACATCATACTGTAGTAGAACACATCATACTGTAGTAGAACGCATCATACTGTAGTAGAACGCATCATACTGTAGTAGAACGCATCATACTGTAGTAGAACGCATCATACTGTAGTAGAACGCATCATACTGTAGGAGAACGCATCATACTGTAGGAGAACGCATCATACTGTAGTAGAACGCATCATACTGTAGGAGAACGCATCATACTGTAGTAGAACGCATCATACTGTAGGAGAACGCATCATACTGTAGGAGAACGCATCATACTGTAGTAGAACGCATCATACTGTAGGAGAACGCATCATACTGTAGGAGAACACATCATACTGTAGTAGAACGCATCATACTGTAGGAGAACGCATCATACTGTAGGAGAACGCATCATACTGTAGGAGAACGCATCATACTGTAGGAGAACGCATCATACTGTAGTAGAACGCATCATACTGTAGTAGAACGCATCATACTGTAGGAGAACGCATCATACTGTAGGAGAACACATCATACTGTAGTAGAACACATCATACTGTAGGAGAACGCATCATACTGTAGGAGAACGCATCATACTGTAGGAGAACGCATCATACTGTAGGAGAACGCATCATACTGTAGGAGAACGCATCATACTGTAGTAGAACGCATCATACTGTAGGAGAACACATCATACTGTAGGAGAACGCATCATACTGTAGGAGAACGCATCATACTGTAGGAGAACGCATCATACTGTAGGAGAACGCATCATACTGTAGGAGAACACATCATACTGTAGTAGAACGCATCATACTGTAGGAGAACGCATCATACTGTAGGAGAACACATCATACTGTAGGAGAACGCATCATACTGTAGGAGAACGCATCATACTGTAGGAGAACGCATCATACTGTAGGAGAACACATCATACTGTAGGAGAACGCATCATACTGTAGTAGAACACATCATACTGTAGTAGAACACATCATACTGTAGGAGAACACATCATACTGTAGTAGAACACATCATACTGTAGGAGAACGCATCATACTGTAGGAGAACGCATCATACTGTAGTAGAACGCATCATACTGTAGGAGAACACATCATACTG
This sequence comes from Protomyctophum parallelum, assembly GCF_964188405.1. NCBI lineage: Eukaryota > Metazoa > Chordata > Actinopteri > Myctophiformes > Myctophidae > Protomyctophum > Protomyctophum parallelum. Next base: position 34,592,490 of record NC_139698.1, read on the forward strand.
TAGGAGAACGCATCATACTGTAGTAGAACACATCATACTGTAGGAGAACACATCATACTGTAGTAGAACGCATCATACTGTAGTAGAACACATCATACTGTAGGAGAACACATCATACTGTAGGAGAACGCATCATACTGTAGGAGAACGCATCATACTGTAGGAGAACGCATCATACTGTAGGAGAACACATCATACTGTAGGAGAACGCATCATACTGTAGGAGAACACATCATACTGTAGGAGAACGCATCATACTGTAGGAGAACACATCATACTGTAGGAGAACGCATCATACTGTAGGAGAACACATCATACTGTAGGAGAACGCATCATACTGTAGTAGAACGCATCATACTGTAGGAGAACACATCATACTGTAGTAGAACACATCATACTGTAGGAGAACGCATCATACTGTAGGAGAACACATCATACTGTAGGAGAACGCATCATACTGTAGGAGAACACATCATACTGTAGGAGAACGCATCATACTGTAGTAGAACACATCATACTGTAGTAGAACGCATCATACTGTAGTAGAACACATCATACTGTAGTAGAACGCATCATACTGTAGGAGAACACATCATACTGTAGTAGAACGCATCATACTGTAGTAGAACGCATCATACTGTAGTAGAACGCATCATACTGTAGTAGAACGCATCATACTGTAGGAGAACACATCATACTGTAGGAGAACGCATCATACTGTAGGAGAACGCATCATACTGTAGGAGAACGTATCATACTGTAGGAGAACACATCATACTGTAGGAGAACGCATCATACTGTAGTAGAACACATCATACTGTAGGAGAACGCATCATACTGTAGGAGAACGCATCATACTGTAGGAGAACGCATCATACTGTAGTAGAACACATCATACTGTAGTAGAACACATCATACTGTAGTAGAACGCATCATACTGTAGTAGAACGTATCATACTGTAGTAGAACACATCATACTGTAGTAGAACGCATCATACTGTAGTAGAACACATCATACTGTAGGAGAACACATCATACTGTAGGAGAACACATCATACTGTAGGAGAACACATCATACTGTAGGAGAACACATCATACTGTAGTAGAACACATCATACTGTAGGAGAACACATCATACTGTAGGAGAACACATCATACTGTAGGAGAACACATCATACTGTAGGAGAACGCATCATACTGTAGGAGAACACATCATACTGTAGGAGAACACATCATACTGTAGGAGAACGCATCATACTGTAGGAGAACGCATCATACTGTAGGAGAACACATCATACTGTAGGAGAACGCATCATACTGTAGGAGAACACATCATACTGTAGGAGAACACATCATACTGTAGGAGAACACATCATACTGTAGGAGAACGCATCATACTGTAGGAGAACACATCATACTGTAGGAGAACACATCATACTGTAGGAGAACGCATCATACTGTAGGAGAACGCATCATACTGTAGGAGAACGCATCATACTGTAGGAGAACGCATCATACTGTAGGAGAACGCATCATACTGTAGTAGAACACATCATACTGTAGGAGAACGCATCATACTGTAGGAGAACGCATCATACTGTAGGAGAACGCATCATACTGTAGGAGAACGCATCATACTGTAGTAGAACACATCATACTGTAGTAGAACGCATCATACTGTAGTAGAACGTATCATACTGTTTTAGAACACATCATACTGTAGTAGAACGCATCATACTGTAGTAGAACACATCATACTGTAGTAGAACGCATCATACTGTAGTAGAACGCATCATACTGTAGTAGAACACATCATACTGTAGTAGAACACATCATACTGTAGTAGAACACATCATACTGTAGTAGAACACATCATACTGTAGTAGAACGTATCATACTGTAGTAGAACACATCATACTGTAGGAGAACGCATCATACTGTAGTAGAACGCATCATACTGTAGTAGAACACATCATACTGTAGTAGAACGCATCATACTGTAGTAGAACACATCATACTGTAGGAGAACGCATCATACTGTAGTAGAACACATCATACTGTAGGAGAACGCATCATACTGTAGGAGAACGCATCATACTGTAGTAGAACGCATCATACTGTAGTAGAACGCATCATACTGTAGTAGAACGCATCATACTGTAGGAGAACGCATCATACTGTAGGAGAACGCATCATACTGTAGGAGAACGCATCATACTGTAGTAGAACGCATCATACTGTAGGAGAACGCATCATACTGTAGTAGAACGCATCATACTGTAGGAGAACGCATCATACTGTAGTAGAACGCATCATACTGTAGGAGAACGCATCATACTGTAGGAGAACGCATCATACTGTAGTAGAACGCATCATACTGTAGGAGAACGCATCATACTGTAGTAGAACGCATCATACTGTAGTAGAACACATCATACTGTAGGAGAACACATCATACTGTAGGAGAACACATCATACTGTAGTAGAACGCATCATACTGTAGGAGAACACATCATACTGTAGGAGAACGCATCATACTGTAGGAGAACGCATCATACTGTAGGAGAACACATCATACTGTAGGAGAACGCATCATACTGTAGGAGAACGCATCATACTGTAGTAGAACACATCATACTGTAGGAGAACGCATCATACTGTAGTAGAACGCATCATACTGTAGGAGAACACATCATACTGTAGGAGAACGCATCATACTGTAGGAGAACGCATCATACTGTAGGAGAACACATCATACTGTAGGAGAACGCATCATACTGTAGGAGAACGCATCATACTGTAGTAGAACGCATCATACTGTAGGAGAACGCATCATACTGTAGTAGAACGCATCATACTGTAGGAGAACGCATCATACTGTAGTAGAACGCATCATACTGTAGGAGAACGCATCATACTGTAGTAGAACGCATCATACTGTAGGAGAACGCATCATACTGTAGGAGAACGCATCATACTGTAGGAGAACACATCATACTGTAGGAGAACGCATCATACTGTAGGAGAACGCATCATACTGTAGGAGAACGCATCATACTGTAGGAGAACACATCATACTGTAGGAGAACGCATCATACTGTAGGAGAACACATCATACTGTAGGAGAACGCATCATACTGTAGGAGAACACATCATACTGTAGGAGAACACATCATACTGTAGGAGAACACATCATACTGTAGTAGAACACATCATACTGTAGGAGAACACATCATACTGTAGGAGAACGCATCATACTGTAGGAGAACACATCATACTGTAGGAGAACACATCATACTGTAGGAGAACACATCATACTGTAGGAGAACACATCATACTGTAGGAGAACGCATCATACTGTAGGAGAACACATCATACTGTAGGAGAACACATCATACTGTAGGAGAACACATCATACTGTAGGAGAACGCATCATACTGTAGTAGAACGCATCATACTGTAGGAGAACGCATCATACTGTAGGAGAACACATCATACTGTAGGAGAACGCATCATACTGTAGGAGAACGCATCATACTGTAGGAGAACGCATCATACTGTAGGAGAACGCATCATACTGTAGGAGAACGCATCATACTGTAGTAGAACGCATCATACTGTAGGAGAACGCATCATACTGTAGTAGAACGCATCATACTGTAGGAGAACGCATCATACTGTAGGAGAACGCATCATACTGTAGTAGAACACATCATACTGTAGTAGAACACATCATACTGTAGGAGAACGCATCATACTGTAGGAGAACGCATCATACTGTAGTAGAACACATCACACTGTAGTAGAACGCATCATACTGTAGGAGAACACATCATACTGTAGTAGAACGCATCATACTGTAGGAGAACGCATCATACTGTAGGAGAACGCATCATACTGTAGTAGAACGCATCATACTGTAGGAGAACGCATCATACTGTAGTAGAACACATCATACTGTAGGAGAACGCATCATACTGTAGTAGAACACATCATACTGTAGGAGAACGCATCATACTGTAGTAGAACGCATCATACTGTAGGAGAACACATCATACTGTAGGAGAACGCATCATACTGTAGTAGAACGCATCATACTGTAGGAGAACGCATCATACTGTAGTAGAACGCATCATACTGTAGGAGAACGCATCATACTGTAGTAGAACGCATCATACTGTAGTAGAACGCATCATACTGTAGGAGAACGCATCATACTGTAGGAGAACGCATCATACTGTAGTAGAACACATCATACTGTAGTAGAACACATCATACTGTAGTAGAACGCATCATACTGTAGTAGAACGCATCATACTGTAGTAGAACGCATCATACTGTAGTAGAACGCATCATACTGTAGGAGAACGCATCATACTGTAGGAGAACGCATCATACTGTAGGAGAACGCATCATACTGTAGTAGAACGCATCATACTGTAGTAGAACGCATCATACTGTAGTAGAACGCATCATACTGTAGTAGAACGCATCATACTGTAGGAGAACACATCATACTGTAGTAGAACACATCATACTGTAGTAGAACACATCATACTGTAGTAGAACGCATCATACTGTAGTAGAACGCATCATACTGTAGTAGAACGCATCATACTGTAGTAGAACGCATCATACTGTAGTAGAACGCATCATACTGTAGGAGAACGCATCATACTGTAGTAGAACACATCATACTGTAGTAGAACACATCATACTGTAGTAGAACACATCATACTGTAGTAGAACGCATCATACTGTAGTAGAACGCATCATACTGTAGTAGAACACATCATACTGTAGGAGAACACATCATACTGTAGGAGAACACATCATACTGTAGGAGAACGCATCATACTGTAGGAGAACGCATCATACTGTAGGAGAACGCATCATACTGTAGGAGAACGCATCATACTGTAGGAGAACGCATCATACTGTAGTAGAACGCATCATACTGTAGGAGAACGCATCATACTGTAGGAGAACGCATCATACTGTAGTAGAACGCATCATACTGTAGTAGAACGCATCATACTGTAGTAGAACACATCATACTGTAGTAGAACGCATCATACTGTAGTAGAACGCATCATACTGTAGTAGAACGCATCATACTGTAGGAGAACGCATCATACTGTAGTAGAACGCATCATAATGTAGGAGAACGCATCATACTGTAGGAGAACGCATCATACTGTAGTAGAACGCATCATACTGTAGTAGAACGCATCATACTGTAGTAGAACGCATCATACTGTAGGAGAACACATCATACTGTAGTAGAACACATCATACTGTAGGAGAACGCATCATACTGTAGGAGAACGCATCATACTGTAGGAGAACGCATCATACTGTAGGAGAACGCATCATACTGTAGGAGAACGCATCATACTGTAGGAGAACGCATCATACTGTAGTAGAACGCATCATACTGTAGTAGAACGCATCATACTGTAGTAGAACGCATCATACTGTAGGAGAACGCATCATACTGTAGGAGAACGCATCATACTGTAGTAGAACACATCATACTGTAGTAGAACACATCATACTGTAGTAGAACGCATCATACTGTAGGAGAACGCATCATACTGTAGTAGAACGCATCATACTGTAGGAGAACGCATCATACTGTAGTAGAACGCATCATACTGTAGTAGAACGCATCATACTGTAGTAGAACGCATCATACTGTAGGAGAACGCATCATACTGTAGTAGAACGCATCATACTGTAGGAGAACGCATCATACTGTAGTAGAACGCATCATACTGTAGTAGAACGCATCATACTGTAGGAGAACGCATCATACTGTAGTAGAACGCATCATACTGTAGTAGAACGCATCATACTGTAGTAGAACGCATCATACTGTAGTAGAACGCATCATACTGTAGTAGAACGCATCATACTGTAGGAGAACGCATCATACTGTAGTAGAACGCATCATACTGTAGTAGAACGCATCATACTGTAGGAGAACACATCATACTGTAGGAGAACGCATCATACTGTAGTAGAACGCATCATACTGTAGGAGAACGCATCATACTGTAGTAGAACGCATCATACTGTAGGAGAACGCATCATACTGTAGGAGAACACATCATACTGTAGTAGAACGCATCATACTGTAGGAGAACGCATCATACTGTAGGAGAACGCATCATACTGTAGTAGAACACATCATACTGTAGGAGAACGCATCATACTGTAGGAGAACGCATCATACTGTAGTAGAACGCATCATACTGTAGTAGAACGCATCATACTGTAGTAGAACGCATCATACTGTAGTAGAACACATCATACTGTAGGAGAACGCATCATACTGTAGGAGAACGCATCATACTGTAGTAGAACGCATCATACTGTAGGAGAACGCATCATACTGTAGGAGAACGCATCATACTGTAGGAGAACGCATCATACTGTAGGAGAACGCATCATACTGTAGGAGAACGCATCATACTGTAGTAGAACGCATCATACTGTAGGAGAACGCATCATACTGTAGTAGAACGCATCATACTGTAGTAGAACACATCATACTGTAGGAGAACACATCATACTGTAGTAGAACGCATCATACTGTAGGAGAACGCATCATACTGTAGGAGAACGCATCATACTGTAGGAGAACGCATCATACTGTAGTAGAACGCATCATACTGTAGTAGAACGCATCATACTGTAGGAGAACACATCATACTGTAGGAGAACGCATCATACTGTAGGAGAACGCATCATACTGTAGTAGAACACATCATACTGTAGTAGAACGCATCATACTGTAGGAGAACGCATCATACTGTAGTAGAACACATCATACTGTAGGAGAACACATCATACTGTAGGAGAACACATCATACTGTAGGAGAACGCATCATACTGTAGGAGAACGCATCATACTGTAGTAGAACGCATCATACTGTAGGAGAACGCATCATACTGTAGGAGAACGCATCATACTGTAGGAGAACGCATCATACTGTAGGAGAACACATCATACTGTAGGAGAACACATCATACTGTAGGAGAACGCATCATACTGTAGGAGAACGCATCATACTGTAGTAGAACGCATCATACTGTAGGAGAACGCATCATACTGTAGGAGAACACATCATACTGTAGGAGAACACATCATACTGTAGGAGAACGCATCATACTGTAGGAGAACGCATCATACTGTAGGAGAACGCATCATACTGTAGGAGAACGCATCATACTGTAGGAGAACACATCATACTGTAGGAGAACGCATCATACTGTAGGAGAACGCATCATACTGTAGGAGAACGCATCATACTGTAGGAGAACGCATCATACTGTAGTAGAACGCATCATACTGTAGGAGAACGCATCATACTGTAGGAGAACACATCATACTGTAGGAGAACGCATCATACTGTAGGAGAACGCATCATACTGTAGTAGAACGCATCATACTGTAGTAGAACGCATCATACTGTAGTAGAACGCATCATACTGTAGGAGAACGCATCATACTGTAGGAGAACGCATCATACTGTAGGAGAACGCATCATACTGTAGGAGAACACATCATACTGTAGGAGAACGCATCATACTGTAGGAGAACACATCATACTGTAGGAGAACACATCATACTGTAGGAGAACGCATCATACTGTAGGAGAACGCATCATACGCAATATCGTCCCTGAATTGTATCGTAGCCCATCTATCTAGATACGTATGGGATTGCCTTGTAATAGAAAGATGCACACCACTTATTATCATCGCATGTACACCATGATTAATAGTATTCTGGAGCCGTAGTCTGAGAGGGATATTTGACTGCTGTACACTTACCATCTCCAATAACCCATATTCAATTATTGGCTGATTAAAACTTTGTTTGGTATGAAAGCAATTAGTCAATAGCATAATTAATAGCACATTTTTGACAACTCATTCACGACACCACTTGCACCAGTTAGTCATTTAAATCCGTTTTGGTATGATAATCATCAGTCATACTACAAGTTGCACAAATTAACACTCTGATTAATACAAGCTGAGAAAGTGAGATCACACTGTGACACTGCTGCCAATATTATAAATGTGTTAATAATAATTACATTAACACCTACAAACTCAAAACATACAGGTTGAATGAATGATGTAGAAGAAGAGGAAGTCCAGCTCCAGTGTTTTATTTAGTTTTCACTAGTAAGAGACCACACCTCTACTTAAGTTTAACAGTTTATTGAAACATAATGAGATGAATGTGGAACGGAGTGAGGAACCCATGGTAGGGCGAGACTCAGGGTGGGGGCGTAGTCTCTGGATTGGACAGCCATCTTTGCTCTACTCGGAATGAGCGGTTGGTCATCCCCGCTCCGTCACTGCCCCCTGGATTCTTAGAGAATCGAGGCGGAAGGAGGAGGTTGGGGTGGAGGAGGATAGCAAAAATGGCCGATCTACAAGCGCAGTACTCACAGTCACAACCCAAACGGGTTGTGACTGTGAGTGGTTGTGGTGATTGCACCAGGATTGGCTGTGGTGAGAGGAGGCAGGTGTAGTGGATACGGGTGATTGTGAATGGGGAGTGGCCAGTTGAGTGAAGGCGGGAGGTGATGGAGAACAGAGTGGCAGTGTTAAGCAGAGGGTGGTCTCCACTGAAACTACGTTGTATAAATACAACTACCATAAAACACTGACATACAATAATGACGACAATAATGAACGTTTCGGCCTACATGAATGAATGAAACAGATAAACAGAGACAGATCTGTTGTTTCAGACAGACTGAAACAACATCAGTCAAACAGTACATGTCCATGACAAATCTATAATCTGCATAACAACACAGCACCCACACCACAGCAAGCCCGTCAAATAAACGCTCCACCAGACCTGACGTATAGGCTACTCTATCAGGGATGGATTTCAATTCTGGACAAATTGAAATAATGGACTCCATACCTTCCTAAACTTATTGGAGGAGCCACTTGAGAACCTAATCTTTTCTAGATTTAGACAGTACAAGATATCTCTTATCCAGTGAGTGTGATAGGTAAGTAGGGGATTTCCAATTCATCAAAATTAATCTCCTAGCAGTGACCAAAGCTAAAACATCCTTTTTCCAATTTAGAGAGCGAGGGCAGTGAGGAGAAAACCCCAAACAGAGCACCCAGGCTCCACTCTTTGCCCCACTATCTCCGATATGGAATGAAACTAAGAAAGATCTCAGTCCAATAGTTGTGTATAGAGGGGCAAAGCCAGAACATATGAATGCTGCCGGAGATTGTTGACATCTTATAACAATCAGGAGATATATTATCATGTGTGGAATTATAAGGTATAGGCCTACCATGTTTTTCCACACATGTTATGGCCTCCTGGTGAAACCTAGTTTCAGGTGAAAAGGAGCGGCTGGCGACTGCATGTGTAGTGGAGGAGACGTGGTTGTCTATACACCAGACAACAGATATTGACTGTTTGTATTGAAAGGGACTATATAAATGGGAGTATTAGCAATGACTAAATTGGGGGTAATATGGAAAAATATCAAAAGAGAGCATGCATTGCATTTACTTGAGCACAAATTTATCATGACCTACAGTGTGATATGGACAGTGCATTGTAATGGCATACAAATCAAACAAAGTTAAGCTAGGCCAGATAACATGAAAGGCTAGTTCAGATTTTATATGGATTTAAAGGAGCTTGGAAGGATTCATGATCACACTGTTGAGGAGAAAAGATATTGAACAGGTGAACTACAGTCTTTACATGACAATGGTGGTTCTACAGTACATCATGTTTGTGCTCTGAAGAATTTAATCTAAGCCATGTTGATTAAGAACCCAGTGCTCATTTGCAACTGCATGGGGACTTGCAGGAGCCCACACACATCTGGGAGTATGTGTGCTATTGTTATTGCAACCTCATTGCATTCTGGTCCCAAACACTATACCTGAAAAACCTCTCTGGATTGCCACGGATGTTGTTGATCACATTCGTGTTCCCCAAAGGATGAATCCTACTGATATACAGTACAGTAGGTACATATTTACTATGTTTGCACTACAGGAGTGCTGCTGTGGCTATAAATGATCATGTCTCTTCCTCTGCACAGTTAAAACATGGCGTGCCCCAAGGTTAAATTCTTGGTCCCATTTTATTTTCTTTATACATGCTTCCACTTGGTGTTTTAATCAGTCATTTTAATCATGTGTCTTACCACTGTTATGCTGATGACACCCAGCTGTATTTTTCTTTTAAACCCTCTGATCATAGCAAATTGTCTATTTAAAAAAAATGTCTGTCTTCCATTAAAGACTGGATGGCAGAAAGCTTTCTCCAATTAAACCCGGACAAAACTGAAGTCCTTATCATAGGCCCAGATACTATAGGCCTATGCAATGACATAAAGCAGTCCCTGGGTCCTTCATCAGCACACTTCACAAAAGTTAAAAAAAACCTAGGAGTGTTATTTGACCAGCAAATGAATTTCGAGCCACATATTAAAAAAATGGTTCAAACCTGTTTCTTTCAGCTAAGAAACATTTCCAAAATCAAGTCGCTTTTAACCCCTCGAGATCTGGAACAACTCATTCATGCTTTTATTTCTTCCCGGCTGGACTTTGTAACTCATTATTCACTACCCTCAGTCGCTCTTCAATACATCGCCTCCAGTTGGTGCAGAATACAGCTGCCAGACTTTTAACGAACACTTTTAGAAGGTCTCATATCACCCCTGTGCTTGCTGCTTTACACTGGCTTCCAATTGACTGCAGAATTGTTTTTAATTTTTTATTAATCACTTTTAAAGCTCTCCATGGGCTGTCTCCCATGTACATAAGTGAACTATTGTTCCCCATATCAAATGTGAGAACACTGAGATCTTCAGGTAAAGACCTGCTCAAAGTTCCTAATACAAGACTAAGAACAAAAGGCTATAGAGCTTTTGAAGTTGTAGCCCCTTCCCTATGGAATGAATTACCCCTTTCCCTAAGGAGGGCAGAATCTGTCGAGACGTTTAAAAAGCTGCTAAAAACCCATTTGTTTCAAAAGCACTTTGGTCTGTAATATTGTCTATATGGTACTGCATGTTTATATATATATTTCTTTTTTTGTATTATTACTCTGTCATTGTGTTTTTTTGAGTGGTGCAACCACTCCTACATCCAGCTTGCAATGTCCGTGTACCTGTGTACCTGTGTACCCCTGTGTAACCATGAGCATGAGTGGTGGAAATTGGAACGATACAGAGAAGAAATTGGAACGATACAGAGAAGAAATTGGAACGATACAAATTGGAACGATACAGAGAACCAATAGACGGGAGTTGCACCACTCGGTTCACACTGGTGTGATTTTTATTTTATTGTTGATCTATGTGTTGCTCTTCATTTCATTTTATTTATTGTACAGCACCTTGTGACATTTGTTTTGAAATGCGCTTTATAAATAAAAAAATACCTTACCTTACCTAATAATCTTGGGGCTCTAAAGATGTTCTTTTAAACATTTGGGTTATACTCTCAGCCTTGATTTGGTGACGTGGCAAGCTAAAGGTTTAAGACAGGCTTGTGCTGCTGCCCCATTGAAAGGGCATGCTGTGTTGGGGGGTTTAACAGTTCCATTCACCCAAATGTCAGTTGAAAACACAGTAATGTAAATATCACGCCAAAGTCACCATTGTACATCTCAGGTTCTGAGAAATTGAATCCAGTGTTTGTTTGCAGTACCAAAAATGAAGAGAATTCCATCATGTACTGTACCAGTACCTCTGATAAGTTGGATATGTCCAACGTATTCCATTAACTTATTAGTATAGACCAGTGGTTCCCAAACTGTGGTGCGTGCACCCCTTGTGGTGCGCCAGCGTCTTCTAGGAGGTGTGGCTAATGGTGGTGCTATAGTTTTATTATAAATATAATATAGCCTATGCTGCATACAGTATATATGCCATATTCAGGTTCATATATGTACATATGTGTTATATAGGAAATATATAGCTTATGCCAATTTTATTTCCATGTAGGGGGGTGCGTCAGCTAGGTCAGGAGGTAACAGGGGGAACACGGCCAAAAAGGTTTGGTAATTAATATGAAAACCCGTGATTTTGTCGATCCGTCAGTCACGCCACCATATATGGCCATCAGTCCCTCACGCCTCATGACACGTCACGCCAATATACTGTATATGGCCGTCATGGAGAAGACTGGATCATCACCTAGATCTGCATATATGGAGCCGGCAACTCAACATCTGACCTCAAACCCTTAGATCTCCATATATGGAGCTGACCTGTTCTGACATTCCATATGTTGACAATGGCACAACAATGGCAAACAAAGGGTCCATCTACAAGCTCATAGCACATTACAACGTGTTGTGAGCTTGTAGACTGACTTTTTTTAGATGAGACACCATTGTACAACAAAGTATAAAATAAGGCTTTGAAGTTTTTATAGCTGGCAGGTTGATGATCTCATGGTGTGCAGTGTGCACCTTTCTCACACAGCACTACGTCACGGAAGGTTTGACAGATCAGTCTGGATTGAATTCCTGCTTGCCTGTCACCACAGATGTTTGATTACATGCCTTGTGCGGCTCCAACAACCAAACTTAGATTAATTGTTTATCAATCTCAACATTACAGCCTCTGCTCGCCTCTGTGCCTCCTCCCCCGCCACTCGGTGGAATGGTGTGACATGTGCATTGTGTTAGCCACATGGGGTTCGGAGCAGCTGGTGACAGCTTCACTCCAACAAATGAGAGTGTGTTTGTTTACAGTCGAGACTCCCCCACCTGCTGGCTCGGTCCGTGAGGTCTGAGGCGACTGCATTAAGAGGCTCTGCAAATTAGCGACATCATTAGCGGCTTAAGATACTGTAATGCGCCTGGATATGATGCAGCTGTAGGATGGACCACGGATGACTGAATGAATCAGTGCTGATGCAAGCGTGCGTGAGGGCACAGAGGAAGGTTTTTGAGATGCATGACAGAGGAACAGAAGATATCCCCACGCACGAACAGACCACACACACACACACACACACACACACACAGTCCCCATTGAACACTGAGACTTAATCAACACATACTTCTGCAGTGCACACAACATTGCAAGACGTTGTGCATATTTTGCCACGAATGCACAGCCTTCACTATTATTATTTTAAACATCAATTCCTTAGTTTGAGCAATTCAGATGATAATGGGGTCCCCTGCTGATTGTAAGACCTTTTCATTTGAAGTTGTCAACAGTTGGAAAGCACACTGCTGCTTGTTATTATTGTTATTTCATTGGCAGGCCTGTGGAATGTTCAAGATTGCTTCCTTTTGTATGTTTTGTTGATTAATAGTGTTTTTTACTTTGTCTGAAGGCCAAAATAACCTTTCAGTTTCTGTAGTATCACTAATAGCGTATTAGGTGACATTCATTTCACACCAGAAAGCTTTATTCATTAAAATGAATCCTGCTGCGTATTGTCGGAAAGTGCGCTTCGTTTGGCAGGTGTGAAGCCTCATTCGAATCCTAATGCGCATTCTACTTCGACCAAAAACGGGGGTTTTGCTTCGCTTCCAATCGCACTTGATTATGATTCGGTGCAGGTGGGAATGCAATCCGCAGCAAATAAAGGAAATTAAGCAAACAATGTGGCGGGTGAGGAGCTTAACACAGTTGGAGACGGAGAAGGCATATTTTACGCAGCGCAAAGATGTCCCGTTACCGTGGATAGATAGATGTGGTCGAATGAGGAGATCGAAGCCCTGGTCGAAATGAGGTACATTAATACCTTAATAATACATTAATCAATTGCTTAAGGAAACGCATAAAAACACTGCAGTGTAGCCTACAGAATATTCTGTCTGTCTGTTTGTGCGTGCCGTAAACATGGAGTGCTGTCACTGTGTGGGGACTTTTTCTGTCTGTGCTCAGTGCGCTGAGCGCGCTGTGCCAAAGGAACAGTGCGTGTGGAGAGTGAGAGAGAGACGTCCAGTCCCAGACGGCACGAAACATGCACGTTATGAGTATAATTTTAATACCATAGATTTCACTGTGTATAGGCTATAGTTTATGAATTGAACACATTGATAAAATTCCCTGCTGCGTTAACTTGCTGCGCTTGACACAGCCAATGTGAAGGCAAACCGCAGCAAATTAAATATGCAAGAATCCCAACTTCTCCGCCCATTCGCATCGAGTCTACTGAAGAATTAGGTGAGAATGTGACCTTAGTCAGGGTGCCTAGAGCCTCTGGATCGAATCTGACCCCCGTGTTATACTGTGTTTCAGGTATCTTCTCCGCTTGGTTTCCTGTCTCTCTACTACACTGACCTATCTGAAATAAAGCATACACATGCCAAAAGTGAATCTTATGAAATCATATTAGTCAGCAGTTATGTTCAAGAATGACAGATTTCCGTTTCACCTTTATTTATTTATTTTCTTCCTTTCCTAGTATTGCTTACCTGTGCAGTTGTGCCACTTAGAATGGAGTTGTCTACTTTATTGCATTCTTTCCCCATGTATTTTAATAATGTGTGTCTGTTTCTCTCCCACTCCCTCAGCTCCTTGCGGAGGTCACTCCACAGGATCAGAGGGCACAGTGTTGTCCCCAAACTACCCACATAATTACACCAGTGGCCAGAGCTGCGTCTATGACATTTTTGTCCCCGGAGACTTTGGTAAGCATTTCATTTTCAATCACTGTCTTCACTATGTTGCAGAAAATGTACCTGGATATGGATTTGCTCAGCTGTGCTATAACTTACAGCTTTACAATGTTTGGCCATTGCTGGGAGATAGTATGACTACAACAACCAAGCATTGAGAGTGTGAAGAAGGTTATTGTTTGTGTCTGTTTTGAGTTGAGTCTTACCACATGAACACATACAGTAGTATCACTATTCTAGTCATATCATAATAGGAAAAAAAGTGGCGGCCCCTGGGGACTCCGGTCAGAAAAGTATGTAGAGTTTAAGTGATTTTAATGAGGAGAAAAGCCTAGGTTTCTACAGTAAAAATTGAAGCTTACCAGTATACAAAGCACATCATGACTTGACTGACAGTATATTGCAAAACAGAAAACATTCTAACATGCATAATACATTTCCCTGTCGAACTTAATTTCCATTGCATGGAAGTCTAAGACTTGTTCTTTTTTGTCCTACATATTGGATTTAGTATCTGTCAAGGTTACAGTCACAGTGGCTCAGGTTAAAATGTTTATCTTCTGCTGCATTAGTATTCAGCCCTTGTATGCTGCCTCTGACAATTGAACAGGCCAAGAATCGTGCCAGCAGCAATACAATAAGTTCCTTGGCCATGGTCAATGAAGGTCATTTCCGTTGCTTGCGGGGCAGTTTTTTCAATAAAACTGCGTTTCAACTATGCATAATATGCTAGGGGAATGCTGTGGGGAATAGACAGCGCAGGAAAACTCATGTGTGCAGAGTTTATCCATACACCTATTTATGTTCATAATTCAGTAGTTCTTCAGAACATGATGCATTTCTGCTCAATATTCCATGTTAGTCGTAAAGAGATTTTCAAATTGCAGGCAGGGATTTTTATCCCGTGAAGCCCCATACATCCAAAAACAATGTTTGATGATCCAGCACGGCAATTTAGATCCCCATCTGCCATTTGCCACTTCTCTACGAGTCCAGGGACACGCACATTTTTTCTTATTTTTTTTATTTTATAAATCTGCATGTGAATATGGCCTTAATGCTTAAACTGCCTGCAAAAATGCTTAATGGAGTGTGGAAGTCACTGAGCAAAACCTGCACCTGGCTACATTTTATTCCATTGAGACTCATGAAGTACATTTACAGCGCATATTGAGAACTTGAAGTCACGCTGATGACATACAAGATTTCTACCATGGCTTGAGGGAGTATTCTTTAGTCTAATATTTATGCATAATATTAAGGCAACTGGAATCCACAACATGGATACAGTAAATCTGTGTTTATCTTCAAGAATGGTACAAGGACCTGGAGATAACACCAGTAAGACGCCCTGAGGGCGAGAAGTGACCTCGCATCCTGGGTGATGGCAGACTGCTGGCCAAGCGCTGGCGCTTTGGCATGAGGGGTCAAATCAACATATGGAATGAATTCTGTATGGCCATATATGGAGTGTGTCTGAGTGTACAGGGTTTGATGAGGTCAGATCAACATATGGAATGTCAGAACAGGTCAGCTCCATATGGAGATCTAAGGGTGGCAGCGGGGGCAGTGTCTTGAGTGTACAGGGTTTGATGAGGTCTGGCCATATACAGTATGAAGTGTGTCTTGAGTGTAAAGGGTTTGATGAGGTCAGATCAACATATGGAATGTCAGAACAGGTCAGCTCCATGGAGATCTAAGGGTGGCAGCGGGGGCAGTGTCTTGAGTGTACAGGGTTTGATGAGGGCCCAGGTAGGGCCGGGCCTTAATTGTCTGGCCTGTTTTCACCGATTACAGGGCGCAGCTGCACTAATGACTTTGGGGCGGGCCCGTCTATAGAGTTTGAATAGACAGGTTATCAGTCAAAAGGGAGACATCGAAGAGGAAGGACGGGTAACGTCTGTCCCAACAGCCAGGAACCTTGGTGTTGTCCTGGACAGTCAGCTCTTGTTCAAAACACACATCACAGCTGTCACTCGATCCTGTAGGTTTACACTAGTCTATACAAGTAAGACGCGCAAACGCGGGAAGCGAACGCAGCTCGTGTGTGTGTGGTTGTGTGTGTGTGTGTGTGTGTGTGTGTGTGTGTGCTACAGCTGCGCCCTGTGTGTGTGTGTGTGCTACAGCTGCGCCCTCTGGTGGCGGGCGGGTGGTGTAACAGCGTGACACACACACACACACACAGACATTCAGCCCTTGCTGTCATAGTAAGTGGCTCACTGCGTTCGCAAACATACGACGAATCAGACCGTTCCTCACCTAGGAGTGGAGCTCCTAATCCAGACAACAGTCTTGTCAAAACTTGACTATTGTAACTCCCTCCTTACTGGTCTACCGGCATGTGCACTTAAGCCTCTCCAAAATGCTGCAGCTCGCTTGGTATTCAACCAGCCAAAATTCTCACACGTCTCCCCCCTTCTCCGCTCCCTCCATTGGCTCCCAGTCGCTGCCCGCACAGAATACAAAACTCTGAGGCTGGCATTCAAAGCAACCAAAGGTATGGCTCCCCCATATCTTGCAAGTATGATCGAACCCTACAAACCCTCCCGCGCACTCAGATCAGCCAACGCAGGGAAGCTCGAAGTACCTTCACAAAAAAGGCCGGGACAACGCTCCACACGTCCCAAACTCTTCTCCCTTCTGGCTCCAAAACTATGGAATGCACTTCCCATTACAATCAGAACTGCAGCCTCACTCCCAATCTTCCGCCGTAGTCTGAAAACCCACCCTTTCAGGCTCCACCATGGCCCGTAGCACTTGCCCTAGCACCTTAGATAGCACTTTATGTAGACTTAGATAGCATTTTATACAGACTTATAGCATGTTACGTAGACAGCACTAGAATTGCATTTCATGTCATAGCACTTTATAGTACTCTTTCTCCAACTTTCTACTTTTTCGTGTTTTCGTTCTCTCTGTCTCTCTATCGCTCTCTCTTTTGTAATTTGAAGTGAACCAACCGACTATGCGCAAATTTCTTGTTGCTAAAGCTAAAGCTAGCACTAGCAGCGAAGCTAGACTCCTGGAGTGCCCCTTCCCCCCTAATATTCTACCTGCCCACCCTAGTGGTGCTGGCTAAATCCGGCCCTGCTTGGATTCCTCATGCATTGAATCAGGCAAATAGATCCTCTGAGTTATACTCTTGTAAGAACTTTCCAATAATATTGCAGTAAGATAAAAACAAAACAGTATCAATAATAGTTGAGACATTCTAGTGTCAAAATAAATTCGTTAATAGAACTTGAAATCCAGAGCTGGCACACAATACATGACATGAGATTGTATGTGTTCAGCAAGGATGAGCTCTATTGATTTTGGTGATCCCATGACCTCTAGATCGCCTCATGTGCCAAAATGCGCCTCATTATGCCAAAATGTACACTTGCACACACGATATCTCAAAATATAATGTTCAGATTGCCATGAAACTTTCTCAACACTTTCATGCTCCGTGGAAGATGATCCCCATGTGTGACCCCATGACCTTTCCTCTAATGCCAGCCAAAATATGAACTTTTAATGCAAAGATACCTCTTCCAGGATAAACTCTATTGATTGTGGTTACCCTGTGGCTTTTCCTCTTGCACTACCCTCTGGCCAAGAGTGTAAGGAGCAGCACATACTGTAGTATATGCTGCGTTCACACGGGCAGATGCAAAGATACAGTCTAACATTCATTTTAAATGGAAGCCAGCGACGTGAAGCAGATATCAGATATTTGTAGCTGCAACGAAAGATACAAAGATTCAAAGCTACAAATAATTCCTAGGTCCAAAAGGGCGTGCAGTTGAGTCGCCATGCTGGATTGTTGTTGTTTTTTTCTCCCCCGCCGGCCGTCACGCCGACACGTCACTACGGACGCACGATTGATGACATCAATGACCCTGTTGAGCAACACAGATACAAACGACAAAGCGACAAATTTGAACTGTGAATCTTTATATTTTTGCATCTGCCCATCTGAACGCAGTACGAGGCCCCATTTTTGGCAACGCAAGGCGCAGACCGCAAGTTGCAACTTGCATTGTGGATGCAATTTTACTAGTTAGGTGACACATTATTTGAGCGCGGAAATTACAGCAGTCTTTGGTGTGTTACATTAAACCAATCCGAGTGACAGTGTCTAAAACTTTATTCCCATTCTCTTTAAGAGAAGCTGTGCTTCAGCTATGTACGATTGGTATTTACATTACGAATTGGAGGAGAAGACAACTAATTTCTGCTGTGGAAAAGTCAAATAATAATGGACGATATACGTTGACATTGGACAATATACGGTGATCTGTGGTACACTCAGTATGTGATGCTCAGCCACAATTTGCGTCCTCACGTTTCTGTCTTCACTTTTCTGTCTTCAGTTTTTATACCCACTACTACACACAATTATTAGACAGATTTAGGTATTAGTTTAGATAGATTGTAGATAGAACTGTCCATTGAGCAGAGACAGATAAAGAAAGCCAGGACACAATGGCTCACGCCATAGGATGAGTGATATCATGTAGTCTAGTGTAGAACAAATGCATTCTACACTTTGTATAGATGTGCAGTAATGTATCTATTCTACCGGCATCTTAATCCAAATGTGCGCCTTGCTTAAATACTACGGGCATATTTGCGTTCTGCATCAAAACCAGCTTTTAGCTGATCTGATTGCAGAGTGCAAATTGCATGTAGCTCTGGGCATAAAATAGCAGCAGTGGTTGCGCCAGACTACACCTCTTTTTAGGTCCAACACACCCCTCTGCATTAAATAGGCGCCATGCATGGCGCCATGCAAGGCGCCATGCATATTTAGACAATTGGGGAACAAAGCGTATACCATTCAGAAGATAGGATTAACACGTGTGCTTTTGCTAGTGCCACATTACCCCAGGCGGAAGTTAGGGCCCTTAGGCTTGTTACACTCACAGACATCCTAAATACATATGCATATTATGAATAGATTAACTGCATAATACCCAAGCTCTTACTGTTTTCTGAATAATTATCTAATACAGGCACACAGCAATGCAGGTATACTAACAATAACGGTATATGCATTGTGGAAGCTCAACTGCAGTAGCCTGGTTAATAAACCAGACCGAATCTGCCGTTGGCAAAAAAACAATTGCCTGCCGGCGGATTACGGTCTGGAGAGGCTCAATTGTACGCCCATTTCCTACACCAGAGAAATGGGGCGGCCAATCGGGACACGGTATGCAATATGGACGGGCTTTGGTACAGTGACTTTCAATGCTTGAGACCTTTGACTGACAGTAGCTCTGACCAATTGCGTCAAAGAGAAAATGTTTCAACCCGCCCCCCTGGAAATGAAATCCAAGCTGAGCCTCCCCTGACTAATATCCCGCGGTCCGTGTGATATTAGTCTGGTTTATTAACCAGGCTACAACTGCAGGCCAGTTTATCTCTGCCTGAATCCCTACATCTAGCATACAAAAATTGATTTCTGTCTTTCTGCACAATATTTATGTGATCATATATTCACATTGCAGCTGCTTGGCTGTTTTGTTACCCATTTGGACAGTAAGTGCATACAGTATGTGCAGTGCAGTATGATGTGCATTTGTTTTCATAAATCACAAATTGTTAATCATAGCAAAGACAAAATGGAATAATAAGCTCAGTGAATAAATAGCTCCACATTCATTTATGACCCATCATTTTATGACCATGCTCATATGTATGCTCTTTGCGTTGCTAATTTTACTCTGCAGGCCAAAGAGTAGACCTTCCCTATGTCACTGATCACGTAGCCTGACCTAAGCAGAGACATTTCTGGCCTAGATGGGAGGGCCGCGCCTCAGAAAAACGCGCACCCTGATTGGATCTCATCGATCTGTCTGTCACCCCCGGCCCCTCCTCTCCCCCCTAGTGCAGCGCTACGTCACATCATTTAGAGCGACGCCTACGCGGAAGGGTTGACTCCCACTTTTAGACTGGTTCAGCCCACGGCTTTTTCCAGGCTTTCATCTTTCGCGCAGACGAAATGAAAGCCTGGGTATCGAGGCTACTGATCACGTGACCCCAAGTTCTAGACCTCCAGTTCTAGGCTAAACAGATTTAAGAACTCTAAGGTATATTAGGTAGGCTATATATTAGGTATATTAATGACTGATGATTATGATTAAATGTTGAAAATGAGTGGTATTCCCCTTTAAGATACAGTGTGTATCTTGCTTGTTTTTTAATGTTTTGTTATTCTATCACATACAGTATAATGGTTGTAGTCATATTTCAAAGAATAGCTCCACTTTTTGTATATATTTTTTGTTTTTAGATTAAATATCTGTTACAGTCAACCTTTGCCTTGGGCACTGTTTGTAAACACAGGAATGCACTGCTCCAGATGATTGCACTAAGTATTGGGATATTACTTTTTATTTGTTCTGTTGTTCCTAAAAGGTAAAAGGGTTTGGCAAAGCAAACTCTCTCTCTCGCTATCGCTCTCACTCTCGCTCTCGCTCTCTCTCTCTCTCTCTCTCTCTCTCTCTCTCTCTCTCCCCCCCCCCCCATTGGAGGAACCAGCCATGATATTTCCCATGCAAGATTAGATTTGGACGTATAACAACAATGTTTACAAAGGCCTTTACATAAATAAAATGGGGAGTTCCAGGGAAGTGCTGTAAAGGATGGCAGCATATCGCTCCTTCTAGTCGAGGGCAAAAGTTCCCCCCAAACCAAATTCAATAAGAAGACAACTCTGAATGAGAGGAAAATGGCAGTGCGGCCATGGAATGATTTTATTTTAAAGGGCAATTTGCTTTAGGATGTAATTCCATCATCCTCTCTCTCTCCCTCTGCCTTACATAGAGAAGTAATAGATAGAAGAGAACTGAAGCTCTGACCTTATTTTCTCCAAACTCATGGCGTTCTAGTCTAATTTAGCAAAGTCAATGCGTTGAAATAGGTATGCGTTGTGCTGATGGCTTGTCACCAAAGTATCTCAAGTGGCATTCCGTAAAAATAATTATTCACCAAGCTCATGAACAACCTCACTTTCTCTGCATTGGGCTGGCCAAGACATCCTACCGCCAGTGGTGCAATGCAATTAAGTACATTTACTTAATGACATTTTCTTAATGAAATTGTACTTAGTATTTGTTTACTGGAGTATTTCCAATTTCTATATTTTTACTTTGACTTTATTTAGGCCTATTTGAAAACTTTAGTTGCTAGTTACTTTGTAGATTTTGATTATTATTTCAAAACATACATTCATTAACCACTTCAGCCCTATATACTGTACATTTCTTCCATTTGCAGATCTACTATTTTCAAAAGATATACATTTGAAAACTTTAAATATATATATATTTTATTTATATATACTATATTGCAGTATTGATACGTTTTCTTAAGTAAAACATTTTTGTAGTTTTTCCACCACTGCTGCGAGAAACTTTGAAATTGAACATCCCCATCGCACACCCCAACACTCGGCACAGGACAGCAATCCATCCCCATCGCACACCCCAACACTCTGCACAGGACAGCAATCCATCCCCATCGCACACCCCAATACTCGGCACAGGACAGCAATCCATCCCCATCGCACACCCCAAAACTCGGCACAGGACAGCAATCCATCCCCATCGCACACCCCAATACTCGGCACAGGACAGCAATCCATCCCCATCGCACACCCCAATACTCGGCACAGGACAGCAATCCATCCCCATCGCACACCCCAATACTCGGCACAGGACAGCAATCCATCCCCATCGCACACCCCAAAACTCTGCACAGGAACTCCGGGCACAAACACAAACAGAGCCACGAGATAGAAAACCCATTGGACTAAACCAAATTATAAAACAGCAAAAGGAAAACTATCTGACACACTGGAAAGTGGCAACACAAAAGCAGAGTAAACTAGAATGCTATCTGGCCCTAAACAGAGAATACACAGTGGCAGAATACCTGAGCACTGTGACCGACCCAAAACAAAGAAAAATCTTAACTAGGTACAGACTCAGTGAGCACAGTCTCGCGATCGAGAAAGGCCGTCATAGGCAGACCTGTATCCCGAGAGAAGACAGACTATGCACCCACTGCACACTAAATGAAGTAGAAACCGAGCTACACTTCCTAAACATCTGTCCATTGTACCAAGACATCAGAGACACATACTTCCCACAGATTACAACCACACACGGAGATTTTGAAAACATGACCAATGACAAAAAACTCCCATATCTGCTGGGCGAAGTACAACAATGTGCAAACACAGCAGCAAGATTTGTGAGTTGCTGTGATAGGAGAAGGATATCAAATGGAACACAACCACCGTAAAGACTAATCATTGTGTATATGCCTGCACTATACCTGCATCGAGTGATCTTGGTACATAGAAGTTGATCTATTGAAGAATCTGACAAAGTACATAATTTTTGTTTTTGTTTTGATTGTATTTCTGTATTGTTGTACTGTTCTTTCTGCTTTGGCAATGTAAACGTATGTTTTCTCATGCCAATAAAGCCCTTTGAATTGAATTGAATTGAATTGACAGCAATCCATCCCCATCGCACACCCCAACACAGGGCAGAAATCCCCATGCCATTGTAATTCATCAAACCATGGAATACGTATATGGTGTACATGGTGTGTACAGTATATGACAGGGAACTCCAGATAAACGTAACTCCTCTTTTCACTCAGTGTCAACTCTGTTTCTTCAACATCGTAAAGCTTATTGATGGAAGGGGACTTTTTTTACCTTTTAAATACCTCAAAAAAGTTCTTCGAAATGTCGAAATGACATTGGATGAGTGCTCCAGCTAGTGTCCTCAGTGTGTTCCTGCTTGTTTCACTAGAGGTTGTCCTCTAAGGTCCAACCCAGGTAGGTAATTTCATTGAGGAGTTTCCTTGAGATTATACACCTGGTGCACGTGTCAGGCTCTCTGCAAAAGCTTATTACTGACAGAAACTTATAATGAATAACTGTATATCGGAGAGGAATTTGGAGGGCAATGGCATTGGTAACAATGGTATGGTTGGGGTTGGTAGAGCATGATATTAATCACATATTACGATTCATCATTGGGTGGGAAAAAAACAATATCTAAAACAATGACATCAGAGATTTGTAATCTTGAAAGGGAAGGATTGGATATTCTATTCTAACCACCAGTGTGGTTTTAAATGCCATGAGAAGTGTCATGATCCGTGACCTGTTCTGTCACCCTGATGTGTTTCCCTATGTTCCTTGTTTTGGGTTTTACTTTTGTGTACTTTTACCTTTTATTTTGTAGTATCTAGTGTCTCTTGGTTTCCTGTGTTGCCCATGTTTACCTGCCTTGTCTAACCCTGTGATTAGTGTAGTGTTCCCCACCTGTGTCCTGTTACTCTCCCAGCCAATCCCCGTGTTGATTTGTCTGTTGTATTTCACCTGTGTCTAGTTAGTCCATGTCTATTTATATGCCCTTGTGTTTTCAGTTCTCTGTTGGTTTGTTGCCTGTGAGTATTTTTGTAGCCTTGATGCCTTGCTTGTTTGATCCCCTAGTTTTCCCAGTATAGTTTTCCCCTTGCCATCCTTGTGTTCCTAGTTTTGTTCCAACTACCTCTAGTGTTTTTGACTTGCTGTACCTGGACTCCTGTTTGGACTTTCCCTGCCTCTGCCTCACATTCTGCGTTTGGGTCCTATCCTCAACTTGACTCACACCGTGACAACAAGAAGTTATTTTATTGTGAGCAATTGATATGATAAGAGTCAGAGTGGCAAATTGTTGGCCTGGCAGATCGAGATCAGAATGGAATATAGCTCAAGATGTCAGTGATAGTGAAGCTTAAAGAGGGTGTTACTGCTCTTCTTAACATAATAATGATCGAGGCAGCCACTTTGTGACTTTTTGTCAGACTGAAAACCTGTTGGGGCAATAACAGACATGGGAGACGTGACAGTCTGGGAGCTGAGTTCACTGAACAGGAAGTTGTATATGCAATAGTGAAACTCAGTTTATAACACATATTGTATGCAACATTAGTGTGTATGCAAGTGGGGCCAATACTTAGTCTTATAATGAAGTCTGCATGCAGTTATATGGAATATAGTTACCTGAGCTTTTTATAGCTTCACAGCATTATGTAATCATTTCCCTTAAAAGGAGACGGTACCCGTTATATAATTTTAGTTACTAGTCCATACCCATTCGGGATGACAATCCCAATCCTACCTCTCTCTCGGCTCCCTCTCTCATCGATGCGATGCTCAGCCAATCACAGCGCAGAATGACACACCTTCCAGCCAATCACAGCATGCAATATCGGCGGGCGCATTCCGCCCTCAAATTTCGTCCTCATATTTTGAGTGCGTGCGTGCGGATAGTTCTCAGTTTGAAGCTCAGAGAAAGAATAACTTGGAGTTAGATAATGAGTCAGAGTGCAGCGGTATACGGAGTGCAAGAACAGGAGCAAGGACGAGACAGGGTGCCGCTGAGAGTGATTATGAAAAAGCTGACCCCGGGGGCTGATTGTTGGCTCGTCAGTGATGATGTTCAGTGGAGAGTAAGATTGTGCCTCAGGCCACACTGGTGCATGACTTCCTGCATCCCACGCAATAGCCATTCTCCTGCCTGTCTGCCTGAGTGCTTCACGGCGCTACAGCCAATGCTGGCAACCTAATAAGATCCATGAACTCTGCTCTGGACCCTTACTGGCACGGAATGAGTTTTCATCACAGGGATGCAGAGGTATTTCCAAAGTTGTGTCTTTATAAACATTGGTCTGATTTGAGTGAATGGTAAACATAAATTCACCCAGTCCATCAGACATATCCCTGTCTATGTCTAGAGAGAGAGAGAGAGAGAGAGAGAGAGAGAAAGAAAGAGATTTGACTGAAGTATGAATTGAGTTGGTGGATATTTATATATTGTATTGCTGCTAAAATATTAATTCAGGTAAATGTTTTTAATATTAACTATTAGCAATCAGATTTCTTGTATCCTCTCCTCTATCTTTCAGCTTTCTCCTCTAGTCTTCTCAGTCTTTACAATACCCACTTCCCTTCCTTCTTCCCTCTTATATCCTGGGGAGTGTTTCTCCCCAGCAATATAGTGAACTGTATGTGCCTTTTGCCAAGGTACTGTACAGCCATGCTCCCTGCCAAAGGGCTGATGCAATTTCACCGTGATAACGGATCATTAAAAATATATGTGACTTTGCTGTCGTCACACGATCCCCCTGGTCTGTAAATGAGTGTTGTGTACGCTGAAGGTCTGTGCTGCCACAAAGCAGGGTTGACAGGTCGCTCTTACATAATTCATAGCCAGAAGGACAAACATGTGTTGCAATTTATTCATACCTTTAGCCACTGCTTTTGTTATGAGAGGCTTAGTTTAACACCTTTCTAGATGGACCTTTGTGTGCATATTTTGCCTTAAGTCACAGCTACATTACCTATAATACTTAGGCTCATGGTAGAAATGGGAATTCATTGTCCAACACTCAAACCTCTGTAAATCTCAAATATTTGTCTGTGTGGTTTTTGCCTACAATCTACAATAGAATAACCACCTGTGTAATTTCTTCAACCATGGATTTGAAATACATTAGATCAGTATTATTTTAGTATACACATCAAGGTCGCTGAGTAAGCAATGACATGTATTAGAAATGATTAATCTGCACCCTCGGGTGGCGGAGTTGTAAAGTACCTGCCCACCACCCACTTTGAATGTTATCAACCAATAATCACCAGTAGGTTTCTTATTAAGACGATCTTATCGACCTAGGAAGTTCGATAAGATCAGAGGGTGGAATAATAATATGTATTACTACTCCTACAGGCTTTTTTAAATGAAAGAAAAAGCTTATTCCAAAGTTAAAAAATAATCAAGTATATTGATGTTCTTTTTCCTTTTCTTTGTTAGCTTATTTGGAACTTTGCTCTTCTAAAACAATTCACAGATGATCATATTTAGTAAATATGTCAATATTATTCTGGATTACACCCAAACACACATGTACTGTACATCATCCTAATATTATGTCTCTGCTGTGGAGAGAGTCAATATACAAGAGAAGTCAAGGATCAGTGATTAGCCTCCACTGTACATCATTTGACCCCCCAGTATTAGGATGTTGATATTCATTCATCAGCCAACAGTCCCCACTCACAGGTAGTACCCCCCCCCCCTTCCCCAGAGAGGACGTATAGGGCCTTAGTCCTACTCCTCATCCCAGCCAACACTCCCCACTGACAGGTAGTTACCCCCCCCTTTTGATTTACATCAAAAGGGCATGTGTTTATTTCAAACAAAGTGTTTTTTTGACTGGGGGGTCATATTTTGACAGCAGGAATTGCCTGTCATGTGTCCACAGATTTATCTATATTCTTTTTCCATGTATGGTTGAATGGATTGAATAAAAAAGAAACGTGCAGAGCTTTTTCAAAGCACACAGAGGCTTGCTGTCTATTACTTAGTCATTCTTTGGTTGTAAAATTAAATCAATGAGCGGTATACCACTTGGATGAGCTCTCAAAGATTTGAACTATTTACTACTCGAGGTGCCCAGGGCACTCTGCCAAAAGAAGAAAATGCTAGCCTTCAAGAACGCTGAAATGTCAGACACCACGCTGGGAAGAGGAGCATTCCTAGCATCTATTTACCGCATAAAAGTATGACAGGAAAGACACTGACACCTCACAAAACACTTGCTGTAGACACAGCCACTTAAAGAGCCATTTGGTGTGGTGATGCCAGCATTATTGGGTCTTGTTATCATCACAACGCGTGTTTGGCAGCATATGTCCTTGTTTATGTCAGGAAGAGGGACACTGTCAGTAAAGCCATGGCGATGATGAAGAAGCCAGACCAAAAATATTTAAAATGTATTATTATACATATCTATCTAAAATAATAATAATCATGGCTGAAAACATACACTAATTAGAAAAAGTGCCCCTCGGGGCACAGGTCTCCACCAGGCCATCAGGTCAGGTTATTGTGGCCTATAATAGGCCAATGTGAAAAGGGTGCCATTGCTTATTTGATGGCAATTGGATGATTTGAGGGATTTTGATCCAAAAATATGTCTTGCAAATATCCACCTGTTGGTGATGCTATAAGGCCAATGTGAAAAGGGTGGGATATATTCGTCGGCCTGCATTCATAATTTGTGGCATTTTGTGCAACAAAAAGCCAATCAGAAAGAAATTTGTAAAAGCTTTTTACGATTTCTTTCCAAAATAGCAGACCTACAAGTGAGCTTGTAGATCTGCTATTTTTCAATAGCTAAAGTATAACATAATGCTTAGTTAATCGATCATTATGACTATATGTACATTTGTCGAACGAGTACTTTTGTGGGCTATGGAATCTTATATGATTGCATTAAAACAGTTCCCTGAATCCATTCAATATCAGAAACCACCGGAGACCACAGAAGCCACCACAAGTCTCATTGCATTCTTCAAAACATATCTATGGTTTCAGATGAAAAGAAAATGAGATTGCCATCATATGTGATTATGATCAACCAGTAATTGTTTGCCTTCGCATTTTCAATTCCCATTGAGCTATGGGATAAGCAATAATATCATGATCACATGCACAAAGCAAACATGGAAATTAGATTGGTGAGGCCAGATCCCTCTGGCAGAATTCAAGGTGAAGCATACAGTATAAAGTACATGTATATAGTATGCATAAATACAGACACAACATGTGACACCCTCTGTCATTCGAAAGTATGTAGCATTATTCTACCACTTCTACTGCCAGAGGACAAAGGATTCATCATAGTCTTGCATAAATTAGGTTACAAGTTTACGATGATTTATTGACTTAATAGCTGGACGTGATTACAACAGAGGAGCAGATTGGAGTCATGCTCGGATAGTTTTGGATTAGAGAGAGAAATGAGCCACTCTCGTGTGTGTGTGTGTGTGTGTGTGTGTGTGTGTGCGCGCTATGAAGTACAACCTATTCTACATAACAGAGTCCCTGCTTAGTTGGTATACTAAGCAGTGAGCCCTCCCTTGGGGGAGAAGCATCTCATATTCAGGCATTGAATTTTCCATATGCAGCTACCATATTATCAACAGAAACAGAGAAAAGCTGTGAATAGATCAACCTGCTTGCCTTTGTGTGCATGAGTTGTCCGCGCGCGCGCACACACACACACACACTGTTGGTTTTGTTTTGTCAAAGTTTCCTGGCTGTCATTTCCCTTTGACTTCTGTTGGTGTTCGATCTATTTCATGTCACACTGAACAAGTAGTGAGTCACCTTTATTATGAAACTTGTTACATTCCCATTCCACACTCTCCATTTCTCCTTTTTTTCCTCTGTGCCTTTCATATTCTACCTACCTCACATCTCTTTGAAAGTTCCATAGCTGGTCTATTGGGAATATATTAACCAGGGAGATTCTAAACTGCCACAGAGTGAGGATGACAGGTAGCTCTTACATAATTCATAGCCAGCAGGACAAACATATGTTGCCATTTTGTGTTTGTGTTACCAATGTCTTAAACACCTCTTCAAATGGGCCTCCTGTGTATTTTGCCTCAAGGTGCCTGTAGCGAATGCAGTGGCTGCAGGCAAAACCTGTTTTCAGGTCCATTAGGAGTGTGCTGACTGCCGAATGGTGTCCACTCTTCACAGCATGCCCTATTACGAGTTCCCCTAAGTTGCTGTTCACCAGTTGGAGTTGAATATTTATTTATTTTTTAGCTTTTCTTTTTTAAAGGTTCTTTCATCGTGCTCCTGATACTGAACCCAACCAGGATGTGTTTTCCATGTTCTAGCTTGAAAGAAAACTGTGAATTATTTGTATAAATCTGACGGTGACAATGGTAAACCACAAAATCCTCTGTGTTAATTCAACTTTGAGAATGCATGTAGGCCTAATGTATGGACCCGTAATAGAACACAAACCACTCCATGTTATTATGTGTGACATGTAATAACATAATAAGATACAACTTCAAGATTCCTTTACCATCATCTATTCTAGACGAATTTGGTCACGTTTGCTACTATATAGATAGTGGTTAAAGAACACTTCATGAAACATTACTCTGTAATGTTTCATGAAGAAGTGCCTACTGTAGAGTTCCGCTGTTAAGCAAGGATATTTTTCACAGATTAAACCCACTTGTCAGCATGGGGAGTAGTGGTACTATCTCATACTAATATCCTCTCTGTGCCATGCATACATCTTCATCAGGTGAGAGTGGAGAGAATACTGAGATGAAGGGACATACAGCAAAGAGCAAAGAGGAATGTTTAGCTCCTATACCTATACAATGCCTGTGCACTCAGAGGGTGAGATCGAGGCTGGAATCTGCTTCAAAAGAGCGCACACACACACGCACGCACGCACGCACGCATGCGCACACACACACACACACACACGCGCGCACACACACCACAGACCCGGTGATGCAATCGGTCATGTCCGTTCATTTGGTAGCATAAAGATCAGATTACATTCAAGGGCATGTATACCCCGATATAATCAGGAGAAGTTAATTGGAAATATTCATGTGGGACCTTTTTTTTATTTTTATAATTTACGTTCATTGTCATAGTTTCTTAATCTTGTAGATTTAATTATTATTCTCGTGATAAACAAAACCGTTCATTTTACATGAATGGTCTTAATAATTGAATTAAAAGTTGGAGCCTTTAAGAGATATGGAGAGATGTATGGAGCTGAGTGGCTCAGGGGCCACTCGGCAAAATACCAAAAGTCCAAGGGCCGCAAGCCCAAATAATGGTGGTCCTATATT
This sequence comes from Protomyctophum parallelum, assembly GCF_964188405.1. Classification (NCBI taxonomy): domain Eukaryota; kingdom Metazoa; phylum Chordata; class Actinopteri; order Myctophiformes; family Myctophidae; genus Protomyctophum; species Protomyctophum parallelum. Next base: position 34,622,897 of record NC_139698.1, read on the forward strand.
GGATTATTTTCGTCCGTGATTTTCGAACACATTATGAGTAGACTAAAAATGTAGGAAACACACAGAAAACGGACTACATTTGCATCTAGGAAAGGTCAAACCTCATTTTACTAAATTATTGTCACTAGCCATTACCCGTTGTGACCCGGTGCGTTTTTAATTCACTAATAAATTCATTTTTTTTTTTTTTTTTTTTAGATATTTTTTTGCGGCTTACGCCTTTTATTGATTTTTGAAGGGACAGACAGTAGGCTGACAGGAAACGGGAGAGAGATGGGGGGATGACATGCAGTAAAGGCCGTGTCGGGTCCGGGAGTCGAACCCGCGGCACACTGCGACTGGATTACCAGTCCGGTGCCCAGACCGTTACGCTACGGCCTGGGCCATAAATTCATTATTAATAATTAATGTGTCAAATCGAAAAAAGGGCTCCGTTAAGACCTCCATATTCATATGGTCAATGCCTGTGTGAAAAGAGGGAGCGATTGGTGCAGGCAATGAGGAGATACAGTAAGTGTTTGTTTCTGACAGACAGACAGACAGACAGAATTATAGTATGATGACATGGAATGATTAATGATGAAAGTTAGAAAATTTTTCACAAAATTTGATGAACATGAACATTGTAAATAAATCAAATATCAGAGATAACCAAGAGGCCAATACTACTGAAATGAATAAGCCATATCACAGTCTCATGGACTGGTACAAATAATAACTTAACAGGGGCATTCATAACATGTGTACATTGGGGATTAGTGGAATGAAAACATAAGTGCCCCGCCGGAAGAGGAGTGCTGATGCCGGACCAAACGGGCCACCATCCTGTTATCCACATTCTATTAGGCGGCGCCCCCAGAGGCAAATTCAATTCCCAGACTGTAGTGCTCCTAACAAGGCTGACAATAGCCATGGTCAGAATGAACACATTTTAGTAGTTGAACCACCTGAAGGATGATGTTTATGACTGTGTAACACGGTTTAGGATGCTTCTGAAATGGAGGAAGATTATAGCTACAGTATATGTATAGGCCTGATACAAGCTTTATCAGTCTGTGTACTACTGCCCAAAGGTCAAAGGCACGTACAGCAGATTTATTCTGTTTTGACTATTTAAGTGCCAAAATTCTGAAAGATCTTACAGATGTTTTGATTCTCCCCCGTACAGAAAGCCAATTATATTACTCTTCATTGGCAACATATCAAATTAGATAGTGCACCTAATTTGATCTTTTGACCATTTCTCTGTTTCTATATTTCCCCAGTGCTGTTTGGTCAGTTTGTGGTGTTCCAAACGCTGACCAGTGATGTGGTTGACATCTTCGATGGGCCCTCCACAGAGTCCCCTCTCCTTTCTTCCATATATGGATCCCACTCAGGTAAGACCAAAATGCTACACTTGAAACACTTGAATCCCTATGTCTTTCGCTCTGACCTTTCACTTAAATGAATACCAGCTCATCGGGAAGACCGGCGTTTTTATTTTTCAGCTCAGATGAATCTGAGCTGATCACAGCTGTTTGCAGCTGCAGTGTTTCATTCCCCGTTTGGATATAATGCATAAATAGATTTTCCCTGGGGAAACTAAAATCCAAACAATGCTTTATGCTGTCAAGACATGTTTTTCCCCTGTCCTCTAATCATGATTTAATGGAGTATAATAACGATACCTAATGGGTTATGATTGCAAATTAATAAATTCCTCGAAGATGCCAATTAAAACAACTGAAGCAAAACAAGTGTAATTTTTTTGTCACACCCTACGTATAACATAGGTCTTGGCAGTTTCTAATCTAAATTATTTGCATTCCAGCTATAGCAGTACAGTATTAAAGATTACAAAGATAATTGAGTAGATCAAATGTATTGCTAAAACAAGCTTTATCTCCTGTGATATTATCACTTGTTTTGCTTGAATGATGCTGTACAGTATTACTTGTTCCAGAAACAGTGCATTCTGTACTGTATATACACACCATGATTTTTAACCTAAATCTTTTCTTCTGAAGTACGCCCATGATGTCAAACTCATTGCTTTGCGTCATCAGGTGTAGGTCGTATGACAAGAAACAACTTGATGCTCAGGGGTACACATACATTTTGCAGGAGAAGACACTCCCCACATCACGTGTGATTTAGGTTCAGAATCAGCAACATGTCTCTTAATCAGCAGTTGCAAGCTTGGTAACATGTTAAGTGTTAAGTATTTTATGCATCATTCAATGACATTTGAGAACTAGAAAGATTCAATCATGTAGAATTGCAAGTGTGGTTGCCTATCTGTAAAGGAATATTGTTCAGTTAGAATAGTTGAGTTGGGTATGTCACCGTATGCATATACTGTCCAATCAGATGAGGTCAAAGCACACAAATGCCTTGGGAAGAGTTCCGAAATCGCTGGCCAATCCGAAGGAAGAATAGAAAGTTATTGCACGATATACAAGTTTTTAAACGATTGAAGTGCTGGAGTGCAATATCAATAGTTTATTTGCTTATAGGCAAATACACTAATAATGATATCCAAAACTACAGTAATTGTAATTCTCTTGTGTGTTCTCCAATTAGGCGAGACTCTCCCGTTGAGTTCTGGAAACAAGATCACACTTAACTTTACCACCATAGGACCAGAAACAGCCAAAGGATATCACTTTGTTTATCAAGGTAACTTATTTTTTATTTTCTTGAATATATGTATATATATATATATATATATATATATATATATATATATATATATATATATATATATATCAAAAAGAGAAAAAACCTTCCAAGGAAGGGACTGCACACTCCAGGGAACAGAGACGGACAACTTACTGCATCAACTTATTTATTAGCATGACACGTTTCGCCGTGAGCTTCGCCAGGTAGCACCTGACGAAGCTCACGGCAAAACGCGAAACGTCTCTGTTCCCTGGAGTGTGCAGTCCCTGCACACTCCAGGTTTTTCTCTTTTTGATGTCTATGCCTGCACCTCCCACGGGTCTTTTTGGATGTGCAGGAGTCCCTTTTTTGTCTCATCTATATATACTGTATATATATTGCACTGGGGACAGTCCATCCCAGTTGACAGTGCGTTGGGGGCGGGGGGCCCCGTGCCCGGCCGCAGCCGGGCAAGGCGCAGAGATACACGATTCCACGGCCTATATATATATATATATATATTTACACACATACATGCATGCATGCATACATATCATGTACACACATACAGCACACACACACACACACACACACACACACACACACAGTATATTTTAAAAATCACACCCGTGTGAAGTGAGGGGCGGTAATATATTAAAGTCTAACTCATGTTGATTAGGTGATGTAATGGTGACCAACGGTGCCAACATAAACATTAAACGCCATTAACAATAAAGAGACAATATGACGTAATGAGGCACATTATGACGTACATTTTCCCCTTCATTGTCAATGGCGTTTACAAAACAAACATTGAACTAAAGACAAACATTAAAGCTGTATACAGTATACTGTAGGAGGGACTAGCGCCCCTTGGAAAAAGCCTTGGCTCATAAAAGGCTGTTCAGTGGTGTGCTATACTGCTATTGACTGTGGTTGAGGATGGCTGAGCAGAACAGGGCAGAGCAGAGGGAAGGAGACTATCCTGCCACAGCTGACCGGATTGACTGATAACCTGCAAGGAGATTCAGAGGGGCTTAACCATTTCTCTCTGCCTCCTTCCTCTCCCTATATCTATGCCTTTCTCTCTGCCTGCCTGCCTGCCTGTTAATTTCTCTCTCTCTGTCTCCCTCCCCCTGACTTCGTCCATCTTCAGCCGTGCCCAGGACTAGTGCCTCTCAGTGCAACTCAGTACCTGAGCCTCGGTTTGGCAAACGGCTAGGGAACGACTTTAGCATTGGCACGGTGGTGGTGTTTGAATGCAATCCAGGCTACACGCTGCATGGTTCCAGTGCCATCAGGTGCGAGGCCGTGCCCAACACCTTGGCCCAGTGGAACGGCACTGTGCCTACATGTGTCGGTGAGTGACCTGATTGGTATCCTGAGCCGCACGCACGCACGCACGCACGCACGCACGCACGCACACACACACACACACACACACACGCACGCACGCACGCACGCACGCACGCACGCACGCACGCACGCACGCACACAGATAACATGCATTAAACCTGATATTTATTCAATGAGCTGTCAAGATCAGTCATCTTGTCTTTTGGCAAGCATTCATTTCAACTGACAGGAGTGCACATGCATAAATGTACTTGTATATTGTACATGCAAGCAGATTCACAAGAGGATTCACCCAGTCATGCACCTGCACCTGCACACAATACACATACATTATTAAACATGAGGACCAGCATATACTTGTACGCACGCACGCACACATGCATGGAGTTGACTTTTCGCCTGGTTCTTTTGTTCTGTTGAGTATCAACACACAGTATGAATGTGATTGTGAATATAAACAACATGCATTAAAATTGCAATAATTATTCAAAAAGCTGGTCTCTTGCCATCTCTTGCTGGTCTATGTAGTCTTTTGGCAAACATTCATATAAAGTGACAGGAATGCAAATACTGTAAATATGCTCATGTACATGCAAACAGTTTCACATGAGGATTCACTCGGGCCACGCAACTAGTGTATATCATGCTCACATCATTAAACGTGAGGACCAGAAGGCACGCACACACACGCGCGCACACACACACACACACACACACACACACACACACACACACACACACACACACACACACACACACACACACACACACACACACACACACACACACACACACACACACACACACACACACACACACACACACACACACACACACACACACACACACACACACACACACGTGGAAGGGGAATAGCAGTGGCACGTGTGGTTTAATTTCCAAACAGTGATTTTTATCAGGAGATACTGTCTGAAACATCTCTCATAGCGGCAGTACTCACCCAGAATAATGGATATAGTTTCATGGCAACTTCAACGGAAAAAACCCACTATGCTCAATTACTCAGAGCTTCTTTATTGGAGATGATGTCAGCAGACGGCTGTGTTCCAGTACCTGTGTTTAGAACTTACTTTCCTCGGCTCCTTGCCCAGGTATGATTGACCTGGCTTGCTCTTGTTCTGTTTTCTATGCTTAAATCAGGAGCTGTTGGATCACAACGCGTCATGATTTAATTAGCCTCATCTGAATGAACACATCATATTTGGTTGGTGCCCATCAAGTTTATGCGGAGGAAAAGATGCTAATAAGTAGTGGTCTGTTTTGGTTGTGTTGCCAGATGACTATATGAAAGTGTTCAGTTCACATGAATATGGTCAAAATCAATTGGCATTGAATGGTATTTTCATGTAATTTCATGTAATTACTTTTACAAAATAGGTATTTGTATTAATATAACGAACACAATGTCCCTGCAAATCGGACAACATGGAAATATTCATGAATTTGTCCTTGGGTGAGCCTGTAGTATATTTATTGATTATTTTCCTGTCCAACTGAGACTCAGCTGAATGCTTTCAGATTCCTGTACTACCATGATTCATTATGATACAGCACAGACAACCCACACAAAATACTTGTGTTGTAGTACCCGGAGGTATAACAATGTGCTTTGGTTTGCTGTTCTGAGAACTCAAAGTCTCTTTACAAAACAGAACACAAATAAAAACAACTTTATTTGAAAAAAAGTTCCAGTAGAAATAAAAGACAAGTCATGTTTTATTTGGTTCTGCTCGGGTGTTGCGTTCTGAAAATAGCAGATCTACAAACTCACAACATGTTGCTCTGCAACACGTGAGCTTGTAGGTCTGCTATTTTCAGCGTGCAACCAAGTGTAAAATCTGCCATTATGTCATGATGCTATCAAGGCCTACAAAAAATATTTTTGTTGACAAACTGTATATTTAGTCGACTAAAATTCAACTAAAACTCTCTAATCGGGCTGATGCCTTACCCACATTTGGAGTTATATACTGTACGCCATGGATATGTCATATTGACGACTGACGTCACTCACAGGCTGGTCACATAAATTCTGAGATCCATGTTGGAGCCACGTGATAAATGATCCACATTGAATGTTTGTAAAGGTCAATAACTGCAAGGTCAATAAGTCAATGAGTAATCATCTTTATAAATGGCGATCTCAATATTGACCATAATAGCCGTGATTATGGGTTTTGCCATAATCGAGCAGCCGGAGCGGACAACACACCACAAGTTAAAACAAAGTAAACCACACACACTCACTATAATTATCTTCCTCCATATGAACAGTTTAGAAATGACTTAGCACCCGTTTTAACCGTCTGTTTTTGTCCCATAAGGAGATCTCTATTATGTCTTGTCTGCCTGTGTCTGAAGAGTGCAAACTAACTGCGAAAAGTGGACTGGCTAAGTAATCAAATGACAGGTGTGGTGTTACCATGGCAATCAATTGGCTGAGGCAGAGACTGGGAATTCTACAGGTGAGGGGACTTAGGCTCATTAGGTCCACTGGCAGAGCCTGACCAGAGCCTTTTGTGGTGTTTCTGGACAACGGTGTATTCTGTATTTAAGTCCGACGTTATTTTGTAGTGCTACGTTACGTCCGGGTCCAAGTGGCACCAGCTCCCGTCCGCATCTCATTGTAAATAGATTTTTTTACAATGACGTTATTTTTCAGAAAGGAAGCAATTGAGGGTTAAAATGGGTCTTAATGCTTCCAAATCGAGTAGAATTATTACTGTTTTGTACAAGTGTCCATGACAAAGAAAATATATGATGTGGAGATAATAAAGACCATTATTATCATTATTATTGAAGGTGGTAACAGTCCATTTGCTCAGTACAATATTTCGGGGGCATATTTAGAATGTGTGCAGGCTTGAGTATGTTGAATCTAGTTTCCATTAATGAGGATTTAGTTGACACAATGGAATAAAATGGCGATAGTATCCAGTGTGGGGCAGACGGCCTGTCACAGCCAGACTTGGGAGAGCAGCAGCTTTGTTGAGGTTGCGTGCACGCGACCTCACCCTCAGGCGTCTTGCTGGTAGTAGGATATACAGTAGCCTATAATTATTGCAAAAATGTTGCCATATTTGCAACTAGTATGTGAGTTTACATTATTGAAACAAATCAGAAGTCACTCAGAGTACAATTTCCGATGGATCCATTTGTACATCTGTTAAACGATGACTCTATGTTACCTCTTACGGTAAAGACCCGGTGATGTAGTGTGTGTGTGTGTGTGTGTGTGTGTGTGTGTGTGTGTGTGTGTGTGTGTGTGTGTGTGTGTGTGTGTGTGTGTGTGTGTGTGTGTGTGTGTGTGTGTGTGTGTGTGTGTGTGTGTGTGTGTGTGTGTGTGTGTGTGTGTGTGTGTGTGTGTGTGTTCAATTTTGTATGCTTTGAAATTATTATATTTTGTGTTTTAAAGTTTATTTTAAAGTATCAATGCTTTTACTTTACCGCTTGTTTGGAAATTGTTATGGTCGACATGAAGGGTTAGGCAACATTCACAATATTTTATACCATTTTATACTTGATGGGTGATGGGTTGGAATTACATTCTGCCTATGTTATAAATTTGAACATGTTGCTTTTAAATTGATTCACATTAAGATATGCCCACTCTGTCCAATTAGACCCTCCTACACAGTTATTATGCAGTAGTGTTTGAGTCTCTTGCTGTAGCAATTTTCTCACTTTTCTCTTTGCGACCTTGAAAAGTTGGAAAATGCAAAGCTTTGTTGTTTAATTGGTGACAAATGGGAGATAATGGAGCCCATGTGTTCTTTAATTATTACAGTTTATTACAGTGATTCTCATGTTATCAACAGAACAGACTTTGTTATTTTCACATTATTGACTGAAAAATCTCAGTTATATCCTCTTCTCGATGTAGCCAGGGGAAAACAAGATGTGGAAAAGAGTAAACAGTGCTTCCTAGTGCGTTTTCAGTTTTGCTGTGAAAACATATTGAATGCACATTGTGTATTTTATTTAAAAAGTTGACATCTCGATCAAATGGTCTTTGATGCTTTGACTGGCCTGTATAGTGTCAGTCACTTCCCTTTGGAGTGTTCCGGTGCATGCACTCGCCATGCCTGGCTACTTGCCGTAAATATGATATATGAGCCTGGCAAAGATTGAGATGACTGGGTAGCATCCATCCTTTTATGACTGTCATGGTCTCTAATCATGCTCAACCAACTTAACTTTTAGCTCATGGGTATCAAAGGAGCTGTTAGCAGAGCAATTTCCCTCAGAATATTTTTGATCCTTGCAGTAAAGTAAAGCCAGTGGTATTCATTCAGAAGAGTCTACACAGGGAACTTGCATCTAGTTTCTTAAGAATGTGTTAAAGACTAAAGCCTGATTTATAATTGTGCACCTGAGTCGCATGCAGAAATGTACGGAGCCCCTTAGGGGACATTGCTAGGTAGATTATTTAAGAGCTGGTGGTTTATGTTTTCTGGTATGGAAAAACATTTTAGATGTTGGCAGAAAAAAAACAAGGCTATAACATTTTTCTTTTAGGAGATGAAAATGTTTTGAAAGTGGAAAGATATTTTTTTTTGGAGGGGATGACATTCTTTTTTTAGGAGATGAAAATGTTTTTTAATGGGGAAAGATATTTTTTTTGGAGGGGATGACAAATTTTTTTTTAGGAGATGAAAATGTTTTTAAAGGGGAAAGATATTTTTTTTTGAGGGGATGACAATTTTTTTCTAGGAGATGAAAATGTTTTTAACACATCGATTGCGCAAAACGCTCTAAAGCGCTTTATTAATATCGAACGCCGTCTGCGCATAACGCTCTAAAGCGTTTTATTGGGTTTTTTTATGATTAATGTGCTTCATATTTATACGCGCCCGGACAACATAGAAAGTAACACCGATGTCTCTAGGAAGGTCCGTTATGTGATCCGGGAGTTAAAAGCCCCCCCCTCCTGAAAAGAGGTCTGGTCTATGCGGCATGCCGTATCCATTACGACGTACTGGAGGCGGCCTCGCCGGCATGCACGGCATAGACCAACGCAGATGTCAAGGGGATCTAAAATGGAGGTACCCATGCTAGTGTGTGTGTGAATACACTTGATTCCCCTCCCCTCCTGTTTCTACATGGTTTTTCCCGAGGCAGCAATGTAGGCCCCCCCCTCTTCGTTTCGGATCGTCGCATTTCAGTTTCAGTCCCCCCCCCACTCACTTACCCACTGTGGCTGTGCCTCGAACTGCCTTTCACCGCTGCTTCGTCCTCTCATTCTCGGAAAGAAATAGCCCTCTGCCCGACGTTACTAGGAGAGATCACCGCCGTGGAACCCCCCCCAGGCCCGCGTTGTGATCGCTTTGCATCTCTCTCATTCTCGGAAAAAGGATATAACGCCTCCAACTGCAACCGCCGCTTCGTCCTCTCATTCACTCGGAAAAATAGCCCTCTGCCCGACGTTACTAGGAGAGATCACCGCCGTGGAACCCCCCCAGGCCCGCGTTGCGATCGCTTTCCACCTCGTCCTCTCATTCTCGAAAAAAGAGAGCCCTCTGCCCGTATATAAGAATAATCTGCAACGGTCGCCATGTCATAATGATACGCGAAACGAATGACGTATTATGAGAGAGATGATCAACTGGCCGCTTTATATGTCTTGACCACCCATGTTTGGGCAAATAAGCCCGTATAGCGATTCTCGACTCGACACCGTGGATCACCATTAGCCATAGAGCCTTCGCCAGGCAACACTATCCGTACTCCGTAGTGTGGTTGTAACCGACTTTTTATTCATTATAATTGCAGTGATAAGACCGCAATGAAGGCGTCTGCGACGTAATCGACCCGTTTGTAATGTACAGTATAACGAATACACATTGATTAGAGTCTCTCTCTCTCCTCCTTTCCACTGCTTATCTCTCCTGAGGTTCTTTGCCCCAGAACATGTCCAGACATGTCTGTCAACAACGACTAACGTGTCTCACCGTTACACAATACACTATCGTTCTGAAACGATCGGAAGGTAGACTGCCTGGTACACTGATCAAGACATGTGTTGCCCCCCCTGTTACTGAGACAATTTCAGATATGTCTATAGTATGTACATGTCGCTATATGCCTTGTCTAAAATACTATTTTTCAGAGAGGATTTCAGAGAATGAAGGACCTGAAGAACTATTATTCACAAAATAAGGCCTATAGCGACATGTACATAATATATACCGTATGAAACAGAAGACTCTCTGCTTTCATAAGAAAAAAACTAATACTGTAATAATAATAAAAATCACACCCCTGTGAAGTGAGCAGTGCAATGTTGCACAACATTGCACTGCTCACTTCACAGGGGTGTGATTTTCATTATCAATACTAATACTGTAATAATAATAAAAATCACACCCATGTGAAGTGAGCAGTGCAATGTTGTGCAACATTGCACTGCTCACTTCACAGGGGTGTGATTTGTATTATTATTACAGTAGAAGTATTTTTCTTATGAAAGCAGAGAGTCTTCTGTTTCATACGGTATATCATATGTACATGTCGCTATAGGCCTTATTTTGTGAATAATGGTTCTTCAGGTCCATGCATTTTCTGAAATCCTCTCTGGTGGGCGCAAGCTGCATTCAACAGCCAATTACTGACAAACTATACATGGGACCATGTGTATTTGTTTTCCTCCTAAAAGTAGACATTCAGGGCTTTCATTCAGTGTGTAGTATGTATATGATATTATTTGTGTTCATTTTTATATCTGTCTGTCAATGTCTGTCAACTTCAACCTTCCATATCTCTGCTGTTTTTTCAAAAGAGCAGCGTGCAGCGAAAAGCAGGTTTTAGAAAAAGGTCAATATCTCCAGAATGGAAGATGGTAGAATCATATTTTTTTTTTTAAATTGAAGTGGACTAGTTTGGCGTTCTTTTGATTTATGCGATGTGCGATGTGCTATAAGAGGCCCCTCGCTGTGGGCCCCTAAAAAGTTAAAAAGTCCAATGTTAATCGTGTAGCACAAGCAATCCTGAGTAGAATTTCAAGCGTTAGCAATCAATGTGTTAAAGTGGAAAGATTTTTTTTTTTGAGGGGATGACAATTCTTTTTTTTCACTTCCAAGTTTTCTTGAGACCCCCAAAGACGCCCCCAGGGGGGCGACACAATTCAAATGAGCCCACCCCCGTCCAAAACGGTAGAGAAATGACAGAGTTAGCATTTGGGGGTCCCTGGGGGTCCCCGAACCTTGAGACCCCCAAAGACGCCCCCAGGGGGGCGACACGATTCAAATGAGCCCACCCCCGTCCAAAACGGTAGAGGAATGACAGTTACCATTTGGGGGTCCCTGGGGGTCCCCTAAACCTTGAGACCCCCAAAGACGCCCCCAGAGGGGCGACACGATTCAAATGAGCCCACCCCCGTCCAAAACGGTAGAGGAATGACAGAGTTACCATTTGGGGTTCCCTGGGGGTCCCCGAACCTTGAGACCCCCAAAGACGCCCCCAGGGGGGCGACACGATTCAAATGAGCCCACCCCCGTCCAAAACGGTAGAGAAATGACAGAGTTACCATTTGGGGGTCCCTGGGGGTCCCCGAACCTTGAGACCCCCAAAGACGCCCCCAGGGGGGCGACACGATTCAAATGAGCCCACCCCCGTCCAAAACGGTAGAGAAATGACAGAGTTAGCATTTGGGGGTCCCTGGGGGTCCCCGAACCTTGAGACCCCCAAAGACGCCCCCAGGGGGGCGACACGATTCAAATGAGCCCACCCCCGTCCAAAACGGTAGAGGAATGACAGTTACCATTTGGGGGTCCCTGGGGGTCCCTGAACCTTGAGACCCCCAAAGACGCCCCCAGAGGGGCGACACGATTCAAATGAGCCCACACCCGTCCAAAACGGTAGAGGAATGACAGAGTTACCATTTGGGGGTCCCTGGTCCCTAAGTAGCCATGTGCTTGTTTGGTTACGCATGACAAGTAGCCATGTGCTTTGGAGTTGTGCACAAAAGAGGTGGGTTTTTTTAGGAGATGAAATTTTATTTTGAGATGATTATTTTTTTTGTTTCTGCACAAAGTTTTTTTTTCCTTCAAAGTTTGAAAAGAAAACTTGGAAGTGAAAAAAAAAAAAAAAAAAAAATTGTCATCCCCTCAAAAGAAAATATATTTCCCCTTTAAAAACATTTTCATCTCCTAAAAGAATTTGTCATCCCCTCCAAAAAAAATATCTTTCCCCTTTAAAAACATTTTCATCTCCTGAAAAAAATTGTCATCCCCTCCAAAAAAAATATCTTTCCACTTTAAAAACATTTTCATCTCCTAAAAAAAAGTCACAGCCTTGATTTATTTTTGTCACCCCCTCCAAAAAAAATTCCCCTTTCAAAACATTTTCATCTCCTAAAAGAAAAATGTTATAGCCTTGTTTTTTTTCTGCCAACATCTAAAATGTTTTTCCATACCAGAAAACATAAACCACCAGCTCTTAAATAATCTACCTAGCAATGTCCCCTAAGGGGCTCCGTAGAAATGTGTAGATCTACAAGCTAACAACGCATTGTGAGTTTGTAGATTGTCTATTTTGGGTGCGCAACACAATGTGCAACCATGAATATAAGTATAAATCAGGTGTAATGGTCAAGCAGCATTCATTAGGGAATGTGATCACATTTGCCGCCTTGCTATTATCGCAATCATCGTATCCCATTTCTCACAATAATAACATTGTTGTGATAACATTAACAACATTAATAACATGGTTCGTTCTTGTCCGTCCTCGTGCAGGGGCTAATCGATTTCGTATTGAACACACTACATGCGAAATGAGTCGGTTGAAGATGACTTCACCGTGGAAGTGATTATACGAGAGCGTGATTACTCCATTATGTGATTGCTGCGAGGTATATAGGGCTCATTTTCTCTAATGCTTCGCTTGGAAGGAGGGGAATGAACAAGTCATTTTGGCGTGACTCTCAGCATGCGTGGGGGGGTGGATATCACCTGTAAAATATTGATGAGTTTGAAATTGCGTTGAACTAGATGACGTGAAGGAATTATATATTTCTTCTTCTCTTTGGAAAGTGAAATCTTTTGTAGTCGCTCTCACTCTCTTTCTCTCTAGGCTCCTCTCTCTCTCTCAATTTCATTGCTTTGAGATGCTGGGGTGCTTCTCTGCATCCTCCAGCGGTTGGTGGTTGTTGGAAAATGCAGTTATTGTATTGACCAGTACGTGCTAACATCCTTGAGAGATACAATATGTCCAACATCTCAAGGATGACCTCTTTTTTGATCGACAGCCTTTTCATGCTCCTGCTGTACAGATGATATTTTTGTATACAGCTAAGCTAAGTAACCTTGAACATCAGATATCAGTTTTACCAATTAAGCACTCGTTGATGTCTCTCGGAACAGACAGCAGTTGCTTTTAAAAGTATTCAAAAGTACATTATTTTTTTTAAGTAGCCTATTCAAAGGTAAAACATTTTGTTGTGCATTGCCATTGCTGTAAAAAAAACACGATGCAACACATGTATTAGTTTTTTGTTTTCAATAGGGCTCAAGTGGTTATTTCATAATGTACTTTTTCCCCTCCTAGAAATGTATAGTGGAGTCAAAAGTACAATATTTGTCTTTGAAATGTGGTGGACTGAAAGTCAAGTAACCAAAAATGCAAATACTCGAGTAAATTACAAATACAAAAAAAAAAAGCAGAGTAAATGTATAGTATGTCAGTACTTAGTTACTGTCCACCACTGACTGGCAGTTACATCCCTAAAACATTGAGGGGACAGTTGTTCCTGTATCTGGAGTCTAAGGAGAGGGAGTGAAGAGTCCTGTAAGTGGGTTTCAAAGTCAGTGGGCTCTATTGTAGAACTTTCCATCACTGCACTTCTTAGCATATCTGTCATGTAACGAATGTTAAAATACGCTTGCTGGCTTAACAGATGTTCAACAAAACACACACCATATGGTGACAGAATAACAATGGACCTCAACAGAGCAGAGAGAGCATGAAGGAAGAAAATACATTTCAACACTGCACTTTTCTCCGCCAAAAGTGTTGGAAACGGCTTGATGCCCACAATAGCAGTCCACAAATCTCTGCTCAATCGAATAATCTGGTGAAAAATGTGAAAATAGCCAATTTCCAAGCTGGTTTACAAGTGGAAATCTTTGGAAATGTTGGAAAAAGGACAAGTGAAGTGTAATGTTATTCAAATACAAATTTTAAATGCTGATATTATCACACCTATATCTGACAGATACAGGTCCAGGTGCCATTACAACCTTGTGTGAAACTCAACGTTAAATTGGCATCCTTTTTCTAAAATGTAAAGAAATTAAGAATAAATGTATGCTTTGGAAAATGTTCAGAAATCATGTAAAGTAATGATTTTAACATGCCCAGTACATCACATAAATTAATTAAAATAATGGTGCCCAGTGTTCTCAGGGGCCCCACTGTTACTCTCTGCCGGTCTACATTTCCCAAAAGGAAATGCATGTAATTAATTCAGCCTGCCCAGATGGAAGGATAAAACATATCCCCCCATAAAAATGAACGACCAGCATAGCGAACCCGGTTAGGTTAATACTTAATCTACATTTCCTTGCTAAGAGAAGGCTTTCAACTGTGATTTGTATTTATTTAAATATCTAAGCCTAAAGGTCTATACTACGAGTTCACTGTATATTATATCGGAACACATGACAATGTGAATATTACACAGCAATTTTTGTAATATATATATATTTGAAACAAGCTAGATTTGTGATTAAAATACACCTTCATGAATTAGGCATCACCAAATTACTGTAGTACCATTAATGTGTGGCTGTCTGATTGGTGCTCAGGTGAATGGATAAAAGGAAGTGTTTATATTGTTTTGAACTTTTTCTTCATTAGACCCATATATTACTGTATCACTGTGTTCTATGTTGGTTGAAATGAAAGACAGTATGAGGCAGGAAAATAAAGAACATAAGGCATAGGATGAGAGGAGCTTCAGCCACAAGGACTGTTCAGCTGACTTGTGTTTCAATAATTGGAATTCTGGCTAAATGTGACATCTACATATTGACATATGTGAAAGTCATCAGTATGTAAGGGAAAACATTGTTAGGTGATTGAGAATTCCAATGCAGGACACAATCAGACTGTAAGAGAGAACACTCCATTGACAACTCTGTATGCAGATACGATATATGTTATAGTAGCGTTGAAGTGCATAAATGAACACACACCCAAAAACCTAGGTCTACAGAGATGTGGAAAAAGTGATATGGTCGGATCTCATATGTCGTCTATCACCATATTCTCAACCAGTGTGCCGTACACCAAGTGCATGCTTGACCTCTTCAGCAAAGAGGTGCTGCGGCTTTGTTATGCTGTGATAGCCATTTTCCTGGTGGTTTTCATTATTTTTGCAATTGCCCTCTTAGAGCAGGGGTCCGCAAGTAAGTTTGGCCTCCGGCCATTTATTTTCTAAACCATGAGATGGTGTGCCAGAACATAATCAATGGTTAAGAACTGGAACTTGGACCAGATTGCCTCAACTGCATTTATATAGCACTTTTTCTAGTGTTTTCAGTCCCTCAAATGTTCTCTACAGGATATTCCCAATTCATACACGACGCAATGTTGTTGGCACACAGTTACGTGTTATGTGATACACATTCACACAACTGTGGAGGCTACCATGCAAAGCACCAACCTGCTTATCGGGAGCAGTTAGGGTTCAATGTCTCAAGGATATCTTTCTTCTCCCAGACAGCCGCTCTACTGTACCTCCTGAGCCACTGCCGCCCTCTGTATGTAATTTTCTACAGACTGTTCTTGCTGACACAGTGTGATCACGTTCTGCATGAACTTCTCAGTCACACGAGGAAGAGATGCTATTTTGTTTTTCCTTACATAAGACACAGGGGGAAAGGGACTGGGAGATGTGGAGAATGGATAAAAATAACTCAAGATATAAAAGAGGACAGGGGAAGGCCCATTAATGGCCCACTTGAGTTATGAAGGCTGGGTTTTATTTCCCCATATCCCAAAAGTATAATAAGATTCTTGGGTCGGGGTTGATTCTCTATTTGGACATTATAGATTATGTGCATGGGACTGTCTGATTTATAAAATACATTTTCAGACCAGATACTATGGCTGATATGCCACTTCTGGCCCACATGCCACCTGTTGCCTGCCACTGCCTAGGGTCACTGCAAATCGATACAAGGTTATCCTCCTGATATCATCTTTATCCTTTACTGTCTGGCTCAATTCCAATGTCCACCCTAAGCCCTCAAGACCTGTACCTTCACTGACTTAAGTGACGTCAGTTGGTAAGTGCTTGAGGGTGAGAGGCTGCAAGGGCTCCAAATGGCATAAAAGGAATGGGACAGAACTTTGAAGATGAGTCCTTCATTCATGACACTTTACATCACTTTAAAAATTCTTCCTGTCCTTCTTTACAATAGTTTCTTTAAAGCCTCTTATTGTTAAATAATAATATAATAATATACTTTTACTAAATATATTATTTTCCATTCCGTCTCCCTTTGAGAATGGTGAGAAAGCACACTGTTTGTTGACATTCTAATTATTGTAATTCTATTCTATTCTATTATTCATTCTATTATTGCAATTCATATAGTAATTTGCATACTTAACTGATTGATGTTTGGAGGATTCCCCTGAACTGTGGGCAATTCCCTTAGACAAAGTCTGCATCGATGCTGACTTATTGAAACGGTGCATAGAGGGCTCTGCTGAGCCCTCATTGACGTACCCATTTCAAATGGGACAGCCCTCGAGCCTCGAGCAGAGATGTACATGATTTCCTAGTTTTTCTGCCCGAGATTAGTAGAAATCAAGTTTTGGTGTGGAAACTATTTTTGAATTCATAGCATCTGTATTGCTCCCCTCTCATCCCAGCTACTGTAGGTTCTGTCTATGCCTGCATGGAAAACTCTCACTTCAAATCCCCACTGGTGAACTTTGATGTTAGTATTCAGCTGCGGAATGACGCATCAACATGATAGAACTCTCTGCTGCATAACTTTACCGTCTTAGACAGGCATGCATGATTGATGAAACCATTTCTCTCTTTTGCGCTGTATAGTAGGAATAACACACACACACACACACACACACACACACACACACACACACACACACACACACACACACACACACATACACATACACACACGCGCACACACCTTTTAAACACTAAGGAAAACAAATGTTCATGCCTATACATTGGAAATGTGCTTTTTGTTATTGGTACATTGTAAGGAGGGCTTATTTATATTGGGATGTTTACAATGTTCTGATTACTGCAGACATCCACTGAGTATGGACTCATCTCTCTCTCGCTCTCTCTCTCTGTTTCTCTCGTATGTATTTGTGTGTAGTCCCATGTGGTGGAGTTCTGACGGCACGCAAGGGGACCATCCTCTCTCCTGGATACCCTGACCCGTACGCCAACTATCTGAACTGTGCCTGGAAGATCTCTGTTCCCGAGGGAGCTGGCATACAAGTGAGAGGCCATAATCAGAGGCCTATATATTGTTTGATATGTTTTAGGGGGTGGCGTGTCAGATCTGGATGTGTGTATAATCATGATATTTGTGTAAATAATCAAATTATATAATATGGTAGTCATTTTGTTCCACTCCAAAGTGTTTATATATATTTTTTAGTTTGAAGTTTTCATCCACAAAGTGTTCTTTTAGGACTATCTCTCTCCATCTTCATTTGTATATCTAAGTGTCTTTTGTTTTACAGATTCAAGTTGTGACCTTTGCCACCGAACACAACTGGGATTCATTGGATTTTTTCGATGGAATTGATGGCAATGCTCCCAGACTTGGCAGCTACTCAGGTAAAACTGACACAACTGAATTTTCTTGTCAGCTCCCGCCTGAATTTCAATCAAACGTCACCAGACCCCAGGCTCCACAGTGATGGATGTGGTGGCATTTAGCATAGCCTTTCATAGTGCTTTTTATGAAACCTAGGAAGCTTTTAGTGAAAGGAATGAAATACGCCAGTTACTGTACATTAGTTTGTAGGAGGTCTTTACTCTCCACGACCTGAGACTGTGTAGATATCTGTAAGTCTTATACATTACTGATGATATATCTTATAACGATTGTTATGCCGGGGATTGCCAGTATTTTTTTTATACTGGAACAATACTACTATACTACTAGGAGCAAGCATGGTTATATAGCTGCTTTATTGAGAGCATAACGCCGATGTGATCATTTGACAAGTGAGTGAGTGAGTGAGTGAATAAATAATGACAAAGTAAAATGATAAAAAGGAAACTAAAACTTTTAAATAAGTAAATGTTGCGACTTCTATACAGCAGTGCAGCACCCGTGGAAAGAAAAGCACCTGTGGATAGTCTGCTGAAATATCACACTGATGATCTTTGTAATCTTAATAAATAAGCATAAAACAAACTGCTTCACAAAAACAATGTTGGTGTAACTAAGATATTCACTGACTGTCATGTACAGAAATTAACAACTAAACAAAAGAAAACATGGTTGAGCATTTCCTGGTTTTAATGTGGAGCAGGGAAAAGATGACAGACAGGGAGAATATATTGTTTTCTGTGCCCCTCGGGGCACAGGTCTCCACCAGGCCAGGTCAGGTTGTGGCCTCCTGGTGGCGCTATTACAGGCTAATGTGAAAAGGGTGCAATTTCTTCTTACGCCTTTGATGGCAATTGGATGAATTGAAGCATTTTGTTCCAAAATTCCAAAAGTTGGTGGTGGTTTGGTGGAAACTATCCGAAAAAAAAAACAGAAATATTTTGCTAGCTTACCTTGCTCTCGATTCTATTAGATCGCTAAAAGCTCCAAAGCGTTCATATTTTGAATGAGAGGCAGACGAGGAGCAGAAATTAAGCGCGTAGTATATCCATCAGATCAAAACCATGGAGAGCGCCCAGAGATGAGCAGAGGCATTCTTTCTGCTGCGCTAGTGAATGGGAAGCTAATATGACTGAAGAGCGAAGCGTACGGTGGCCTTAGAGGCTCACTCAAAAATAAAAAAATGAAAGAAATCTGAATATTATTCTCTGGCCTGATATCATTGAGGATGCGCTAGGAGGATGTGTACACACGTCCTATGCATCCGTCGATTGGATTTCCTATGATGTGTTTCCTTTAGCCTACACTCTTTGAACAACGGAAACTCAGATACATAGATTCCCTTTTACCTTTGTACTGGTAAATCTTGAACTGACTATTTTATTGCTGGCGAACACATTAGGCCTACTACTGTAGGTGTTCTGGTAGTGCCATGGTTTTCTCGTTTCCAGACTCAAAATGAACATCAAGAACCATTTAAACCCTATATACTTTCTTGACTGGGGCCCCAGGTCTATATGGTCCCCTCCTTATTTCCCTGTGCACCAAATCTCTTCTCTAAAATCTCTGATCTACAAGCTCATATGTGTTTATGGGGTTATACTGTACTATAGAGATGCGTGTGGAGAGACATTTCAGGCCACCTACGTGCATGGCTAGAGTTGTTACTCAACATCTTTTGCACATGCATGTGTAGCAGGGCTGATCGTCATCATCAGCCCTGCAGGCAACGTATGCTCACACGTCACTGTGTGCACCTGTTCGGTCTGCAAGTTGCAGGCGTTGTCATCATGACAATATGCTGCATGCACTCTAATTGTCAACCTAGAAGTTTCTCTGTAGCCATTGGCCCAGCTGGCTCAGCATTGCATGCATAATTATAGCTGCTTAATATCGCCAACTTGACATTGGGTAGGCAGATTTCTAGACATATACAAGTTACTAAATATATACATTGTGCAATGCATTTGGGACAAGAAATTAAAATGTGGAAAAATCCTATGAAGACTTTTCATAACGGTTATAGTAGAACCGGCCCCTTGATTTATACTCTGTCCGTACAGTATATAGTCGGTATATCTACTGTACAATGCCTTGCATCTGTGGACAGGTTTTAGTTCAGCTCTTTTGGCACACGTCACGGTTGTACGACAGAGCATATATTAATTAGCCATTATGCACGTTACAGTAGTGAAAAAGTACTGATACTTCAGTATATTGTGCAACACTATTGTGAAGTAGAACATGTTTTATAAATGTTTTCTTCTTTTTTTTTTTTTTTTTTTTTAAGATATTTTTTTGCGGCTTACGCCTTTTATTGATTTTTGAAGGGACAGACAGTAGGCTGACAGGAAACGGGAGAGAGATGGGGGGATGACATGCAGTAAAGGCCGTGTCGGGTCCGGGAGTCGAACCCGCGGCACACTGCGACTGGATTACCAGTCCGGTGCCCAGACCGTTACGCTACGGCCTGGGCCGTTTTCTTCTTTTTACAGTAAAGCAGACATTACATGCCTGCAAATATTAACTGTACATATATATATATATAAAATAAAAACTGTGTCTAGGTCACGGGTGTCAAACAGGCAGCCCATTCCATATGTTGATCCTTCCACACCCGTCCTTCCTGTTCTGACGTTCCATAATTATGTTGATCTGACTTCATCAAACCCTGTACACTCAAAACACGCTCCATATATGGCCAGTACATAATTCATTCCATATGTTGATCTGACCCCCCATGCCAAAGCACCAGCGCTCGCCCAGCACTGGCCAGCAGCCCAGCACTGGCCACTGGCCCAGAACTGGCCACTGGCCCAGCCGACCTTGCGACCTTGAGGTCGCTTCTCGCCCCCCAGGGCGTCTTACTGGTACTGTACATGAAGAAACAAGACCATAGTTTGATGTGGCGTCCTATCCTATGCAGGTCCCATGTTACTCTATAGATTTATTTTCATTTCAGTACAAGCGCCCAAGCCCTCAGCAATCTCTTTTAATACTTGTGTAGTATATGGGCAAAGGCCACTCATCTACATAAGGACCTGACGTGAGTGTGAAAGCCAATGTGCAATAGAAGCACTTTGGGACCATAATATAGCATTAGTTTTGAATATGCAATATCTCTTGTATATGTTGCATACTGTAAACCAATCAACCTTGCTTATAACCCTTCTCATGAATGTAGAAAATAATAGTAGGGAGTTGAAAATATCTCTGAAACTGAACATTATTAATTTGTTGTATAGCTGTCATTACTGTCATTGCTCATCAAGAGTTGTGGTGCAAACAAATAGTATTTTTCTTCTTAAGGAGGTTCCTACCCAAAGTATCTACAGTAAGTGACAGCCATGCTAAGAGCTGGTTGAATGAATTCTAAGGAAAGGTGCTTCATTGCTTCCTTTGAGTTTGAGTTTATTTAGGATCCCTATATTAGCTGTTACACATGCCAACAGCAATTTTTTCCTGGGGCCCTGGAGTTTTCTACCTTACTTTATTACATAGCTTACTGAATGCTTAATTCTGATTGGTCAATCGCTGAATTCAGCGGTGTGTTATTTCTTGATAACAGACCGCTCTGCTCTATAACAGACTGCAGCCTAATCAAACCCTCTGAGCACCTGCTGGGCCCTGCTGATTTACTGCTGTTTCTAACATATTTCCAACGGGATATAATTCACCTTCAGGGTGATTAACCACCTCGGCTTCGCCTCAGTGGTTAAACTCCCTGTCTATGAATTATCTCTCGACAATGACCACCTACTGTAGCCATATATTATCCCGCTTAGCCTATTACATGGCTACCTAACATAAATTAATAAATTGACCACCCGATATTATTATTATCCCTTACATAGGGTACACTGCAGAGTAATCCTTTATAGTTAAAATGTGTGGGAAATCTCCAAGGAAAATGCTTACCTTTCTTTGCAAAATAATGTGTTCATAAAGGTGTCTACTATCACCTCTCAATTTGAAAAACAGCCATAGCCGTCATCACAAATGCAGGTCAGCACATGTGTGCTATGGCTGAATTTAGCTCAAGGAGGGTTTTTCATGCAAAACTAATGCTTGCAATGGATTCAGAATGATGAAACACCCTAGTTTGACATGTCACAAGTCTCTGTCTGTCTGTACGTCTGTCTGTGTGTAATCCACGTAACTCAAGAACCGTTCACCCCACCGACTTCAAATTCGACACACGCGTGCCACACCCCCGCAGGGGGGGCAGTGCCCCGGTCGGACCCATGGTTGTCCAGAACTGCCCAAAAAAGGCCTCTGCCAGGCCTCTGGACTGTGTGGGGCATGCATTTCCAGCTTGCATCGTTCCAAGTAGGCAAGGCCCAACGGACAACGCTGTAGAGGCCCCATGGGCACCGCTCTAGTGCTACTTAAAGCATAATGAAAATGTTATATTTTTTGCCATATATCGAATCTGTGCCAGAACGAGATAATCTCGTGAATAGCTTTTTTTTGTACTCGCATGGTAGAAACACTTGCATCTCGATGCGACGCACACGCGTCCGTGCGCACGCTTAATAGTCCTTTTTTCCCTCAAAATGAGACAAACTACAATCTTTAGGCCCTTATAAAACCCTAATCTTTGATCACGCTAAGAAAGTGAATCCAACGCGCACCTAGAATGAGGATGTGGCTCAAATATGGAGGGATATCACTTCTGGGTCAGGTGGAAGTGGTCTCTTCTTCTGCGTTTTTTACGCTGGCACTGGCACTGGCCTCACAATCCCGCCTATAGTAACGGGAGGGAATGTGTTAAAGAAATTGGAACAAATTGATAGGTGATATTAGACACCTTTTATGAACACATTTGTGAAGAAAGCCAGTGGTATAGATCTATTTGTTTTTTGCAGATTTTACACACATTTTGCTAAATTTTTAGAAAGATTTGCTACACCATAATTTCTTGCACTAACAATATGAAAAATAAATGTCCTAAATCAAACCCCAAGGTACGTTTTGATTGTATGGACAATCATCCTGGCAGTAGAGTAGTAGGTCTGGTGTATTGCAAATATGTATATATCAAACTATGCATGTAATTTATGAATAATACATCTCAGGATTCACATCAATAGGAAATAATAACCTCATGCTCATTTTCCTCTTCTCATTTTCTTCTCTGCATGTCTGTATTTCCCGAACTAATCTCACAAACTGCTGGACCGATCAGCATCACATTTCTTGTTTATACTGCAAATAGGAAGGTTTTTCCCACATATGTTGCACACCTTTTTCAATTATTTAACTTTACTTTTATAATAACAGTCAATGTGAGAACACTGTGTGATTTTTTTTTTCTCCCATTAGAAAAGGCAAACACCTTGTGTTGCATCGATAATCTTTTATTATATCACGATGACCAGCACCTCTGGGCATGCACATGCATAATATTATCCTTTTTAAATTCCTGGAAGGAATGCCAAAAGCCTATATTGTGTCAAAGTGTCAAATTAGGCCTAATGGTGGTGCTGCTAGAGAACAATCCATGGGATCGCCATTCTCCACATCAACCAGGGAGCATTTCATAGCAATCTAGTCAGTAGTCATTGCCAGTAAAGTGTCGTACGGAAGGACAAACAGATTGAACAACATACTTTAGCCATCCTTGGAGCCCCAGTGCCTGTAGTCTAGCCAAAGGGCTCGTCGTGATGAAAGCACACTTATCTTGCCACATGGTACTGTACCAGATTATAAACTGGTCTGCAATGCATTCTATATTCCATATCCTAGTTTAAGAACCACATGTACAGTATAATGATGGTTAATTTCACTTCTATCAGAATTAGCTGAAGCTATCTCTAATGGTGGATATATTATTTTGGAACTAGAAAAAGTGCCCTTCCGGGCACAGGTCTCCACCAGGTTATCCACAGATCCGTGCAGTTAGAGGTAAAAACACTTTTCGGCCAGTTATAGCGCCACCTTGAGGCTGAGTTGAAATTGTTCATGTGGCATTTCGTCCTCGGCCTAGTGGGAATGTGGGTGCACAATTTCACGGAAATCACGCGATGTGTTCATGATTTGCAGCATTTTGTTTGAAACTGAGCACTCCTGTGAACTTTGGAAGCCAATCTTAACCAATCAGGATGGAGTCTGATAAATCTGAAAGACCCGTTTCGTTGAATGGCTCTAGAGAGACTGTGTACCAATTTGCGTGATGTTTGGACAAAATCTGTAGGTGTACTGTGCAAAAACTTGTTTTGCACAAAGCGGCCTCCTGGTGGCGCTATAACAGGCCGTTCTGGAAAGTTTGGGGCAGAGGTTCATGGTTGGCATCCAGGGAGTGTGTGTGCAAAATATGGCATCGACCGGGTTAACGGTGGCCGAGATTAGCTGTTCACGGACACACGGACACACGGACGGACGGACGGAGTGCAAAACATACTCTCCCCACATGCCTTCGGCCTGGTGGAGACAATGAAAGTAGTTATCTTGTGCTGGTTTGAATGTGTAGCTCTCTCACAGGGCTGCACTGTGGTATGAAAGGCTTGAAATGGATGGCAATCAATTTTATCCTCAGGGAAACTTTGACCATATTTAACAGTCTGCATGCAAAATATGTCAAGGCGTATAATGGAATACAATACACCTTAATGCTTGAAGACAAATGGAATATTCTTAACAGTGAATGTCCCTGGATTCTAATTTAAATTCTGTGGTGCATGCTCCTACTTGTGGGCTTTTCTCTTATTACCCTCCAATGAATGGTGAGACAGAACCCAAAGAAGGCATCATGGTCTGTAGAGATTCTGAACTTCTGTGACAGACAGAGGTCGTTAGAGATTTTAGTTTAGAGATATAAAGTTCATGCCAATAACGTCTGGGACGTGAGAGCTTTCCAAAGGTGCTTCCGGCACTGCAGATGCTAGTCAGGTGTGACTTATCAGTGTACCCATAATCACAGTGAAGAATGCCCTCAAGATGTTCATGATGTCGATACAGTTTTAAAAATTGGCTAATACAATAGTGAATGTGTGTGGACTGACAGCAAGACTATACGGTTTCTTCAAAGGATAGTTAAAGGAGTCATATTTTATAATATTTGATGATGATGATGATGATGATAATAACAATAATACATCAGACTTACATAGTGCTTTTCTTGATACTCGGATAGATGAGCTGCTCTTTTCCAAAATATGTCCAAATGGAAGATGGGGTTACACTTGTTCTTTGAGCGTAGCAACAGTTTGGTGTGTGTGTGTGTGGGGCCTGGGCTGCAGTTTAGCTAGACATGTAAAGCTTTATTTGCTTCCTGACACCCAAGAACAGCACAATTTCCATGGAAATGCTCCCAACAGACGCCTCTGTCTGTTGGGGGTGTATAACAACAATGTTGCCAACACACACCTGCATAGTTGAGCTTTAATAATGTTTTTATTTTACTCTACTGTACTATATGTCATATTTGTGGATGTACCATTATGTCTGGATGCAGAACGACATTCTGTTGTTTTCAGGTACAACTATACCCCAGCTGCTGAACAGCACCTCCAACAACCTGTACCTGACGTTTCAGTCCGACATCAGTGTGTCAGCCATCGGCTTCCACCTGGAGTACACAGGTATGAGAGAGAGAGTCTTGTATATGTGGGGGACTTCTCTCTGTGCAAAGTATGGGAGGTGAAAGACATCTTGTCTAGCTGGCACAAGTTGATGGAGAGAGAGAGAGAGATAGATAACGAGAGAACGAGAGAAAGGGAGAGATAGAACGAGAAAATGAGAGAACGAGAGAAAGGGAGGGAGAGCGAGAGTGTGAATGCGGTGAGTAAATGTCTGTCAGCCTCTCTGCACGCCTGTCTGTATGTCACCTAACCTCTATTCATTCCTAATTTGATGCCTTCATTGCTGCATTCAGCACATCTCTGCCTAGCTGCCTGTCTCAGCTTGCTGGCCTCTCTATGATGAACCTCCTACTGTTTCCTCCACGACACTTCCTGCTTCTAGATACTGGTTTCTCAGGCCTCATCCTGGACTCCACTCATTCGTCTTTTGTCTCTCATATTCCCTAAGTGACCAAACTCCCACCTCCCCTCTGGATTTTATATATTATTCCTTGTTCAAGCAGAACAAATTATCTCTAGGCTATTCTACTATGCACCTGTCTGTCAGTGTTCCTCCCTCTCCCAGGGATGAACCTCACGGATGTCTCTCTTTATGCGAGTTTGACTCTCCTACACCCTACAGCTA
The DNA here is from genome assembly GCF_964188405.1 of Protomyctophum parallelum. Taxonomy (NCBI): domain Eukaryota; kingdom Metazoa; phylum Chordata; class Actinopteri; order Myctophiformes; family Myctophidae; genus Protomyctophum; species Protomyctophum parallelum. The sequence continues at coordinate 34,648,960 of NC_139698.1, forward strand.
CAGTACTTTAACGTCTCACTCACGCTACAAGAAATAATATTTGGACCGCTGAAGCAAGGATGGTGGAGAAAGCGCCCGCCACAGGAACGGAGACAAGTTGACGTGGATCTAATTTGGGTCCACTATTGCGAGTGTCGCTGCAACGGAACGTCAGTCAATAATAATAGCTCAACTACCACAAGCATGCAGGTGTGGGATTACTTAACCTGCATGGCCAAGCAGAGTGGCCCCTTTTCAGTTAAATCAATTCTGGCTTAAATGAATGATCAATGGTGCAGATAAAATGAGTAGTGAGTCAGCAAGTCAATCTCTGTCACCTGTGAAGCCATTTTCCTGAAAATTACTACGCTGTGTCTCACAATCAGCTCACCCTGATGAGCCCCTTTCCTTTTTTTTTTCCTTTTTTTTTATTTTATAAAATTTCCACAAAATTACAAGTCATCACATTACATATATCAAAACCCTCGGCTTGGAACTGCTCCAATAGTCCAGTCCGTCTCAATAGGCTTGTCTCCCTCTGACAACTGACCCTTACTGCTGAGAATGTCTTCAGACTTGTCTCACAGTAGGAGCGTTACTCCAGGCTCTGTGTCACAGTTGGCCATTGATATCTATTGACTTCCCCTGCTACTGCCTGTGAAGCAGCATCTGCCTTTCTGCTCATGAGCACACGCATAGTTTAGTATGTGTGTGCACTGTGTGCATGCTACCCAAAGGTTTGTGTTTGTGGGTGATATATTATATAAGTGATATATTAAGCTCCTCCGTAGAATCTTTTAATTCTTAAAAAATCTCTGGGGTAATCCTAACCCAGTCATTTTTCAATGCTTCAGAGTGGATTTCACTCTGGCGAAATCTTATTTGAAAGGACCATCATCAATATTGGGATTTGTAAGGACTGGAGGTATTTCTTCCTCAGCTTCCTCCGCTGTCAGGTGTGTGCCTTCATGCCTTGGAGATTCCGCCAGTGAGTGAACCAGCTGCAGGAGGTCGCTCTGACTCCCAGTATGACCTTTGTCTTAAACTCCCTTTAATTTTAGGATTGCTTTTAAAGTTTTTTCACTGTGGCTGAAACCGTGGCCGAATTTGGAGACATACATCGATTGATGAATTGAATACATAGGACGATGATGGAAACAATGTTATCCTAGCTGTAATGCCTTACTGTACCATGTGCTGTTTACATTTCTGACTAATACAGTATTCAATCAATCAATCAATCAATCACTCATAGACGACTGATGTCACAAACTCGCCACATGAAGATCCACATGATGGGAGCAGCTTTTATTACACCCTATCTTGATTTGATTCACCATCATATTTGATATTGTTTGAAAAGCACTTATACATAATGTTATATTATTATAAGTGCAGTTGTTGTAATTGACTGCCTCCTTCCCAGTATGCTAGACATTTTGTTTTGTGTGATTGACATGCCTTACTTCATTTTCAAAGATTTTGTGATGGAAAATCACATTTGGTAGGCCTACTGTAATTCCTTTGAGTACCCCCTTGCCTCATACTTGCTTGGTCAATCACATACTGTAGATGCCAGGTTGTTAAGAGCCTAGTTGTTAAGAGCCACCAAATGGCCTATTGAATGAGACTGCATTGCTTCAGGGAACATTTTTTGCTGGTGTCACAGCCTGCTGACTCAGCTAAAGCTCTTTGTTTCTTGGGCCACATGATTACTCCAGTCTATTTTTTTTGGCATGTATTTATTTATTTATTTAGATAAATAAAAGCCTGGGTACCGAGGCTAGATAACTTATGGTTTGCTACATTACAAAACTTGATATGTAAACTTGTATGGCTTGTATGGCAGACAATGCTTCACACAAACTATAGTGTACTGCAGGGGTTCTCAACGTTTTTGGCTGGGGACGTTTTTGGCCATGTCTTGCGACTGCAACGAGTCTCTTCTGCTGCTCTCAACTTTCAACTTAGGTGGTTAATATGGCCAAAGCCCTCAACATCTATTTCCTTTACCCCTTCGGCTGTTCTTTATTTTATGTACAACATCCCACTACTCAAATCTCTTACAACCACTCAGCTATTTTTATGGCATGGCATGGAGACAAATTAGTCTTTCTGTCTAATCTTGCAAAACATTGGACCGATCATCGCCCAAGTTCCTGTGCTTCCAGTAGGCCAAAGAAATACCTCCATGTATTTATTTCACATATCAGAATCAGTTTTCGACTCTTTTTTATGTGTCACATCACAGGTTTACAGGTGTAAAGAAGTGGGTGAGTGAGGACAGAGGTAGATTGAGAGCAAAGGGAAACAGATACAGATAGGTAGCAAACAGGTTGAATAGAACAAATACTGTATACCGTACATACTATATATGTAGATATCTTGAAAGCATTTAGGTCAACAGGTACACATCCACAAATTGCAACGGGTGCAGGATCCAACAAAAGACTGAGAAAGGAGAGAGGATTTATTGACAACAGAGTGAACAAAAAAATACAAAGTTTCAGCCTCATAGGCCTTCGTCAGGTATAACCTTCGTCAGGTATAACCTTCGTCAGGTATAACCTTCGTCAGGTGTAACCTGACATTGACCACATGAAGTCCAGAAGATTCAGAAGGTTACCTGGTCTGTGTGTTGAAGTTAACCTGACTCCGCCAGATGGGGCAGCAGAGAGTACACTGGGTTCCCCCCCTCCTGTTCCCATCTGGGAACTCTCAGGCAGACTTGATGCTCCGGCCACCAAACGGCCTGGCCAATCAGCGGCAGCTAGAGGTGGGATCAAGGCAGGACTGTTTATGCCTCTAGCTGCCGCTGATTGGCCAGGACAACTTAAATCATCATGACCGTCTGAGCAGCCATCAGCTGGCTGCAGCTGAAACTGTATTTTTAACAGCGCCCTTCCCTTCCCTTCCCTTCCCTTCCCTTCCCTTCCCTTCCCTTCCCTTCCCTTCCCTTCCCTTCCCTTCCCTTCCCTTCCCTTCCCTTCCCTTCCCTTCCCTTCCCTTCCCTTCCCTTCCCTTCCCTTCCCTTCCCTTCCCTTCCCTTCCCTTCCCTTCCCTTCCCTTCCCTTCCCTTAAGCTCTGGCTCATGCGAGACATTGTGAGCTTGTACATCTTTGGAGAATGTTAGCCTATTTTTGTTCAAATATTTACCTATGATTTGCCCAGAATAGGGTTGCTAGAGTGTATATGGTTAATACGGAACCTGGGGGGGACAGTAAGGAGTTAAGTATCTTGCCCAGAGACAATTTAACACATAGACTGGGTGAGCTTGATCAGATTCCCAGACGGCCGCTGTATATCCACTCAGCTAAATCCGCCATTGTTCAACCATCCTCCTATATATTGTATTTCTACCTGCTTTCTCTCTCTCTCTCTCTACTGGTCTCTCTGAGCGTGTTTCTTTATGTGTTGTGAGTATGTGTGCGCGTGTGTGCTCGCATATATGAGAGCGAGAGAGAGGGGGGGAGAGAGGATAGAGGATAGAGTGTGCATGCATTTTTATGTTTCCACCTTCTCAATATTTTCCTCTGCATGGTTATAAATACATGGTGTATGATTCGAGAATACTTCCTGAGTCTGCTCACTAGTCACTAATTATGTGTACTGCGGTAGCAGAGGCACATGGAAATGTCTTTTTGTATTTTACAGATGCACCAATCATCTGGCACAGCAGTCTTTTTTGTGTCTGTCTCTCTCTCAATTTCATAGAACAAAGTAGTCATAAGATATTTAATTGATGCATTGCCTATATTTTCTGCACCTTCTGGCAGAAGAAAAGAGTACAAAATTAGAATGCACCAAACGGTGGTTTTCAGTGAGTTTAATGTGGGACACCAGTAATGACCCAGACTGAATTGTAAATGAGGACTTTTATCTGACTGTCACTCTCCCATGCATACAAAGTTCTTGCAATTGAAACTTTTACAGCGAGTGGTAGCTCCAAAATGAACAATGATGTATTTGTGTTTCTCAACTACTAGATATTGGAGTGATCTTACGACGGATTTATGCCGGTGTTGCATGCAAGAACACATAAATCAAGCCTTATGGTGTAACCATTACTGCCTTAAGATGTTAAAATATATTCTGCAATAATTTTTGTTCCAACAGAACTAAGGGCCTCTGTCAAGTAATACGTAAGGGATTGCTTTGCAATTTCACAGCGATTGCTTCAAATCATAATCTACAACCACTATTAGAATAGCCTAGTAACTTGTCCCAGTTTCCCAGTGTTATGATACGAACAGGAAGCCTCCCCCAACTCAATCAGTATGCAATTACAAGCACATTAAAATGAAGTAGTGTGTAATTAAACGTTAACATATGTGTCCTTCATTTAATTATCCGCCTTTCTCTATAGGAACAGGGTAATTAAACACCTTTTGAATGCCAATGTTAATTTCAATACTGTTGAGTATACCGTGAGCTACTGCTCTATATGATATCAGTGGTTATTGTTCTGTACTGTGGCCATTCTGTGAGCTACTGTTCTATATGATATCAGTGGTTATTATTCTGTACTGTGGCCATTCTGTGTTCTATATGATATCAGTGGTTATTGTTCTGTACTGTGGCCATTCTGTGCAGAAGAATGATTGCTGTCTACACTTGTGTGTTGTGACTCTGCCCTAAGCAATAGGTTTGGATTCGTGCCCGGAGCCTCAGGCCCCCAGTAACGGGCAGAAAGTGGGTGATCGCTACACCGTGGGCGACATGGTTTCCTTCGTCTGTGACCAGGGCTTCTCATTGCAGGTAAGGGAAGTACTGTGTTGAGGCATACGATCTAGCCCCGCTATTGTAAAAAAAAAAAAAGCAGGTAATTGAATCATATCTCCTTTTGCCTGCCCTGGAGTGACAGCGTGAAGGGAATACCCCAAAGGATGAGCTAGTCAGTATAAGAATAGAATATGATTTGTATGTTACTGGAAGTGTGCGTGCGTACAGTGTGCGTGTGCACGTGCGCGTGTGTGTGCGTGCGTGCGTTAGGGCATTAACGAGTTGAGATTTTTCCAAGTCGACACACGCACACATAGAGCAAAACATATGATATGGGGAAAACAATTGAAAATATATTTATTTATTTCTTTCTTTTTTTTCCGACTTTCGACTTATCCTAATTTGAATCGACTTGTGTTAATGAAATCGATGCATTGATTTTTTTAATGAATGTCCTATCGTGTGTGCGTGCGTGCACGTGTGCGTGTCTGCGTTTGTGTGCGTGTGCATGTGGTCATGTGGTGTTTGTGTGTAGGAAAACGACTTTAACTTCTCAATCCATTCCTCCCGGAGTAGATAGCTGTGACGCTGTTGAACTGTAGAACCTTCTAGGGCTGTGGGCGATGGATGGATGGATGGTGTTAACAGTCGCCTCTCTAATCCCAACATTGACTTTTTCACTGGCTAGAGCATTCACTCTACTACAGAGCCTCCATGGACAAACCACCGACTTCTGCACATCCTCAGGCTCACAAACATTGAACACCAGTAATTCACCACCATAAAACAACAACAACAACGGCAGCGGTGCGTGCGTGCGTGCGTGTACACGATACATCTTTTTTTTAGATGTATCGTGTACAATTACAAGCTCGGTTGGATGAAAACAAAATAATGCTTTTTCTTCTTTTTTTACACCCCTTTTGGTGTATAAGCCTTTTCTTGTAAACCTGAACGGACAAGAATAAGAATATTAACACCATCTCCAAGTTTAAACTTGTATCCTCTATAAAAATAGTTTCAAGTCTGCTATACAGTACATATCATATACAGTAGCATGGGGAGCAGGGAGCCTGGAATGGGTTTTGTTGTTTTGCTTTCTTCTTACATTCTCCCAGGCTAATGTTACTCTGTAGACTCTGTCAGACCTTGAGTAATGTTCTGCCTCTACAGGACCCTCCTACCCCACCCCATCCGGGCTTAACACCATCAACTATTTTCACACACCAAACCTTCAGAATGGATTTGGAAAAATCCCCCAAAATATGAGTGAACACTAATTTTCACAAATCCGTTGGTTAGATCCATCGCTCTTGCGATGTGAATTTACATAGAAGCCACTTTTTTCTCTCTCTCTCTCTCTCTCAAATTCTTTGGCATTAGGGCTTATAAGCTTAAAGTTGAGCCCAGCGATTCTCATTTGATCTCCGGAGTCTCCGGGTTTGAAATGTTTATTTCTATTTGTATTTATTTTGTAGTTGTTGCTTGTTTTCTTTTCGGGTATAAGATGTTGGAGCCGTGGAGTGCTGGCTGAGATTGTCGTTGCTGTTTGTTCCCCTACAGGGTAACACATACATTACCTGCATGCCTGGTCCAGTCCGGAGGTGGAACTACCCTGTACCACTGTGTTTAGGTAACGTGTTCAGCCTGCCGACACACATGCATGCACTCTCTCACTCTTTCCATCTCTTTCTCATTCTGTCTCCTATCATCTGCCTTTCTCCACTCATGTACTATGGATACACACACACACACACGCACGCACGCACGCCATCTTATTATTCTATGCAGGAAAGCAGCAAAGCATGAAACTTACATTATTGTAAACGTATGGGAGTAGGGGGTCATATGATTATTTTCTCCCCTTCAAGTTAAAAATCGATACGTGTTTGTTCATTCTCTGTGTGTTGTTTGATTTCTGATACCACTGATTGGAGTCTCCAGCCTCCCACGACAGCTCTGATGTTGACACTGATAGATTTCAGACATTACAAAGGATGCACCCCACTTTCTCTATGACCAGGTTCTTCACTGTTACGCTACCCTCAATTACACACACACATTTGAAATGTTTATTTATGTCCACATAATGAGAAGTACAGGAATACCTTGTACAAAGGACATAAACACTGCCAGTGCAGTTTGACAGTGGGAGAGTGATGAGTATAGACAGGCATGTGCATGCAAAAATACAAACACGTCACATACGCACACATACAAGCATGGCCACTTTCACAAAAGCACAGTACACACACAGAGACACGCATGAACAAAGACACCAGTGAACGCGCACACACGCTGCGCTCATCATGTAAATGCTCTCTCCCTGCGGCTTTCACTGTTCATCACCGACATAAATCCCAGCTTTGCCAGTGACAACCCAGCTCCTGGACATAGTATGTGTTTCACATTCTCACTCGTTAGCCCAACTCCTCAGAGTTTAGCACCCCCCCTTTGCTTTCCTTCTTCCCTGGCCGCATTCTCTTTGTTACACAAGGACTGACGTCAAAGCTGTTTTCTGCCCTCGCAAAACAGCGAGGGCTTCATCCACACCCCCGTATCTCCTCTCTGCTCCTCTCTTCTCATATTGCATACTGACAGGTCAAAAGCCCACCCCTCCCACCCATGAGCGCCAATTAAATCCCAAGACGGTGTTTCACTTATTTCCGGGAAGCAGGCTGGTGGTCCCTTAAGATGCGTTGGCAATACCCCATTCGCGTTTCCAACCACTTAGCACATAAATAGGCCTGTCAAGGGTGGAGAGAGAGAGGGATGATTCAGAGAGGAGTTTACATTCATGCCTCTGGTGGCAATAATTGCATTACACACGGGAGTTTACGTAAGAGAAAGGTTTGTATATATGACGGGAGAAAGGGACAAGTTTAACATTCACTACAGTGAGGCCAGGTATTGTGAGGAGGTGTGTGTGTGTGTGTGTGTGTGTGTGTGAGGAGGTGTGTGTGGTGTGGGGGGTAAATTGATAAGCATCATGTTCGTGCAAAATGGCAAGATGGCGTATTGCATATCGATGGCCTCATTTATTTAAATTCTAGCATTGCGAAAACAGCAAATGTTCCCGAGTCTGTCGTCTATTCACAAACACCCACTTAGTTGGTATTCAGCACGCACGCACGCACGCACGCACGCACGCACGCACGCACGCACAATGCAAATATGTACACGGACAAATAAGCTCCAATATGCAGACACGTGTGCACTGTGCACACTACACACATGCAGAAATGTGCACGTCTCCAAAAAGCAGACATACAAATAAGCTCAAGTGGAACACAGAATGGAGGAAAACAAACCGATTCGAATTCAGCCCACACACATCAGCCACAGACACACACGTACACCCACGTACACATACGCGTGCACGCGCACACACACACACACACACACACGCACGCACGCACAAACGCACACACACACACACACACACACACACACACACACACACACACACACACACACACACACACACACACACTACTCATTTCTGACACTCATCATAACCTCTCTTTCACCTCTGCAGTTATTTTTTCTCTCTCCTTTCCTCTCTCTTCGTGTGACATGTTCTCTCTCCTTGGCTGGTCTCTCACAGCTCAGTGTGGCGGCTCCATGACAGACTTCAGCGGCGTCATCCTCAGCCCTGGGTTCCCAGGGAACTACCAGAGCAGCCTGGACTGCAGCTGGAGGGTTCAACTCCCTGTTGGCTTTGGTCTGTCCTTCTCTTCTCTTCTCTTCTCTTCTCTTCTCTTCTCTTCTCTTCTCTTCTCTTCTCTTCTCTTCTCTTCTCTCTCTCTCTATATATATATATATATATATATATATATATATTAGAGAGAGAGAGAGAGAGAGAGAGAGCATGATATTATTAAACATACATTCCTTAAGCAAGTCCCAAAATATAATAAAAACTGTTGAAAATAAGGGAAAGTATACAGTTGGAGGGGGTACAGCATTGTACACAGAGCTATGTCACATTGGATATATACGTGCATAGTATAAAACTTTTTTGAAACAAATAGGAGCAATCTTTTGCATTCACTTTGGGACAAATAGCAGCACACACGCACATACAGTGTCTCATGCTCTCTTTTATGTCATGCTTACCAGGGATCCACCTGCAGTTTCTAAACTTCTCCACGGAGGCTGTGCACGATTACCTGGAAGTTCGCAGCGGGAACCTGGAGACAGGGACAGTGATTGATCGGTTCAGTGGTTCCTCAGTGCCTGACTCTCTCTTTAGCACCACCCATGAGACCACCCTCTTCTTCCACAGTGACTACTCTCAGAACAAACATGGCTTCCACACCGTTTACGAGGGTGAGGCAAAGAATAGTCCTTGTGGAGTTAGAACTGGTTGTTATCAGGCATAGTGACTGATGGACAACGAAAGTTGTTAATGGGAAACCTACAGTGCCATCAGTCAAGTTAGATACAGGAAAGAGCAGCAGTTGCCATTGAAAGGCAGAGTTTGTATAATGTCTTCACTGTCATGTCCGATATCTTAGCTGCAATACAGGAACGTAAAAAACAATGTTTGTCTTGTGTCGTGGCAACTGCAGGCACAGTATGTCTGCAGGTTACATGCAGGCACTTGTTCCCCTTCGGGAAGGAAGCTGCAACTGGGACATAGACATAATAAGGTAGATCTAGAGAGGATGATAAGATAAGATGATAAGAAGTTTTTCCATCTGATTACTTCCTAGTTCCCTGGTACAACTGAAAAGGTTAAAAGCTGTTTGGGGTTACGTTAGCAGGGGCTATGCTATGTTTCAAATATGCAAAAAGTGAATTATCTGTGACTCTCTGCAGTGGCATTTTGTCCTGTGTAAATGCAGAATCATGGTGCAGACATGAATGCCACATCAAAAAAAGGCATTATAATATTTTTAATCTGTTTTACGTATGCTTTATAAGCATACAAGAGCATACAACATTCATCTCAAACAAGCGAGATGGTGACAAAGGTGAATCCTTGAAACACTTCGAGAAGCTGTTTAAAGAGGCCACTTACCAATTCTGAATTTAATGGATCTTGTTGAAAGGTCCTCATATAAAAGCTTCCTTAAAGTCAGAATTAAATTGAAGTACATTTTCTGAGATCCAACCTAGTGGCAACCTTGTGGACCCAGACCTTAGTTAGACTTTTGTTTTCTGAACCATCTAACAAATTGTATTTAAACATTTCAAATGCTTTGTTCTGTCACAATACAATTTGATGTTTGATTGTAATATGTTATCCATTTATGTACAATATCACTTGTATAACTTGTTCTGTTGATGTTGTTCCAGCATATGAACTACAGAGATGTCCAGACCCTCGGCCATTCCGGAATGGCATCGTGATTGGTCAAGATTCCAGTGTGGGAATGACTATCTCATTTGAGTGCTTGCCAGGCTACACCCTGCTGGGAGAGGCGTCTCTGACATGTCTTCATGGAATCAGCAGAAACTGGAACCACCCAGTACCTCGCTGTGACGGTAACAGACCTTTCACTAATGCCTTGCTTGTGAGCTTGTAGATTGACTTTTTTTGTGTGTGACACCGGCAAACATTTAAGTACGTATAAGTTGTATAACTCAGACTTAACAGAGAACATCTGTCTCCTGCCCCTCGTGCCTCAGGCACATGGGAGCTGTTCATGAATGGCACTGCAATGAGAAAGACGTACCATTTTGTTTCTCAAAGAAAATCTCTACGAATATTGCAACAGACAAGGTGAAAGTCAATGCCATGGACCTTTGTCAACAAGCAGAGTTAAGAAAGTGCTAAGAAATAAGCACATTATGTGACACAAAATAACCTCGTAGTAGTATAGGCTTTCAGTGTCCCCTCCCCCAACAACACTATTCAGTCAGGCACTGCTCATCAACAGCTATTCTCTGCTTTTTAATCAATTGATTTTATTTCAATTGATTTTATTTCCATTCACAGTATGATCAAGCAGTTGCTTTCAGAATAAAAGCAAAGCCTGGAAAATAGAGAGAGCAGAACAGAGAATTTATACCTGCCTCAGTTTTGAAATGAAACACACAAGCCATGTCTGCCAACACAAGAGCCTGCAGGGCTGCAGCATTGCCATCGCCCTGCGTTCCCAGGAAGGAGATGAGTAGAAGACATACAGGACATAGGATTGCTCCCTGTGCAATGTGTTTGTGTGTGGGATGTGTAAACTAAAAGTTCAGAAGGTCTGTGTTGACTGTGTAAATGAATGATGAAGGCCTGCATGTATGGCTTTCCTTACATTCCGTGAAGGAAGACCTGCACTGCAGTGAGAAAAAAGGGGTTTATTTACTTTATATAAACCCCTATTATTAAACAATGTGAATGGAATAGCACTCGCATGCCCTGTTGATTTATGTCACAAAAGCCCAGAAGGACCTATACAGACATGGGCTTTTTCACAAAACACAATTCACAGTTAACAAATTTCTGCATTCATTCTCGTTTTTGAAACTATGCATACAATCATATGGATTTTTAGGTCTTACGGTAGTCCAAGCCCCCTCCCAATCCACTCCATAAACTCCAGATTCATTGTTTTATTGATGGCATTGTATGGCAACTGTAAAAATTGTACAGCCCATTATAGTGATATATGAAGCATTCTAGAGTCTTTATTGCAGTGCCGATTATACCACTGCATGTTGTAAATGTTTGAGGGAATTCACTTCAGATGTGAACTTCAAGTTTTTTAATTCATCACATACATAGTAATGCAATGCAATTGCCCTCAGAGAACATTTTGGAAAGCCATGACATAACAGTTATTTAAGTCCAGGGGCAAACTTTATATTGGCTCAGAAAGTGGTAAATATTTTTGTTTTGCTCCCTAGATTCCTTCTCCCTCACAGCGATGTGCCCAGTTTTTATTTAAGAGCTGTGCTTCGGCTTTAACTCGCAGTTCAAACTGAGTTTTTAACACTTTTCCTTTGAAGGGTTACGACAGGGAAGTTTTAGTACAGTGGTTTTAGTACAGAATCAAAGCCTCAATGTCACCATGTTCATGATGTCCAGGAACAACCCCCTGGGGTTGTCTGTTACAGTAATATATAGTGATAACCCATAGCATGTTGTTATGGTTGTTTTACCTACAGTTAGTGGTGGTACACCCATGAGACCAAATGTTATGATTTGTGGTAAATCAAGTGCACACTCTGGCATTTTTATACAACTTCTCTGACAGCCTTTCTGCCCTCCTTTCTAGCTCTCTGTGGTGGGAATATAACATCCATGAATGGCACAATTTACTCTCCTGGACACCCAGCCGAGTATCCAAACTTCCAGGATTGCATGTGGACTGTCCAGGTGCCTCCAGGCTATGGGATCTACATCAATTTTTCTGTTATCAACACAGAGCCCATCTATGACTACATCAATGTGTGGTGAGTGTTCGCACCATTACCGCTTTACTCATAGGCCAATTATTTGGGAAATCGGGGACACTACTCACTTTACACAGATGTACTGTAAGCACCAATTATGGTATAAGGAAAATGTTTGTGTGTATGATCTTGACTTGGACAGGTCAAATAGTCTGAACTGTTTCTATCTATCTATCTATCTATCTATCTATCTATCTATCTATCTATCTATCTATCTATCTATCTATCTATCTATCTATCTATCTATCTATCTATCTATCTATCTATCTATCTATCTATCTATCTATATATCTATCTATCTATCTATCTATGTATCATCCTGTATGTAGGGCAGGCTACTGTATCTATCTACCTACCTACCTACCTACCTACCTACCTACCTACCTACCTACCTACCTAGTACCTACAGCATACATGGCACCCACAGGCCACATGCGCCACCTTCACTTAACGCCCATGGGTCAATTCCCAATATTGATTATTGTTGTTTTCAGCGGTTCCATGCAAGTTTACATGATTGCTGTCATTACTACAATCCACCGAAACAGCAAGCTCTCTTGTCATTGGCAAGTGCTACTGTAACTTTAGTCTGACATTGTCTGCCCTCAACCACCAATACTATACTTTGGCAGCAGCAATGGAGGAAAAGATGTGTGCTCAAAAAATAAAACTTGACCAGAAGAACTGTTCCTTTCAGCCAAGATGCGAGTTGTGTTGCAAACTAAAGTTACTAAACTGTGTGTTTAGTGTGCCTAGAGATGTAAGCAGCCATGAAGGATATCAATTTAAATGTAACTCAAGATTATACCACACCACCCACCTAGTAAGATACGACTTGTACAAAAATGAACCCAGAGCCCTTTGCACCAATACCACAACAGCACAGGGATCGGTCTTAAGGCATCTTATGCTTTTTCACTTTCGCTTGTTAAAGCTAAGAAATGCTGGTTGGAGGGCGTAACAGTGAAGCGATGCGCAGTCAGGATGGCTAAAACTTTTGAAGATGATAACATGGCCAAGGACTGAATCTGTCTGTCTTTTCCGTTGAACAGTGAGGCATAGAATTTTTGACAGTCAGAATCATGTTGAGGGAAACCTAAAACAAGTCATGAATGACTACAAGTACTCTTTAGCGCCGGATGAGTGTACAGATTTGATGGATGTTATCCAGCTTCTCATTTACACAAGAGCCTTGACAGTTAATTTCAAGTACACGAGGTATTGAAATTGGCCTCTTTGCATGGCAGTACCAAGGGGCGTGGATGTTTTCAACACAATTAATGATGTTGTACATGAATATGGGGACAAAATGATATGCGGTACAAGCACATACTGCACAAAACAGTTTCCCTGTGACATGCCCTTCCTCACATATATCACCACAACCTCAATACTGTATGCATTTGCGAGGAAGAGCACAAACTGTATCGCTATGCACACATTATTGCATTTAATCATAAACTTGGCCTTCTCAAATATGGCTTTTCATCCTACCACCCTATTTTGACTAACCTATCCCACCTGCAAAGAGATGCGCAAATATGCCCCCCAATGTGAGTTAATATTCTGCAGCAGCAATTCAAAGATCGCTTTCAAGATGTCCACCTCATGTACAGTAGCTGATAGCGCTGTTTGCTGTGCACCGCACCTCTGAGGTCTGTATGCTGTGTGCAGTTATGTACAGCAAATTGGCTGGTGACTGGTTTTTGATCTGCTGTATCCAACATGGTGGCCAAGAAATTTACGATCTCATTTTACAGCTAAACGGTTGATGAAAATATGTTTCTGAAAACATTTGAGGCAAGAAGGCAATGCAGTAACAAAACCTTGATTCCTATTTGTGGAGCATAGCCTGTTTAGTGTCAAACGCATCAAATACACCAGCTCTGGCCAGTGGATGGTGCTATGCTTTTTGCAGTTACTGTACAGTATGTACTGCAAATTGTTCCCTGCTGTGTGTGGTTATGTATGTACTGCAAATTGGCTGGTGACTAGTTTTTGATCTGCCGTATCAAACCTGGCAGCCAAGTAATAAAAAAAATCTAATTTTACTGTTCACACTAAAGTATGATATGAAAACATTTGAGGAAACTTTGCATGCACACCCTCAGTAGGTATAGGCATTGGGTACAATTTTGATAGTGTGTGTGTGTGTGTGCGCGCGCGTGCGTGCGTGCGTGCGTGCGTGCGTGCGTGCGTGCGTGCGTGCGTGCGTGCGTGCGTGCGTGCGTGCGTGCGTGCGTGCGTGCGTGCGTGCGTGCGTGCGTGCGTGCGTGCGTGCGTGCGTGCGTGCGTGCGTGCGTGCGTGCGTGCGTGCGTGCGTGCGTGCGTGCGTGCGTGCGTGCGAGCGAGCGAGCGAGCGAGCGATATATGCTGGATGTTTTCCACCTGCATGACAAGCATTTCTGCCACCTCATTTGCCACCATTTTGTTTTATCATGCACTTATGTATATATTGGACTTTGTATATTTGATTTGTCTGTGCCTTCACCTGTTCTGGGTTATGTTTTATTCTCCTCACTATTCTCTCTTTCCATATTCTAACTCTTCCTGTAACAGCAATGTTGAGAAACTGCACAAAGAATATTCCACCCATTAGTTTACACCTATAATTGTGTCATGTAACAAACTGACAATAACGTTGCTCCCTGGTTGAGGTGAACAATATGAGTATCCTCCACCACATGCAGTAACTGTAACGTAGGAGGCAATTCTCATTCAGAATGCAGCCACTAGAAGTTCTAACAACAAAGTTGAACACATCACCAGTTTTCACACTGACTTCCAGTGAGACATAGAATTGAATATCGCTGCTCATCTTTAAATCACTCAGTGGTACAGAGCCAAAACATTCTGACTTTGCTTTTAAATTATTATACAGAAGTTGTCCAGGAACGGTCTCTTCCTAGAGTTCAAATAATAAATAAATATGGTAGGGTTTAGTTATTATATTCCACACACAGTTGGAACAACCTTCCAAATGATCTGAATACTTTTAAATACTATTACTGTTATGTTCTCCACAGTGTATTTTTTTTTCAGCCCAGATAAATACTGACTAATGAGTTAATCAACAATATAACACCTTCCCAGAGCTTGCAGTCTCCCATTAATTTAACAAAGGCTTGTGTGGTGTCTTTTGAGTCTTCACTGGCATTCAGGGTTGGTGCGTATATGCACTCACTGATAAAAGATGCATGTTGACCTCTGGTAAGGAGAACGTGCATCAGCCTTGTATTGATTGAATCTCAGTGACTTGGTTCAATAATCGATATATGAAAAACATGGCATTGTGTATAAACAACATGGTGACAGTGCTCAGCACTTGTTCAGCAGGTGCACACCCAGGCCAGGTGTGTACATGCAAGTGGCAGTTAAACCATTGCTTCACAAAATAAGGTATAAAAGGCATGTTCCATATCCCATATGCGATGACAACAGATCAAAAGTGGAAGAGACACTATTGTTTGTTTTAGTAAAATAAGTCATATACAGAAATCTTTTTTATGTATTGACCACATACCGGTAGTCTTACATTGTGTAATGTAATGTAATGTAATACATGTGTAATGGCCATTTTGTACAAAATGGACCACTCCTGCAAACATTGGAAGATTTCTCTCGATCACATGACTATAGAGATAATGTGTACCAATTTGCGTGATGTCTGTAAGTAATGTGAAAAAAATGTTGCTAAAAAAAATGTGAAAAAATCGGCCTCCTGGTGGCACTATAACAGACCGGTGTGAAAAATGTGGGCCAGAGGTTCTTCCCTGATTTCCATATTTTCGGATTGGGTTCTGCGGCCATAAATACATATCAATTAGGGGGTCCTTGACATTAAAGTTTGAGAACTCCTGCTCTAACCCGCTCTTCCTCTGTCTTTAGGGATGGACCTGACCAGGGCTCCCCACAGGTCGCCCAGTTCTATGGCAGCTCGGTCCAGGAGGGCGTGTCCACCACTGCCAATCAAATCCTTATCAAGTTCCACAGCGATTTCAGCACGAGCGGCTTCTTTGTGCTGCATTACCATGGTAACCTCCCTTTGGCTATAGCGGCTCAGCGTTAGCGAGAGGATGATCTAATGGCCCTTATTAGTTTGATGTCCGAGTCCTCTGATCACAGGAAGCAAGGTGTACTAATGAAGTCCAGAGATCGAGAGGAGGCGTAGACCAGCTTGCCATTGTTTTTTTCCATATGGGAGTGTCTTTATTATCAGCTTTTTATTGGAGTTTCTTAACCTTTCTTCCGTAATTCGCTCCAAGGTATCGCTTCTGGTTTGGTCTAATGGAGCATTAGACCAAACACCAATGTACCAAACATACAAAGAAAGTTTGTAATACATGAATAATAAAATACTCCTAAGCTGTGGCAAAACAAAGCAATGGCTTTTTGATGTTCAGGAACTGTGATAGGTCACAGTTTTCCGCTTAAATTGGGGACAATATGATTAGATACACACACAAAACCGCATTCACAGAATGAAGTGTACAGTATCAGACAGCTCATACATGCATACATGTATGAGCCTATTGATTTGGTTTGGTTTCATTGTTTCTGCTCTCGTCCACAGCATACCAGCTGAGAATCTGTCAGCCACCATCTTCTGTTGCCAACGCTGAGATCCTAACTGATGACGATGTGTTTGAAATAGGTCTGTTTGTAATCTTGTTCCTTTTACTCCACAAACTTTGTCTTAAACTAACATTAAATTCCCATTGACAATGAATGGAGAATTCTACGTCATGTCTGAGCAAATAGGCATAATGTCTATATTACGTCATGATGATGTACAGTACGATGATAAGAGTGCCCCACACTTCACACAGGTGTGATTTTTCTTCCTATATGATTTTCTTTGTTTTCATTTAGCCGTTCATGCGTGTGATCTCCAAATTGTAAACTATAGTTTGGATAATGAATTTCACTCTGTTCACCTGTTAAAGTTTCCTTTATCTGTGTAAAACATTTTAGTTATTCCTTTTTACTTCCTTCCTTCCTTCCTTCCTTCCTTCCTTCCTTCCTTCCTTCCTTCCTTCCTTCCTTCCTTCCTTCCTTCCTTCCTACTTTCCTACTTCCTACATTCCTTACTTCCTCAATACATCCTCCCTCCTTTCCTTGCTTCCTTCTTAATTTGATTTTAATGTAGTAATGTATTGAGCACTTAATAGTAATAAATGTATTGTGAATGCTCAGAAGTGATTACCACAGAGTACGAGCAGTCACTTTTCACTGTCTGTCTTGTGAGTGTGCGTGCGTGCGTGTGTGCTTTAGTACCATAGCTTGCTAAGGGGATGTCAATCTTCATTAGAAAATGTGCTGTTGATTACTGTCAAGTGGTGCTGCTGCTGATGAAGCTATTACTAACAAAAGGTTCTGTGCGTGCTTGTGTGTACAGTATGTGTGTGCATATTTTAACATTGTGTGCGTGCATGTATGGGTGGATGGATGATTGTGTGTACATATGTATATATTTTCAGTTTTCATGCTAATCTCGATATGGGTGTGTGTGTGTGTGTGTGTGTGTGTGTGTGTGTGTGTGTGTGTGTGTGTGTGTGTGTGTGTGTAATTGCCTGCTTGTGGGTGTAAATGATCCTACAGGGGACATCATTCGGTACTCATGTCTGCCAGGGTTCACATTGGTGGGCAGTGAGATTCTGACCTGTCGGCTTGGGGAAAGACTGCAGATGGATGGAAGCCCACCAGTCTGTCAAGGTTGGTCTCCCCGAGTGATTGTGTGTGTGTGTGTGTGTGTGTGTGTGTGTGTGTGTGTGTGTACTGAGCATGTGTGTGTGTGTGTGTGTGCGTGCCTGCCCGATGCCAGTCTTCCAAGGTTTGTTGCATACAGCAGCGCCCACTCGTTCTGCATCATTAACAGACCACCAGAAGAGCTCCCTCTCTATCAGCCTCTGAGCAGCACAAAGGGTCCCTATTCCAGTTTGCCATGTCCCTCAGAGTAGGAGCTGTCTCAGACCTTCAGACCTGGGGCTCCCCTCCAGCCAGTGCCTCACTTTGGTCAATCAGTGTAAAAGAGATTAGGCTACAGAAGGTCAGGTCCGGTCATAGACTCTTCTCCTGCTTGGCTCCCAAGCTGTGAAATGACCCCCCCTCAGTCAGAACTGCAGAATCACTTCCCACTTCTCCCGTCGCCTGAAAACTCACCTCTTCAGACTCTATCTCAGTACTGTAGGACTCCTCCTTTATAATTTAGATCATTGTTTAGTGGTTTATGTTGTAAATCAGAATAGAGAGAATCAGTCTGGATTCCAGGCTACTTAACTCATTGCTCTGTTGACTTTGCCTTGTACTGTCGTTTGTTGACGATAGGCTTCATGCCACTTACACAGATCTTGCACGTTGTATAAGTACTGTGGGATATGCTAAATACCTAAATTGAATGTGAAGAAATAAAATTGCTAGCTTCCATCAGTGCCTCAGTATGGCTGCTCATAAGGGAGGGGTAGAAGCAGTCAGACAGGGTTATCTGCACAAGAGGTTTTGTAGGGCCAACACAAAGTTTCCATCACCTTGGAATGTGGTGCAAATAAATCTTGTATGCTATGCACAGAGCAGAGCACACTCTTTGTTTTGGATAGGTGGCTTTTGAAGTGCCCAGTGTATGAAGTCTATACACACCTACTGTAGACTAGATCAGGGGTTCTCAACCTGGGGTTCGCGACCCCTCAGTGGGTCGCCAAATTATTTGGGGGGGGGGGTCCCCAAATTATTATTATTATGATTATTAATGATTATTATTATTTTAATCTAACTCCCGATCTTTGGTCGATATTGGTCCAACGTTTGTGCGTAGACATTTTTGTGAATTTAGATTAAAGACCCCAGGAGGAGATGCATACTGTATTGTGTATTGAAGTTGTATTGCTGGCGCTCAAACGGTTCATGAGCTATGCCTGTTCAAAGTGATCATCATTTTCAATTTACCGATGTAGCGCCACCCCGCCACCTGGGCTTCGTGTCTAAGCAGGGTGACATAGCCCTCTAGGATATTGCCGATTTTATTGTCATAAAAAACGACTCCACGGTTTGGCCTTGAGCACCGACAGAAGAAATTATTTATAATTCAAAATAGTGGGTGAGAGGTCAGAGGTCAAAAGTCAGAACACAAAAGTTGTTCGGCATGAGGGGACGGATATGAGTATCGCAGTTTTATTTTTTTATGATTCAAATTTCTATTGCTTTTTCAATTTAGTTTCACAAACAATTAAGACAACAAACAAAACAAAACTAGACAAGAAAATAATAAATACATTACACAACGAAATCTTTACAGAAAAGATAAAACAATACAGACAATACAATACAATACAATCAAATAATAATAAAACAAATTTTGAAGGTCAAACGGTTCATAAGCAATGCTTGTTCAAAGTTTATATTTTCAATTGAGTGCTATAGCGCCACCCTTTGACCAATGGTTGTGGGCTTACCGTTTGGCATTGCCCTCTACCATTTACCAAAAAACGACTACACGGTTAAGCCAGAACTGCAACTGGAGAAGAAGATGAAAAAAACAACAGACAAATACAATAAGGGACCAAAGTCCCTTCGGGCTTGGCCCCTTAAAAACACACTGCCCATAGTAATGGCAAAGCTCATAAAGTCAAGTGATCTTAGATTGATTGATTGATTGATTGAAATATTTATTAACAGTTTGTAGAATTTACAGTACATTTTAAGCACAAACTCAATACAAAGACTGTTAACTGTGAGTGGACGACCCAATTAAGCATTACACTTGTTTACAACAGGGTCCACATTGTTCAATTCATCAAAACATTTAGAGACATACAAATAGACACTTCTATGTAGCTAAAGAACAGAACAGGAATTCATCATATAGGAAGCAAAAAGGGAAAAGATATATATACAGTGAGGGGAAATGGGGTGGGGGGGGGGATTCAGATTTTACAGAGGCCAGTTTCGAATTGCAGCCATCCGTAGGTGCCCTTTGAGAGCGGTTTTGAAGGAGTCAAGGGATTCACATGTCTTAATGACTGTTGGTAGGGCGTTCCACATTTTGGTGGCATAGGAGCGAAAAGAATTTAGTCCCTTGTTTGTGCCGAATCTGGGTTGTACATGGTTTGTTGTACTCCCTCTGGTGTTGTGGGTGTGGACTTCGTTTACATTAAGGAAGTATTTAGACAGGTACATGGGTATCTTGGTGGTGTATCGAATCTTGTGGACCAGACCCATTGCAAGATGCTGTACTCTGTCGTCGACCCTAAGCCATCCCAGCCAGTCAAAGTGGGCAGGGGTGAGGTGGGTTCGGGGGGTGAGGCCAAGTAGGAGCCTGACCAGTTTGTTTTGGGAGGTCTGGAGCCTTGTTTTAAGGGCCTTTGAGGTGCTGTGGTACCAAGAGGTGGATGCATAGTCAAAGAAACCTTGTACGAGGGCTCCTGTTAAGGTCTTCAAGGTGTTTTTGCTGACCAGTGAGGAGATCCTGTAAAGGAATCTTGTTCTTTGATTGACTTTTTTGATTACGTTGGTGGCCATCTTATCACCGGAAAGATTGGCCTCCAGGATGGAACCTAGGTAGGTAATTTGATCTTTTCGTGTGATAATATTGTCACCCACTCTAACCAAGAAGCCATCTGCCTTGCTGAGATTACTATTTGATCCGAAGAGGATGGATTCAGTTTTTCCCAGGTGTAAGGATAGTTTGTTATCAGCGAGCCAGGTGCAGATTCTACCGAGTTCAGAGCTGAGGGTCTTTTCAACCTGCAGTTTGTTCCTGTCCGAGACCAGCAGTGCTGAGTCATCTGCGAACAGGAACAAGCTGCAGTCACAAGCTGAAGTCATGTCGTTAACATATATTAGGAACAGTAAAGGCCCTAGTATGCTTCCTTGTGGGACGCCACAGCTCACTGGGAGGGGAGGGGACAGTGTTCCGTTCACCTCCACCATCTGTTCTCTCCCCTCCAGGTAGGATTGCATCCAGCTCACTGATGTGCTATCAAAACCAATAGCTTTAAGCTTGTTAACCAGTATGGAGTGGTTCACGGTGTCAAAAGCCTTTTGGAGGTCCAGCATGACCATGCCGCAGTATTTTCCAGCGTCCACCTCGTGTTTGATGTGGTCGCTCAAATAGAGGAGGCATGTGTCAGTGGAGTGGGATGTTCTGAAACCAGATTGGAACTCGTACAGCAATTTATTAGTGGCAAGATACTTTTCAACCTGTTTTCATAGACTATTTTTTCCATCACTTTCGAGATGGAGCTTAGAATAGAAATAGGGCGGTAGTTGCCGGGTTCTAATTTACTCCCTTTTTTGTACAAGGGGGTTACTTTGGCCAGTTTAAAATCTTGGGGGACCTGTCCCTGTTTGATGGAGAGGTTAACTATGTGGGTGATGACTGGAGCTATGGAAAAGGCTGAGTCTCTGAGAAATTTGGAGGGGATATTGTCATGGCCAGTGGCCTTGTGGGGTTGGAGGGCACTCAGTTTTTTAAGTACCTCCTCGGTTGTTACCATTGCCATTTTGAAATCATCTTTACAAACACCAAGGTTTTTGTAGAAGGCTTTGATGTACACCAAAACGCCCAGAGTGGGAGGGCAGTTTGCTAACCAGCTTTGTTGCAATGTTTGTAAAGAAGATGTTCAGGTGGTTGGCTACATCAAGCTTGTCAGTGATGAGGGTGTTATTCGATTTGATGTTTATGTTAGTAAACCTGGTTTTTAGTTTCTGACCACAGCCTAGTTGGTTGTTTAGTAACTTCCAGAGTTCCCGAGGATTGTTTTTGATTTCCTCGGCTTTATCATTGATAAAGTTACATTTGGCAGATTTGGTCATGGCAATTACACCGTTTCTTAGCTTGTTACACTGGGTTTTTAGGTTGCACAGTTTGGTCTGGAGATTACTGTCGAAGCGCTTGGCTAGCATGGACTTGCATTTAAGAAGTTCAGAGCATCTGTTGTCTCTGGCTTTCATTGCAGTCAGTATGTCCGAATTCATCCATGGCTCCGAGCGGGTTTTGACCCTGATGGTTCTCAAAGGAGCCATGATGTTTAGTACTGATGTAAATTTGGTTTTAAAGCCAAGCCATGCTTCTTCGACTAGTGAGCTCCTGAGCACATCGGACCAATCCAGACTCTCCAGTTCTAGGTTAAAGGCCTCACTAGAGTAGGTTTTGAGGTCCCTAGATATGACTGTTTTGTGACAGTCAAACTTTAGTTTTTGTATTTTGCGGGTACAGAAAATCATAAAATGATCACTGAGCCCACATACAATAACCCCTTTCTTGGAGATTCTGGATTTGTCCGAGGTCAGAATGAGATCAATGACAGTTTGAGTAGAATCACACACTCTTGTGGGTTGGGTAATTAGCTGACTGACACCATGCAGATCACAAAACCGACTAAATGACTTAAACACAGGTGCTTCCTTATGAAGCATATCCGTATTGTAGTCGCCAATCAGGATTTTCTCTACACATTCCTCCCCAGCTAAGCACCCCTCAAGTATATCATAGAACCCATTCTGATCGGGCAGTCTATAGACGGTGCCAACTAATACTGATTTAGCATTTTTGAAAATTAATTCAACCCACACAGTTTCAATTTCATCATGCTGTAAGTCAGTACGAGTAACATATTCAGTGTCTTTGTGAATATACATGCACACGCCACCGCCATGCCTGTTTCTGTCGTTCCTAATGATAGTATAGTTCTCTATTTCTATCTCTGGGTCCCTGGTGGACTCGTCCAGCTTTGTTTCAGAGAAACTTAGGATGTTTACCTTACCGCTTTGGAACACTTGTCTGACCTCAGCCAGTTTGGGTCCAAGGCTGTTGATGTTCAGGTGAAACAAATGGATTCAGATCAGTAGGTTGCTCTTGCTTTTAGTATCTTAATATGCACTCACAAATGATAGCACTGTTATTCCAAAGGTCAATATGATTTAAAGCTTAGCAATTAAATTAAATCAAGTGTGTGACAGCCTCTTTACGGCAAGGCAGCCTTTTTTATGCGGTGACACCAAAGGGACCAGCCGTCTAGAAGAACGCTGGTCTGACTGTGTGTACAGTGTGTGTGTAAACATGTACAGTAGACTATGTGTGTAAACATGTACAGTAGACAATGTCCCCTACGTAGACCAGTATGTAATTTGTAAAATAAAATAGCAAATTGTGCCTGATTTGCTGGGACCAGAGTACATGGTGGTTTTATTTGCATACGCATCAAAAGTGGCGGGTTGGCTGGGACGGTTTTTGGCGCAAAGTAACCACAGTATACCGCTAATCAACTTACAAATTACATATATATAGTATATGTATGACTATCTCTCAATGATGACGTAAGAAATATGGTCATGTATGTAATCTGGTCCCAGCAAATCAGGCACAATTTGCTGTTTTATTTGCATACGCATCAAAAGTGTATGACTCTCAATGATGACGTAAGAAATATTGTCATGTATGTAATCTGGTCCCAGCAAATCAGGCACAATTTGCTGTTTTATTTGCATACGCATCAAAAGTGGCGGGTTGGCTGGGACGGTTTTTGGCGCAAAGTAACCACAGTATACCGCTAATCAACTTACAAATTACATATATATAGTATATGTATGACTAGCTTTCAATGATGACGTAAGAAATATGGTCATGTATGTAATCTGGTCCCAGCAAATCAGGCACAATTTGCTGTTTTATTTGCATATACATTATAGTATATGTATGACTAGCTCTCAATGATGACGTAAGAAATATGGTCATGTATGTAGGCCTAATCTGGTCCCAGCAAATCAGGCACAATTTGCTGTTTTATTTGCATACGCAATACGCATCAAAAGTGGCGGGTTGGCTGGGACGGTTTTTGGCGCAAAGTAACCACAGTATACTGCTAATCAACTTACAAATTACATATATATAGTATATGTATGACTAGCTCTCAATGATGACGTAAGAAATATGGTCATGTATGTAATGTGGTCCCAGCAAATCAGGCACAATTTGCTGTTTTATTTGCATACGCATCAAAAGTGTATGACTAGCTCTCAATGATGACGTAAGAAATATGGTCATGTATGTAATCTGGTCCAAGCAAATCAGGCACAATTTGCTGTTTTATTTGCATACGCATCAAAAGTGGCGGGTTGGCTGGGGCGGTTTTTGGCGCAAAGTAATCACAGTATACCGCTAATCAACTTACAAATTACATATATATATATAGTATATGTATAACTAGCTCTCAATGATGACGTAAGAAATATGTGGATTAAAGGACCCAATGCCAGAGTGTAATTTCTATAAAAGAAGATATTTCCATTAAAATAATTCAAAAATGAAATCAGGATATTAGAAAGAGTAGAACACGTATGCATACATGTAAAATATAAAGATCTATATATCATTCTTATGTACAGATCACCTAAAACAGACCTTTCGAAATTAAACACATTTCTCGAAAACATGGTAAAGTATCTATCATCTCCGACTTCTGCAATTATGATAATAGGAGATTTCAATGAAGACCAATATAGTGAGAAAGGTAGAAGTATAAAGACCTTCATGTCAAGATTAGGCTTTAAACAATTAAATACAAAACTACAGATTACGGAAGTATTTTAGATCATGTATATTTTAACAAATGTGAAAGTATTATTACAGAAATTGAAGTTAGAGACACATATTACTATGATCATGATTTAGTATTAATATCACTATAGTCCAAGATTAAATACATTTAAAACAATTGACAATTTACAATAAATAATAAAATAATTATACTGTATACGTGATAACATATTTTAATTCAGTTTATATACCTTTTTTTCATCACATATCAATGATTTATTTTTCTTTGAAAAACTAAAAAGGGATCCAGAATATTTCTAAATTGATAAAACTGTATTTCTTATATAGATAGAAACTTGAACCATACTTAATAATACTAGGTGTTTACATGCATAAAGTAGGTAGGTAGCAAATAGTTACACCTAATTATTAGACATTTCAAACTTTCCTTCACAGAGATACTGAGATTTCACAGTTTACAGCGGTCGAAAGTACTTGCGCGCTCTGCTTGCGCACTAGTTGGCCATTTATGGCCTACTAGTGTGCAACAAGCAAGTATGCACTCGACAGAGTGCAGTTCTAGTTCTAGTTCTAGTTCATTATGTCTTTCCCATCATTTGCTTGTATTTGCATTAACTTTGCAAGTATTCGCAATGCATGCTGGTTCTGAAGAACCACTGATCTGCTCAATTCACTGACCATAATGAAGATTTGTGTAATTTTTTGGACAACCGCTTCTGACCATATACTGTACTGTACATGGGGATTTGCATATTTATAGATAATTTTTGAAGAACCGCAAATCGAACTAACTTCGCACTGGGCACTGCATTCGGGTCCTCTTATGCACACGCAGAGCTTGAAGATTAATCTGCCAAATCTTGAGATATGCGGAAGACATGTCAGATGATACACGGACTCAGAGATTTCATGCATTTATAGTAGGATGGATGGATGGATGGATGGATGGATACCATGATGAAAATGATGAAGGAAAGCTATTCTCCCACTCGAGTGGGAGAATAGCTCCCACTTGAATGGAAATGAAGAAAACCATATATTTTTAAGTGGTGCTAAAGCCAGCTATGCGTGCGTGTGTGCGTGCATGTGCGTGTGCGTGTGTGTGTGTGTAAGCACGGAAGTACCGGGGAATGGCATTGTTGAGCAGCGTCTCTCTCACACAAACGCGCTCACACACACACAAACGGCTTTCTTGTACTGTACAGTACAGTACTCAAGTGGAGTTAGGTTTTATGCATCATTGATAAGAACAGCTGAATGGATCTCCAGGCTGCTCTAACCTGCAGAGGGCAAAGCCAGCTAACCAACTAGAGTTAGCTGCTTTCTGCCCGACAGTGACAATATACTGTATGCATATGAGTCGGCTCCACAGAAAAGGACCTTAAAGTGTGGAAATCCAACCTACCCGACATATCAAGATCAGTTTCTTCTCCGCGACCGCGGAGTCATGTTCTCCTCCTATGGCTGTGAATGCTGGACACCAACACAAGCCCTACAGAAATCCCTGGATGGGTGCTACACCAGAATGTGTGGTACTGAACATCAACCGGGACGAGCACATCACCAACAAGCGTCTGTATGGGGCATTACCAAGTGTATCAGAGAAGATAGCAGTAAGGAGGATGAAACTAGCTGACCACTGCCACTGACACCAAGAACTCCCGGCCAAAAAGCTTGTACTGTGGGAACAAACACACGGGCATCGATCGAGAGGACGTCCCACACCTACCGATGTGGACGTACTAAAGAAAGATGCTGGTGCAGAAAGCATAAATGAGCTGGAAAGATGTATGGAGAACCGAGATGACTGGAAACACCGACGGAGGGCTCGTCTGAGGACGACGTAGAGAGAGATATGACCACTCAGCTGACACTGCTACACCAATCACAGATCAATCAATTGCTAATCTCCTGTTATTACATTAGCACATCATTGGTGCTTCGTTCACAAACTGCACACCTAGTTAAATTGCTAAGCGCCTGTTAGCACATTAGCACATCATTGGTGCTTTGTTCACAATTACTATCCATACTGTTGCTATAGATTGCACAGGGAAGTCACACATCACTAGAAGCTGTCTTGTTTTTAATTGATTGCAACAGCACTAACCTCCAGTATTTTAATTAGTATTTCAGAGAGTATACACGAGGACAGACCCGAAAAAGGGACTTATAATGCACATTATATACTGTAATACAGAAGTACTTCAGTTAGTTTAGTCCAGCTGTGCAGAGTCACCCATGAAGACTAACATGAATGGAATATTGAAATGCTGTACTGTAGTGTATAATGTGTTTCTTTGAAAGTTTGCTTGAACCAGGATTCCAGGAATCATATGAATGGTTTGGAATAATTTTATGGTTTCCTTTTGTGCCAATGCAGGACAGTCAATAACTGAAAAGTTTTGGAAGCAACTTAAACATGTATTTCACTGCAGGTACAGTCAAATAACCTGCTCATAAATTAGTGACTGAATGTACTTCTGCCAGAAGAGCCCACCACTATAGCTAAAACTCACCTATTTCACATCATTTCCTATGCTTTTCTTTGAATGATTGTAATTGCCTGCCAGTTCCAGATGGGTGAGGTATTTTAGGACTCTTTTTGGACGACAGGACAGGCCTCCTTCATTATTTAATTGGTTTCATTCTGCCAGGAAATCAATCATGAAGTTTGAACCATTTTACAACTTTGATCTTTCTTCAGGCAGAAAGCCAAGTTCTCATGCATCATTCATACTGTAGCTTTACAAGAGTATTCTGGCTAAGCAAATCAAAGTTCAAGCGGGTGCTCGTACAGTACATAACAATGACAGAGGCACCACCACATTAAAATAATAATGTGAAAAGCTATTTCGTCTTACGCCTTGGATGGCAATTGGATCATGATTTGAGGCATTTTGTTCCAGAAATGTGTTTTGCAAAAATCCACCTGTTTGTGGCGCTATAACAGGCCAATGTGAAAAGGGTGGGAAATATTCCGCAGCCTAGTAGGAAAGTCTGTGAAAGATTTCACGTAAATTGCACGCTGTGTTCATGATTTGAGGCTTTTTGTTCCAAACGGGCCAATCTTGCAAACTTTGCAAGCCAATGTTAGCCAATTAGGATGGAATATGATATATCGGGCAGATCCGTTTTAGCTTCGGGCCTGTCACCCCGTTAGGGGCCCAAGGCTCCCTGGGTCCAAGTGGATGGAGAGTGGATGGAGAGCAAAACATACTCTCTCCCCATGCCTTCGGCCTGGTGAAGACAATTAAGTTCATAGTGAGGTACAGTGGAATAGGTAATTTGCCTGGCACAGTTAAAAATACAACAAACAGTGTGGGAAGTCCAGGATATTGTTTATCTGGATGAAATTACATTTTTGAATGATGTCTTCACGGTGAGCAAAGGTGGGCAAAGTTTGGAGTATTTTCGGACACCAGCTTCTCATTTCACAGATTATTCAAGGATGTTTCACAAGAAACCATGGGTTGAATGTGAGATGTCATTGTACAGTACCACCTCTAGCGGAAACTAATTGCTCTCCATGGGACATGTAAAGTTGAACTTGGCTTGACATGGTCTGACATGATTTCCTTTGGGTTCTCTTTTGATGTGGCAAGATGGGAAATAGTCTCCTCCCGCTTCTGTTTGCCGTTAGCTCATTGTTGCCCTGTTAATTGTATCTCCTTGTGCTAATATGAGATAATGCTGAAAATTCCTGTCATGGATTCACCCCACCTATTTGCTGAGATGTTTCACCAGCTTTATCTTCAGTTTGTAAAAGCCTGTGAGCAAGGTTAGACTGTATTGTAGCTTCCCCCCCCCAGACTTGTGTACATCTGCAATCCATGTAACTCAAGAACTGTTCCCCCCACCGAATACACTGTTGTCCAGAACCACCACAAAAGGCTCTGGTCAGGCTCTGCCTGTGGACCTCACATATAGATTCCATAACATCACATTGAGATTAGGCAACAGTGCAACACACTTCATATTTGGGCATTCCTGACACAGAACTCTATATATAGGAATAAAGTGACAGAAATCTCCATATCTGGGTATAACAGGGACACAGACAGATGGGTGGAACGGGTACAACGGGTATTGCATAGCTGGGTGGGGCATGGATCTCCAACGGGTACAACGGGTATTGCATAGCTGGGTGGGGCATGGATCTCCAAATTCCATCATTACCGACTCTGTGCTCTACAGCCGGGCACCGGTCCAGTTGTAAGAAAAGCAACAATGTGTTGTGAACTTGTGAGCTTGAAGATAACCTAATAACCTTTTATGGCATGGACAAATGTGGAATCCCTGATCTACAGTAGCTGACTGGAATGGTTGTCTCGGAAAATATCCAGTCTATGACACCAATACAACTCTTTTGTATTATAATAAAAGACAGCAACAGTTGTCATTGCGTTAATATGTATTGTAGTACTACTACAGCATTTATTCTGTTGTTGTGGTTAAAAAGTAGTGGAATTAGTGCTCGGGGACTACAGAATTTTGCAAAGACTGCTTGCAATAAATACATTTGATGCTTACCCGTGGTGCAGTGGACAGTGGTGAGTGCAGAGTTGCAGACAATGCTATGCTCAGGGCTACAGCAAGTCTTTGCATCATCGTTTGGTAAAGCTTTACATAACAATGGCATTTAATCATATTTGGAGATCAAACACAATTTTTGGGAGGCTAAGATATGGAATTCACATATTTCTTGTATGCTCATACGCATCACTAATGAATACTTCTGTGGTGACTGTACTTATATCATGGTGCAGTAAAGATATAGAACACTTTAAGCCTCTGATTTATGCTGTCTTCAAATGGACTACACAATTTGCTTGGCGTTCAAGTGGTTAAGATATGAGATTGCTAGGCAACAGGATATGTATGGTACTGTAGCCACGAGTCCTTGCTCTTGTAAGACCTTATTAGCAATATTTTAGAGATAAGATATACTGTAATGAAATTACTAAGAAACACTCCATCCAATTAAAATGAGGAACTATTTATTTATCTTTTAAATGTCAGCATCACATCACAACTTGTGAACTTCGGGAGTGATGAATACCACATATGTGGGTTGTTCATATGGATTTTTCTAGGCAAACATAACATTTACTTTTTTTTGTTATCAAATGTTTTTTATTTAAGACAAAATAGCACAATCAAACATGTTACACTATGAATGAATAAAGAAAACAAAACAAGTAATAACACATACAACAGTGAAAGAAAAGGAACACAAAAACAAACAACAAACTCCACCCACCCCTCCCCCCGGGACCAAAGATGCCACAAAATGCACACCTGTGCCAAGATTCCTACCACTGTGCAATAGGAAAATAAAGACTAAATCATGTCCTTGATGTCCATGTGAGGACCCAAAATGTGAGAACACTTGGACACTCCCAAACCATATGGAAGAACATAACCTTTACTTGAAGGCACTGCACGTTTGCACATCCTGGAGCAAAAATGTGAGGCTAAGCAGTAACCAATAACCATAACTCTGTAGCAGCAAGAAATGTATCTTGAGGCCAAAACAATAGAGAGAGGTAGTTACACTTTGACTTTGTTTCGTGATCATTGAGTCATAACAAAAAAAAGGTAAATTTGGTAAATGGTAAATTCCTTTAATAACTCAACTCAGTCTTCTTCAGGGCATGAAGTGCCAGCTCACACACATATACAGACAACAAGGGTTGTGTCAGCTTCCAGGCAATCAGAGTAGCACTAGATAATTTAAACGGGTGCAGTTGAGAAAGTGATTGTGAACATAAATATGTAGATTAGACACATGAACACGCGCACATGCACACGCATGCATTTCACAATGTGCTCGACCCCTGGGAGATGGATTGCTGTGGTGGAGCTCAACACCTACAGTATACCATCCTTCATTCATGAAGTAGCACTCCTCAGCCAATCTATTGGTGTTTGCTCTCTGTAAAAATAAATATATCTGTTGCCTGGCAACAGCTAAGTAGCTAATTAAACAATCAGGCAACAATGGGGACCACTATAGGAACAAGGGGGATCCTGTGAACAAAGCTCTTATTAAATTATTCATACTACTATTCATACGTATGTCTTAATATGTAACCCCTTTAACCCTGTGTGACTGTCAAAGGATAGGGCCCCTATAGATTCTTTTAACTATAATGTACTTTATTTTTGAGTGGTGCAACCACTCCAAGGAACAGCAATGTCTGTGTTCACCTATGTGTTGTTCACCTATGTGACGTTAATGAGCACCAGTATAATGAGTACCAGTAGGGGCGCTGTTGTGCCAGAAACAGAGAGAGGGATAGTGCAGCACTGTTGCCTGCTAATGAGAGAGAGAGAGAGGGGGGGGGGGGGGGGGGGGTAACTTATTTCTTACTTTTAATTATTGTAACTTTTTTACTGTGTTTTCTTTTATTTTTTAAATGTATACCTTATAAATAAGTTATAACTATAACTAAACAATATGAACTAGAAAAGGTGCCCTTTTGGGTATAGGACTATGTGAGGCAAAATGTTTAGGAGTAATATAAACATTTTGTTTGTTAGTTTTTTTGCAACAATTTTCTTCATTTTTTTGAGCAAATGCAGAGGCAGATCACTCATAGCATGAGGATAGAATTCTGGATGAGCAGGACATGTGCAGCATGTTGTACAAAACAGGCCACTCCTGAAAACTTTGGAAGGCAATGTTAGCCAATCAGTGTAGAATCTGAGAAATCCAACAGACTCGTCTTGATCACATGACTACAGAGATCATGTGTACCGCTTTGCGTGACATTTGGATGAAATCTGTGCGACTAACATAAGCAATATGCTTTGCAGAAATCGGCCTCATGGTGGCGCATAACCGGCAGATGTGGAGGGATGCAGGGACAATGTTTTTCCATGGCCTCTAGGGAGTGCGCATACATAAGTTGTATACAGACCGATGCAGTTATAGCTAAAAACAGGAATTGGCCTGTTATAGCGCCACCGTGAGGCTAATTTTGGAAAATAATTAGTGGCATGTTGTCCTCGGCCTAGTGGAAATGTGTGTGTATATTGTGTTTAGTTTCCAAGATGGCCGCAGCACCAGGAGGGGGTGGGGCGGAGGTGAGCGGATGGGGTCGACATATTATGCCCTTACTGGGCTGCATTCACAAATTCAAGACACCTGTCTTGCGTTTGTCTTGTGTCTGTGTTTAATGGCCGCTCCAATGCATTTCCAATGGAAGCCCATATAGTTTAACCAAACATTTTGTTTGATGGGGGGAGGGGGGGGGGGGGGCAGAACACATCCATCAAAGCTGTGTTCAGACACAAGTCAGGTATCAGACAGGCAAGTGTCTTGACTGCAGCCCAGTAAGGGCATATGTCGACCCCCTCCTGGTGCTGTGGCCATCTTGGAAACTAAACACAAAATAAACAATGGGAGAAGGGTGGGGCTGAGAAAGGCCCTTATAGGACACACCTACCGGTATGTCAGAGATCTAAAGTGGATCAACATCCGAAATATGGAGGAAGACTGTAAACATATTTGGTTTGGAATCCACTAAGATGAACATGAACCAGTCCTCCAGCAGCAAGCCATAGCATAATTCACCATGAAGTTAATGAAGATTGAAGCTACCACAGTCCAGAGGATTTCACATTTTCACTATGTGATCTTATCTAGCTGGCCATGAAAGATGCAACAAAGCAAAAACCTTTGGAGAGAGCCTGACAGAGGCAGGGGAAATCAACAGATCTGTTAATTCCGGGAACAACTGACAGGATGATGGGCAGCTACACATTCCTTTCAGAGAGAACAAACTGACGGAACAACATCATTCATTGTTTACATCCAACCGTGTCCAGTGCCCAGCTGGGCAGAAGGTCCCAGATTAAATTCCTGTTTTGAGGTGTGCCTGAGCAAGATGCTAACCCTTAAATTCTGTTTTGGTATATAGCCCAAAAACATACCTGAATTTCAAAACAAACAGTGAAATAAACAGCGAGAGCAGAGTTTGTTTCTGTAGGTAAACACAACTACACCACACGCTGATGGGAAATGATTGGTATTTTCTTGTTTTAAACCCATTTCAATAGTAGTAAAATACAGATAAATGTGCCAAAATGAATAACTCAATAATATAACAAAATTATATTTATTTATAAAACCAACTAAATAAGTAATAACATTGAAACATTTGAAACCTAAATTGAGATATACCCAACTGGGTTACATAGCTACATAATACATATGTGACCAGTGCCAACAAAACATGCCTCATGTCGCCTTTTCCATTTTTCAGATTTTTACAGATTATTAAAGTACAGAATGTAAGCTTTCATATGATGTATCATTCAATGAAATTGGACAATAATTGAAGGAGATATAACCATTTTAAAATGACTGGGGCCTTTCACCCAAAGCTGAGAAAAGCCCTTTTCAATATTCACAACATGTTATCACCTTAGAGCTGGACAGAAGTGGGTGTGACAATGGGAGGGACAAGAGACAATAGGACGTTTTAGCTGTCAACAGTGCAACACTAGAAACACTGACATGTTTAAGCCAGTAGAACAAACAATGCAATTTGTAAGGTGCCCCAATAAACCCTTTTGAAAGTACTAAGTATTAAATACTAAGTATAAGTATTCAAGTATTAAATATTAAGTTAAGTGTTCAATTTAACTTATACACTACCTGGTTGTAAATAGCTGCAGTACACCATTTTATGCAGGTCTACTTTAAGCAATCAAAGTCAGACAATTGACCCAGTATTTTAAATAAATAAAATCGACGCATCAGGTTGTGCGCTTGTAGATTTGCTATTTTAATAAACAGATCTGTCCACATGCAGTCACAATGCCTGGTTTCATTTATAGTAATTCCTGTGCATTCGATGGGTGGATTCATACTACATCGGGTGTCTATTTAGTGTGCAAGGCTTACATCCGGTCTAAAGCCCACCCACTGTATGCCCTGATTTATATACACAATACATACACGATCCGTATCCTCCCCTCACCGGATGTTGAATTAACAGTACTAACGGCCGTATTTGAAAAGACGTAGCTCTTTGCTGGGTGCGCGAGGAAAAAAATTAAGCATTTTTTTAAATGAGCAAGAAATGAGCGAGTTGTGATTAAAAGAAAAGACGTGTGATCTCTTTGCTCTTTAACACACGACACAAACGGCTAACTAGGCTAGCTAGCTTCTAGCCTGTTGTTTGTTGGTGAAAGACTCCAAGCTGGGAAGTGTATTTCAGCGAGTAGCTATACGTGGTTTTGTTTATTTTCTGTAAAGTCTAACCCAAATGCCCAGAATACTTCTGTGTTTACAAACACAAGCACGCTAATGGGCGGTGATCAGAGCGTGAAACCTGAGGACAAAGAGATTACAGGACCAATCGTAACCAACATGCAAATCTCGGAACTGCGCTCTTCTGCCTCCAGAAACTTGTTAAAAAACAAGCCCACTTTGACGTATAAATGTATACATTTCATTTGCCCAAATGAACAATCTGTTTGAATGAAAACCTTCTTCAACATTCAAACTGTATTAATATGAAAAAAAAAGAAAATCACATAAAAAAAAAAAACGAGTTTATTTATTGATTTAAGGCATGTTCATTCTGGCGACATGAGGCATATTCTGCTGGCACTGGTCACATATAGGAACATACAACTAGTAGTTATTGCACATACTGTACTGTAACACTGCACCTCATTAACAACACACTGACAGATTTGAATGGAATTGACTTCTTATTGACCTCCCATGATGACTCATGCAATGTGCTGCATATATTTGCATTGTTTCGTTAAACAAATCTCATATCTCTTTTGTTATTTTCTTTTTTAATTGAAAGTGGTAATTTATAGTAATGTACTGAGAATAAAATGAGCTTGGGGTCACTCCAAATCAAACCTTTCAAAACATAATATAGTATGTAAATTTTCATATGTCAATCAGACAATTAAATGCAAGACAGAAAAGTAGACTTTTTGGACACACAGCATGTCATTAGCAACGCAGCTCTATAGTTTATCCACTTCATAGCATTACAACATTTTGCCATTGGCTTTGTTCTTACTGCTTAGTGGTCCATTTGTTACATTTACCTGGGCTATGACTGAAGTGACCTTTTTATCTGGTACATTTGTTTGTGTCAACCTCTTACACGTCATGTTTCTAAGTAGAGGCCCTGTAGTTTTCCCCATGCCATAAAGGGCAGAATATCACGGGCAACCTTTGCATGGCCATTATTTCAAATATACAAACCTGCAGGAAATGAGCATAACAAGCATGCACGCACGCTCACACACACACACACACACACACACACACACACACACACACACACACACACACACACACACACACACGCAAACATGGACCAAGATACACTGTACATGCAGCTAGGCACAGACAGTACAGTACAGACATACAGATTTCCCCATACAAAGCTGTCACGCTTAGCTAAGATGTATTATTTGATAGATTGATATCAAGGGATCTTGGTGACAACAGCAGGCTCACCAGCTCATCCCTGAGGTGCAATATCAGTCTGTCTGAAATGTAATTGTTTCAGGACAAGTTATTATTTCAATGTACCGGTAGTTTCTCCTCTCCTCTCCTCTCCTCTCCTCTCCTCTCCTCTCCTCTCCTCTCCTCTCCTCTCCTCTCCTCTCCTCTCCTCTCCTCTCCTCTCCCTTTCCTTCCAAGCCCTCTCTTCCCCCTCGCTTCTCTTGTTCCCCTCTCTGTCTTTAATATGGGGTCATATTAATGCCATATTATTTGTATTCGTAAAAAAAACATGCGAGCATCTGTAAAATAATTTGTGCACTTGTAAAACAGATTTTGTATTCGTAAAAAAGAATTTATGCACACTGTGCACTCATAATTAATATTTTGTATTCATAAAAAAAAAATTGCACTTGTAAAACATAACTTGTGTTTGTAACTTTGGTTTGTGTTTGAACTTGCGAACAGAAAGAAATTCCTTGCTCAAGTACAAATTGCTTTTACAGATGCTCAGACTTTTTTGCTCAAGTGCAAATTGGTTCTATAAATGCTAAGATTCTCCGCAGTGATTTTACTGCCGATTTTACAAGTGCACAAATGATTTTACAGATGCTCACATTTTCTTTACGAATACAAAATCTGTGCACAAATTATTTTACAAGTGCTGAAATGTTCTTGCTCAAACGAATACAAATAATAATGGCATTAATATTACACACTTTCACCTCAGCTGTCCATTCTCCCTTTCTCCACATTGACCCTGTTACCTGGCTCTGTAATTCTCCCCTTTTATTTATCTTATTATCTTAAAATATTATCTTATTTTAAATTCATGCTCTTTTCACATCTCATTCTCTCTGATCTCAGTCCAATGCCCAGCCAACGAGGTACGCTTTGACTCCACGGGGGTGATCCTGAGTCCAGGCTATCCTGACAGCTACCCCAACCTGCAGATGTGCTCCTGGCTCATTAATGTGGAAAAGGGATACAACATCACTCTGCACTTTGAACTCTTCCAGACAGAGAAAGAGTTTGACATCCTGGAAATATTTGATGGTGGGTTCAAAGGGGGATCTTATCTCATAAGCAAGATGTAAAACGTTACCTGTTATTTATAACTACTAGCTACTCAACAAACCCGCGTAATTTAACTTGTGAGTTACAAATTCATAAATTGAGGATTTCACTCTGTACAAGGAGTCTTTCAGGTAATGCTTGAAACATACTTGTTTTGATGTGAGAATTATGTGAGAATGGCCTTTTTTTTTAAATAGATGGCATTATTACAAAATGTCACTGATATTTATGGTGCCTTTGTTCTCATCATCTCTTCAATTTCTATACTGATAATTGTACCATGCATATCTCTCTGCATAATATGCTATATTTGTGCGTACCGGTATTTACATTCTCTGTTCATCTGTGTATGCAGTCATTATTCACGCATTATTTCTGTGCATTTCTGTGTGTGTGTGTGTGTGTGTGTCTGTGTGCGTGTGCGCGTGTGCGCGCGTGCGCACATGCAGGTCCCACCATCTACAGCCAGAACCTGGCCTCACTGAGTGGTGACCTTGAGACTCCCTTCAGCCTGACAACCACTGGCCACCAGCTCCTCTTACGCTGGTCCTCCGATCATGGCACCAATCAGCCTGGCTTCCACATCAGATACGTGGGTGAGTATCAAAGTATGTATCCTGCTCGTAATTATACTATCTTCATTATTGATAATGGATAACTGATCAATTGTGTCTTTATAAACTCTTAAAAAAATGAAGAGTTACGGGTTCAATATGAAATCACATGTCTTTACATGGCATATACATTTAACTACTTTACTACCCTAGCGTCCCTATTCTCTGGAGAGAACGTTCGGTGAAAATAGCAGATCTTCAAGCTCACAACGCGTCACATTGCAATACAATTTTTTTGGAAAACAGAAGGGGGACTCCGGTCAACTAAGTATATGGGGTTACGTTAAAAGCATTTTAAACCAATGTACTTTTATTTATGGTGAATTGTAATGAACAACTGAATACTGCTGCACTTTTATTTAAAGTCAAATTAGAATTGAACCTTTAGTGCTGTAACCTTTTTTAATTTAGCTGAATTACTTTGATGCAGTAAAATGTTTTTATTTTTTTATTTTTTTACAATTCACAAAACTCAACCAGCCATCGCAGAACTTACAACAAAGGATCTCCACTTCAGTCTGTCCTGGGCCAGCGTCTCTATAGATCCCCAGGTGTGATGCAGGGTCTTCAACTCTCCCTCCACTGTCCTACGCCATGTGTTCTTGGGTCGGCCTCTTTTGCGTTTGCCCTCTGTTGTCCAGTGAAGTGCAGTTTTGGTGATCTTGTCTTGTTCTCTACGTATTACATGCCCAATCCATTTCCACCGCCTTCTCATAAGGATGGTATCCATGTTTGTTTACACAGATCAAGAAGGTGTTGGTTGGAGATGGTTTTGTGTCAGGTGGGTGGTTGAGGTCCACAACATTTCTACTGTTATTTCAAATAGAGTGTCCAACACAAGGAGTGGTCTGGAGAGAGAATGCTGTTTGGTTACTGTACCTCACAGGCATCACAGCCCCCAAAAATGTGATAACAAGCTTAACCTTGCCTTGTTTAACATCAGGTCACTAACAAATAAGTCCTCCTCTGTAAATGATATAATCTGTAAAGTGAAGCTAGATATAATCTTTCTAACAGAGACATGGCTTGGCTCAGATGGAGCTGTTCTCCTAGCGCCAGCCTGTCCCGCAAACTACCGTTTCATTCACTCTGTTGAAAGGAGGTGGACTGGCAATTATTTTTTCAGACACGTTAAAATTCAAGGCTCTGACCCTTGGCAGCTTTACATCCTTTGAATACCAGGCCACTATACTACATGGTCAAGCCTCTATGCCAATGATTAGCATTTATCGCCCGCCAAAATGCAGTAAAGCATTATTTCTAACAGAAATATCAGAACTTTTATCTATCTGCTCCACTAACTATAACAGAACTCTTATCTCAGGTGATCTTAATCTTCACCTGGATGATGCTACAGATGCTATGGCCATGGGTTTCTTAGAGTTATTGCACTCCTTTGAATTTATCCAACATGTTGTTGGGCCTACACATAAACATGGGCACACTCTGGACCTGGTGATTTCTAGAGGGCTGAACATCACTGTGGAAAGGACTATTGAAAGGACTGAGCTATGAGACCACTATCTGCTGTGTTTTAATATGACTGTCTCTGATCTAGAGAAAAACATCACTGAATATACCATAAAAAAGCATTTTTTTAGCTCTTCTGCAGCCGACGAGTTCTCTCGTCACCTGCCCCCCCCCCTGCCCGATACTCCCCCAGTGAATGATATGTTTCAAATTTTTAATCTTAAACTAGAGTCAGCTCTTGATATAGTGGCTCCTTTGAAAACAAAAAAGAAACATAACACCAGAGTAACACCCTGGATAAATGAGCATTCACGCTCACTGAAGCAAGAATGTCGTAGAGCTGAGCGAGCTTGGAGAAAAAACAAACTCACCATCCACCTAGAGATTCTTAAAAAGTCAACAGTCGCCTATAACAAAGCCTTGCGTCTAGCAAGGCAGGCATATTTGTCCTATTCTCTACCATTGAACGACTTTTAACCCCCCCCCCCCCCCCCAGTCCTACAAGCAGTCATTCCCGGCCTCTAAAGCTAAGTGTAATGAGTTTGCATGCTTTTTTGACAACACAATTTTTAACATTAGAGCTGATATTATGAATGGTGCTGCTGCTAGCGCAAACCTTCAAACAGCAGCTAATGGTCCCAGGGTAGATCTCTCCAGGGGGACCCTATTATCGTTCTGCGCAATTGATGAAGACGAACTCCGCAAAACCATATCACAGATGACATCATCCTCCTGTTCATTGGATACAATTCCCACCACCTTTCTCAAAGAGGTCTTAGACAGTGTGATTGGAGATATCCTAAAAACAAAACAGCTCGCTACAATCAGGCGTCTTCCCAGACTCACTGAAGACTGCTGTAGTTAAGCCCCTTCTCAAGAAACACAATCTTGATCCCTCTGTTTGGGGTAACTATCGACCCATTTCAAATCTACCCTTTCTGGGCAAGGTTTTAGAAAAATGCATCTTTCATCAATTGGATGTGTTTCTACAGAACAATAATGTGCACAACAAATTCCAATCTGGCTTTAGGAAAGGTCACAGTACAGAAACAGCACTTGTAAAAGTAATGAATGATCTTAGGGTGTCTGCTGACAAGAAACATGTATCCGTTCTCTTACTTCTAGATCTAACGGCTGCATTTGACACGATTGATCATTCAATTTTAATACAGCGTCTGGAGCACTGGATAGGCCTGTCTGGTACGGCCCTGTCCTGGTTTTCCTCCTACCTATCAAATAGAAGTTACTTTGTCAATCTAGCCGAGTTTGACTCAGACAAACACGACATCAGTTCTGGTATTCCACAGGGCTCGATTCTTGGCCCTCTGCTTTTCTCCTTGTACATACTGCCATTGGGCGAACTCATTGCCAATCACGGAGTTTTTCATTTCTATGCTGATGATACCCAACTATATCTTTCTGTGGCTCCAGATGATCCCTGTGCTTTAGACCCGCTGGTTACCTGTCTGTCTAGCATCAAATGTTGGATGAGTGAAAACCTTCTCAAGCTAAATGAGGATAAGACAGAAGTTCTCATAATCGGTTCTAGTGAACAGAAAGAATCAATATTAAGCAGACTTGGCAACCTGACTGTAGAAAGTAACAGTACAGTAAAGAACCTGGGGGTTATTATTGATTCTGAATTGAATTTTAACTCACACATTAATCATGTTACCAAGATTGCCTTTTTTCACCTTAGAAATATTGCACGAATCAGAGCCTATGTGTCCTTGGACGATGCAAAAACGCTAATCCACGCCTTTGTTTTTTCTCGGCTTGATTACTGCAATGCACTTTTTTCAGGACTGCCTAAGAAAACAACTGACAGATTACAACTTGTCCAAAATGCAGCAGCCAGAGTTTTAACTAGAACTAAGATGAGAGAACATATTACTCCAGTTTTGGCATCACTGCACTGGCTTCCGGTTGTTTTTAGGATTGATTTTAAAATTATTTTACTTGTCTATAAAGCTCTCAATGGTCTCGCACCTTCCTACCTACATGACTGCCTGCCTAAATATGTCCCAAACCGCCCCCTAAGGTCTTCCACTGCTGGCCTGCTCGCTTTGCCTAAAAAAACTAACTAAAAAATACGGGGAAGCAGCTTTTTGCTTCTACGGGCCGTCGGCATGGAACAAACTCCCACTGTACCTTCGTCAGCTCAAGATCCACTTCTACAACATTGCTTTTAAATTAATTTATCTTTTTTTTTTTTTTTTTTTTTAATCAAATGTTTTTTTTTTTAAGACAAAAATCACAAGACACGTTAACAACATGAAAGACTTAAAGCAAACAAAACACACATAAAACAACACATAACAGCAAAAGCAAGGAACACAAAAACAAAAACAAACAATCCCACCCACCCCTCCCCCCCCCCCGAGACCAAAGATGCCACAAAATGTCATCACTTCAACCACTGTGCAATGAAAACAAAAAACAAATAATGATAATAACAATAATAATGATCAAACCATGCCCCCAACCAAATCTGCAATACCAGACCAAATCTCAACGTTTTCCTCTTTTGCACCATGCAATCTTGCTGTAGACATCTCTAGATAAATGATATCCAGAAAGGTCAAAGCCCATTGGCGAAATGACAATGTATGAGGCGGTTTCCAGTGCGAAGCAACCATCTTCTTTGCGGCCGTTACGCCAGCAAAGAAGACACGAATACGGGTGTTATTTAATGGCAACTGGGATACATCATTTAATTATCTTTTATTTTTTGTTATTTATTTTTTGTTATTCATGTCCTCACTGTATTGCATTACTGCTTGTTTTTAAGTGGTGCAACCACTTCTACATCCAGCAATGTCCGTATCCTGTCCGTATCCGTCATGAGCACGAGTGGTGTGCGCATGCGTGAAATTGGAACGAGAGAAGTATGTGACATGGCTGGCACCTGCTGGACGCAAACGATACAGAGAAGAAATTGGAACGATACAGAGAAGAAATTGGAACAATACAAATTGGAACGATACAGAGAACCAATAGACGGGAGTTGCACCACTTGGTTCACACTGGTGTGATTTTTTGTCGTTGCCTTGCTTTTCTTTTATTCTCCATTGTTCTGTAAAGCACTTTGAGCTGCATTTCATGTCATGAAAGGTGCTATACAAATAAAGTTTTATTATTATTATTAATATTCGCTGGATTTTACCTTAAGCTTTTGGTGTGGAAGGTTGACAGTTTGTGTAGATCATTTTCTGTCGTTCTCCAACATTCAGAACCATATAGCAGGGTAGACAGGACACAGCTCTGGTACAGTCTAAGTTTGGTGTTGGTGCTGTACTGGGCCGACATCCAGACATGGTTAAGCCCATTTAGGCTGTCCTGCCCGGGAGCTTTCCCATTCTTGAGGGATTTGATGGAGGACATGATTTCTTCTATCTCTGGTGATTCAATCTCAACATCAAGGTCGGCCTCTGCTTCCTGTATATCAGCCTCTAAAGTTGGAGGTGGTCTGTTGAGGATTTCGCTGAAGTGTTCTGCCCATCTAGTTTCGATATCTGCTTCAGATGTGAGGAGTCTTCCATTTTTGTCTGTGATTGGCACGTCGGTGTTTCGGCGGTACTTTCCACATATAGTATTGGTGATCCTGTATGTCCCCTGTTCCCCTCTTTTGGCTGCATCTTCTGCCTGCTTCACGAGGTCCTCCATGTAGGCCCTCTTGTCTACTCTAATCATCTTTTTTACTTTTCACTCAGCTTCTCTGTACTGGTCTTTGTATTTTTCCTGTAGCCTTTCGGATTTTGTAGGTGGTACACAGTTCCAGCAGCCGTTTTCTGTTGTCGTTCAATGTTCCACACCCTTCATTCCCCATTGCTCTTTCGTAGTTGGTGTTCTTGTTCCCAACTTTAGCATTCAGGTCACCCATTACAATTTTTTGTTCGTGCCGTGGTGACCCTTCCAACTCAGCTTGCAGTTGTTCGTAGAAGGCATCTTTTGCCTCTTCATCACTGTCGTTAGTGGGGGCGTAGCACTGGATAATGGTGGTGCTTTCCTCTCATCCTAACCTTCATAAGTCTGCTGTTGATGGGTTTCCACTCCAT
This sequence comes from Protomyctophum parallelum, assembly GCF_964188405.1. NCBI lineage: Eukaryota > Metazoa > Chordata > Actinopteri > Myctophiformes > Myctophidae > Protomyctophum > Protomyctophum parallelum. The sequence goes on from NC_139698.1 coordinate 34,691,323, forward strand.
CAGACATTTTTTCTGTTCCTTTCTTCAGTATAATAGCTACCCCTTCATGGTGTAGGTTGTCATCCCTACCTGAGTATAGTATTGTCTCCCCTGTGCTGGTCTTTTGTCTGCCGGATCCTCCTATCCATCTGCTCTCACTGATACCAAGGACGTGCAGGTTGTAACGTCTCATTTCGGATGTTACTTGGGCCAGTTTTGCTGATTCGTACATGGTTAGTACGTTCCAGAACCATCGCAGAACACACTGAATAAATTCTTGTGTAATAACCATTTAATTTTATGACCTAAATTCTTTGTTGGATCTTAAAAAAAAGAAAGAGCAGAGCTTCATTGAAATACATCAACCAAAAGCAAACAAGAATAGCATAATATTTTGTTTTGTCTTTTTTCCCTAATATGCCTATGGTGCTTTAATCCTTCTGGCCTTAGGTCGCATTCACACCAGGATGTTTTACTGCGATTAAAATGAATCCTGCTGCCTATTGTTGGAAAGTGTGCTTCCTTTGGAAATTGTGAAGGCTCATTTGAATTGTGGTGTGGATCAAACAAACGCATTCTAGATTTCCAAAAAACTGGGTTCTCATGTCACTTCAAAGCGCACCAGAGGGCGTATCACCGCAGGTGTGAATGCACATGAAATATAGGGGATGAACGAAATGAAGGTTACACACAATTTAAAACACTACCGTGTAGGATATTTAGTGAGAGAATTGCGACCATTGCATATTTGCACAATGACACATATTGCATTAAAGTAAAGAGTTTGTGCTTGCAGTACAGGCCTGGACCAGGAATCCTGGCGGCTCCACTGATCTGAATAAAAGTGGTAGGCTACTCCTATTAACCTACCAGGTTTATGCTATGTATGTAGGTAAAGTTGTAGCGATCTCCGATCTGCTATTGCGTGCACACACGCATGCATGCATGAAAGCAAGCAACGCACGCAAAGCAGCGCACGCACGCACACACACGCACACACGCATGCATGCACGCACTCACATACACACTAGTCCAGTCCCCACCACGTTCTGCACTATTATTGAATTGAACACATTGCTAAAGTTCCCTGCTGCGGTTGACAAAGCAAATAAAAAATCCAAGAACTACAGGTGTGAATGCGACCGTAGGGAATCAGTCTTGACTTGCAACTGTACTGTCTACCAAATCTTTGTCAAAAATGTAGCCAAGCTCACGACGTGGTGTGAGCTTGTACGTAGATCTGCTATGTTTGGCGAAGGTTCCCTCCAGAATACGGATGCTGGGGTTCAAGTGGTTACTCGTTTTGTGAGGAAAACGATTGACTGGAATTTAATCATTGCTGTGTCCCAGTGATGTTGATTTGAAGGAAATTACAGCAGTGATCGCCGAGCAACACTGCCGTCCATCCGTCTGTCCCATCCGCTATGTAGTGCCTGTGTGTTCTGAAATCAAATTAGCTTTTTTTGATAGGCTGTACGATGAGGGAAAGTAAGGGCTGTGGAACAAATAACTGCAGGATGCACGCGTGTTCGCATGTGTTAAAGCAAATTGAATATGTGTATGTGCCCATAGGCCAGAGTGGAATGATGATAATGTGATTTTGAGGAGTACCTGGACTTTGTGTGTTGCACACCGGCTGCTAAATAGATGTGACATTCCTGAGGCCTTCCTCCTCACTAGTGCTTAAATATGTGTGTATTAAAGCCCATGGCTTGGCTGTAAATAACTAAATAACTCCATCTGTACTTTCTTTAATGCCTTATTATCATTTTCTCATCTTTCTTTCATTTTATTCTTCTCCTTCTTACTCCTCGCCTTATTTTTTTTATTATTGATCCCCTACCCCCCCCCCCCCTTCTACAGTACATATCTTATCTTATATCTTCCTCATCCATTCAGCCCCCAGCATTCCCACCTATTCTTTTCATCTCTCTTCTCTTCTTCCCTATATTATACATCATTCAATGGCCATGTATACACCATTATAATATCTGTATAAATAGCTTTAATTTGACTATGTGTTATCACACACACCCATTGATATTTTTTATCTAAGAATGACAATTATTTTGTCCTATGCTTGGATTATGAGCATCTCAATGTTTTGTCACATTTGTTATTGTGATTGTCTTGATGTATATTATATATATATTTTATCATTGTTTTGTAAACTTCTAATTGTGTTATGTTATGTTTTATGTTATGTTTTATTATTATTAAAATATTGCCATTGAGCACGAGATGGTACGTCTAGTTTAGTATCCCTCTCTCCTCTTCCTCCCTCCATCTTTCAATAGCCATGTACTGCAGTACCCCGGATTCTCCGCAGCACGGCTTTGTAGTGAGTCAGACCGGGGGTCATCTTAACAGCGTTGTGCGCTGGGCCTGCGACCGGGGCTACAAGCTGATTGGAAAGGGCACGGCTGTCTGCAAGAAGACCACCTATGGCTACTACACCTGGGACACGTCTGTTCCTGCATGTCAGGGTGAGCTGAACGGCACTGATGAACATTTACTGTCGGTATTTCCATCTCCTGTCCACCTGGTCTCAGTGTTTATTTCGTCGGCAAAAAATGACGAAAAAAATCTGTCGACTACCTTTTTTCACTGCCCGAAAACTACGCTATGATGAAATATTCTGACAATTACCTCAACATAAAAACTAGACTAAAATGTTAGGGAGGGACCAGTGGAGAAGAGATTCAGTAGAGTGAGAGTGAGAGTGAGAGAGAACTAAGACTGTACGCAACCAAGTATAACATTTGCCATTAGATAAAGGCACCGCCAAAATACATTTTAGTGGACTAAATGAACTGTAAATGGTAAATGGTGCATAGCATCTTTATCCAAGGCTCTTAAAATAGATTTTGCATTACTGTACATTCACCCATTCATACACCAATGGCAGAGGAAACCATGCAAGGCACCAACCTGCACATCAGGAGCAATTTAATAGGGGTTCAGCATCTAGCTCAAGGACACTTCGACACTTATTCTGGGGGAGCCCGGGATCGAACTGGGAACCTCAAGGTTCCCATCCAGCTGCTCTACCGGCCACTCTACCTCTACATTTCAGATGACTAAAACTTAACAGAATTTTATTCAAAAGACTATGAATAAAACTAAATCTAAATGTGCTGTCAAAGTCAACACTGCTTGGTCTTCTGGTCACTGCCTCAGAGGCCCAGTGCTCTGCAGACAGTCAGATGTCTCTGCCCAGGACCTTTTCTCTGTGTTGTTAGTACTTGTTAGTTAGCTGCTCTGAATGCAAGCTGATGGAGAGACGATGCCATGTCAGACGGAAGGGAAACACAAATCAATCCCCGCCACTTCTTCTGTCAATTTCCACTTCCTCTAATTATTTTGCAGCTAACTCACCGTTGGCATTCGGTGTCTTTGCAGCTGTTCTATTTCACTCAACTAATTGGGTTCTTTGTTGCATGAACATGTGTTCACACACGTGTGTGTGTGTGTGTGTGTGTGTGTGTGTGTGTGTGTGTGTGTGTGTGTGTGTGTGTGTGTGTGTGTGTGTGTGTGTGTGTGTGTGTGTGTGTGTGTGTGCGTGTGCGTGCGTGAGAGCATGCACATTACACACAATTCCTACAGTAGCAATGTCACTTGTTGAACACACCACTACTACGTATTTTTCATTATGTTTCCAGGCTTGAGCCGAAACATAATTTAAATCATTTAAAATACATGTTGTGATTCATTTCAAATTGAATGCTCCTGAAGTACCCCCAAGAGGGCAAGGCCCCAGACAGAATGTCAAAAGCCTATAAGCTTTAAGTTAAATGGGCGATATCCAAGATGTAATATCACAATGTAGTCCTGCTGATAACATTGTGATACAAGCATGCAATAATTGCAATATTATCTTCATGAACAGTTCAAATGTGTTTTTCTTCTACAGATGTACATTATGATTGTTATTGATTCATTATCTAAATCACCTAATTTGCTCTATTCAAGTGTTATGGTTATGGGTACAGCCTGTATACATCTGCATTCTACACAAAGAATAATGTAAAACGTGTACTGTACGTGTACTTGGCCCAAACGTTTAAATTACTGTATTTCTCATTTAGATACTGTAAACATATGCAATCCAGTTTTCTCTGCATTCATTAAGCCTGATTCATTATTTGCCGTATGACAGGTTAGCACACCATAAATAGCTGATCTATCTCACAACTCTCACAACGCATTGCAAGCTTATTATGGACCAACTCTTTAGGCATCACAGTATACATCACACTTTGCACGGAACAACCGTCCAACATTGCATGTACTGTAGAGGTCTTAATTGGACTGATTTGTTATAAAAATTGTTAATGAACAGGGGTATAACTACAAATTGAAGTCATTCAGAACTTCAGATGGGTGGTCTCAGAACTTTCTGGGGATGTTATTGCACCCCTAGATGTTCTGACCTGACTAGTTCGTACAGTGTGATTGGTCTCACCCAACGGTGGGTGTGATGTATTTATTTGTGTTTCTGCATTCAGCCCGGCTTTATTCTGCCAAAAGTGAAAGCAGCCGATAGTTTGAAAGAGACAGGATTGAAGGAGACTACTCTCTATACTAGTGACCATGCATAAACAACCTCTTGCAATAAATGGCAAGACAAGACATCCGCTTACCTCTGTGACAAATTGCCCACATCAAGTCGGAACTATATCCAGGTATCAAATCCACTGTGCACCATTTCGGCACTCAAGACAAAAGAGCAAGCTGCCATTCATTGACAACATTACTTAGCTGTCAAATGTCACACATTAGGAAAACGATACATAATTACTGTGTCCATTACTTAAAATTAATAATATTTTATTTACATCATGTGCTCCCAGTCACATCTGTCATGATCTCTATGCTTGCCCAGGAATTAATTGCTTTGACTCGGGTGAGCTCTTGTCATGTACAGTAGTGTAGGCTATACAGTGCTGTGTTGCTGCTTGCAAGCCTATCGGCTGGTGCACCGTGCATGTGCTTCCAGGTGGGGGGGACACGACTGAAGGTGACGGTGCTGCGTTGCTTATTGCCTATCTTGAGCTGACTTGTAACATACGTGCAATAGGATTTATAGATCCCGGGTTCAGCCTCCGGGCCGAGGCTACAGTATAGTATGAAAACACTTTGAAAGTGTAAAATAGGACTTTTCCACAAGATTCATATGCACTACATTGTCTTTAGGTGACGGGATAGTCATATTAAATCTGTCAGAATCATGATGGTGCAGGATGTTGTTATAAGAATGATTTACATTAAGCTTAAACGTTGGATCTTTGGGAAATATTATGATCACGATTATGGATTCGAGGCAGCTCGTAATTCAGGAGTCGGGCCTGTCCAGAATTTGGCATCGTCAACTATCGTCTCACTTGGGCAAAGTTTTGAATTTCCCTGATGAGAAAGGCTTTAATTTGTTGATTGTGGTTACTAGTGATTACTATGAAAACCTGTCAGTCCGTTGTTCCATCCGTCACGCCACCATATGGCCATAATAATAATAATAACGCCGTCGGCGTGTGTGAACACATGTTCATGCAACAAAGAAAACAAGTAAAATAATTTTTAAATCAATCCTAAATGACCGGAAACCAATGCAGTGAAGCTAAAACGAGTATACAGTGTATGTTCTCCCATCTTAGTTTTAGTTAAAACTCTGGCTGCCGCTTTTTGGACAAGTTGTAATCTGTCAGTTGTTTTCTTTGGCAGTCCAGAAAAATGTTCATTGCCGTAATCAAGCCGAGAAAAGACAAAGGCGTGGATCAGCATTTTTGCATCGTCCAATGACAATTAGGCTCTGATCCGTGCAATATGTCTAAGGTGAAAAAAGGCAATATTGGTAACATGATTAATGTGTGAAATGTGAATTAAATTTCAATTCAGAATCAATAATGACCCCCAATTAAGTTATTTACTGTACTGTTACTTTCTACAGTCAGGTTGCTTTTGACCTTTCCTAAAGCCAGATTGGAATTTGTTATGCACCTTATTGTTCTGTAGAAACACATCCAATTGATGAAAGATACAGTACATTTTTCTAAAACCTTGCCCAGAAAGGGCAGATTAGAAATAGGTCGATAGTTACCCAACACAGAAGGATCAAGATTGTGAGTAAGGGCCTAACTACAGCCGTCTTCAGTGAGTCTGGACAGGTGGGGCAGGGGGGGGGGGGGGGTAGAGAATAGGACTGGCATTTTTCTCGTTCTCATTAATAATGCCAGAGAAATATGCCTGCCTTTGTTATAGACGACTGTTGACTTTTTAAGAATCTCTAGGTGGATAGTGAGTTTGTTTTTTCTCCAAACTCGCTCAGCTCTAAGACATTCTTTCTTCAGTGAACGTGTATGCTCATTTAACCAGGGTTACTCTGGTGTTCTGTTTCTTTTCACCTCAGCTACCCGGTACATTATGCATAGATGTAGGTTTGGGTGTTACAATAATGAAACCAATCACCGTGCCACATGATAGGAGCCAACCAATCATATCAACGCTCGAGGGGTAATACCCGGAAGACTTTGTCGTTCTTCTATGGCTTCAAAATGTCACTGAGCAACTTCCATTGAAGTGAATAGCGCACTCCTCAATCCGTTCTCTAGATATATTATAGCTTTATGATTCTATCAAACGGAATTCACCTTGCGGCTGGTGTGTGTGTGTGTGTGTGTGTGTGTGTGTGTGTGTGTGTGTTTGTGTGTGTGTGTGTGTGTGTGTGTGTGTGTGTGTGTGTGTGTGTGTGTGTGTGTGTGTGTGTGTGTGTGTGTGTGTGTGTGTGTGTGTGTGTGTGTGTGATTCATGACTTTTTAATCCCAAACTACACCTGGATTTTTCTCATATGGCACCGTTTGGGAATCACTGGATTAACATATTTAGCCTGGGATGCTGAGATTGTGTATGTTGTACAACCTCAATGAGTTGAGAGGAAAACACTACTCTTTCAAAGATTTCAAAGACACCATTTATAACCCAGCGTACGTATGTATTAACATTTTATATGCCATAAAACAGCTTAACTTAAAACTAACTAAAACTTTTTTTAATCTTCCACTATTCTTCACCGTCAAAATATTTTCCTCTTGAGTATTAAGCCCCACTTCTCTCTTCTTTCCAGAGTGCTTTTTGTGACTGACAGTTATGAGTTTTGCGCCACTGTGCTATTCACGAACGAATGAGGTCTGATTGACCAAAACAACAAGCAAGTGTATGAGAAAGCAGTGATTTAAAAGTGTGTATATACTGTAGCGGCCAGCTATGGCGTCAGCCAATGGGACTGTCTCGGGGGTGGGACTTGGGGGAGTGAGTGACGCGTTGCTCGCTGTGTGTAGTTTGGTTGAGAGTGCATGCTGTTCTAACTTGGATGTGCACAAACTGGCTGCTGTTATATGAGCTAATTTGGAAGTAATAAAGAGAGATCTTTATCATTGTGACTACTGTACGTCTCTGCCTCCGGTTCCTGAGATCGTTACAATACTATATATACCTTTATTGAAAGGATAAGCCCCTTGAGATGTCACATCTCATTTTAGAGGGGGTCCTCAACACAGATACATTGTACAATACAGTTCACAAAACAATACAACAGTACAACCATACATACATACAGACAGGACAAAACAAAACAAAACAGAACAAAAGCTCTCCCAAAGATAGCTCCCACCCCACTGTTTCAACCCTAAATAGCAGAGTTCATATGGGGAAAAATATACCCATTGCACAATAAAAACATGTTACTAAGCAAAAAACAAACAAGCAATACCAGCATGAATATGTGATAATGAACAGCAGCACCGTGTGTGTGTGTGTGTCTGTGGGAAGTGAGAAGCAACTGCTGCCGCTGTGTTTTTTGCGTGTTTGCATAGCTATTCCCATAAAGTGGGCCAACAGATGTTGATTTGGCTCCAACAACAACTGTCTCCAATCAGTTTGACTACTCTGTCTGATAGGACAGAGTAGGCTAGCCGTATTTCACACATACACGCGTGAGAGAATATAATGTATGTCAATATATTCATGTGTATTTCAACGTGTAATGTTTGAGTGAGAATAGTATTGCTGTCAATATTGACATTTTAAGAATATGTGACTATATTATACAGATGTGCTACTGTATAAGATGCATCTATGCACATTTATTTCTTTGCGTGTGTGCGTGTCTGTCTGTCTGTGTGCGTGTGATCGTCTTTGTGCTCCCAGCTGTGTCATGCGGCGTCCCCATTGCGCCCGTGCATGGAGGTGTGCTGGCTGCTGATTACTCCGTTGGCACACGCCTGACCTACTTCTGCGACAGCGGCTACCGGCTCTCCTCCAAGGAGCTGACGACAACAGTCTGCCAACCGGATGGCACCTGGAGCAACCACAACAAGATCCCCCGCTGTACCGGTGAGCTGAGGTGGGAGTGGGAGGGAGGGGAGGCTGAAAGAGGATATGAATGACAGAGGAGAGCGGTCACATGAGGCTGTATTCCAGTGAAATTCTCTGTTGTGTCAAGCCATTTAATCCCATTATGGGTTCAATTGATTCACTCTCAAATTTACAAATAATTGTTTGAGTTGTTGTTTTTTGTCACTCACTCATAAAGGTACAAGCAGCAAAATGTTGGTGGGACATGTTTCTGCAGGCTGTGCTACAACAATAACAAAAGGATAATAATAAAAAACGAGAAAATACTGTTCCTGAAACACTGTGGGCTCGTTGATAATGTATTGACCCACATGACGTCACAGTCCAGGTCCGGGAATAAAGATGTAACAATAGTGGGCTCGCTACTTGAGCCCACAATAATACTGAATACAAGTGAGAATCAAAAATGAGAAAATTATACAGAAAAGTTAAAAGCACAGGTAGTACAGCAAGTGTGATGATGGCAGAAGGCATATTATAAATACTATATTTATTATATTTCACTGGAACATTCTGAGCAGATGCTCAGGATTCTGACAGATTGATTTACTTTGTCTTCATTCAGGGCTCTGACAGCCGCAGGGAAAGAAAATATGTATTAATTAATTTGTTCTCAACCTGTGAGTTGGCATCATTGTCTGTGTGTGTGTGTGTGTGTGTGTGTGTGTGTGTGTGGGGGTGTGGGGGGGGGGGGGGAGGTCCCAGATGACAGAGAAGTGACATGGACTTTTAAGACCTTTTTAATACCTCAAAAAGAAAGAAAAGAAAAAGAGCATTTCTGCATCAAAAGTAATTAACAAACTAAACTATAAAGACTGGTCATTGGTCAAACATTGGCCAAATTGTTAAATAATATAAGAAAGACACCCCACACAATGTATCTGCTATTTTCACAATATTTATCTGTGGTACCGAAAGTGTAATGCCTCACTCCTACATTCCATGTACTTGTCAGGGCCCCATTTCAATTATGATTATTTTGGTGGCTCACGGCCTGAAAAGGTTGAGAACCACTGTATTATTTAGCATTTTTCCATTGTGGTCCTGTATTCAATTCATCAAGAGGTAATTACAAGGAGTTACAGTTAAACAAGCCACAGCTGAGAACATGTGTCCTCTTCTTGTCCCGTAGTGATGGTGTGTCCCAGTCTGGGCTCCTTCTCTCTGGACCATGGGAAATGGAGGATAGTCAATGGCTCACATTATGAGTATGGAACCAAGATCATCTTTACCTGCAATCCTGGATACTACCGTGTTGGCCCTGCCCACATCCAGTGCCTGGCCAATGGGGTGTGGAGTTGGAGAAATGAGAGGCCTCGGTGCAGAAGTGAGTGACTGGCTTCTTCTAATGGCTAATTTCAATATGTCATTGTCTAGTGTCTAGCCTATAGGCAAAAATTGCCAAACTGCCATTGTGTTACCAACATGTAACTAGACATGCCCATAAAGAAATACAGTCTATAGCCTAACTTATAAAATGAATGCTGTATTAAATGAAACAATTACATAATCTGTATATTTAGTATTTAATCAATACATTTTGACCAGAATGGCGCTTGGAGAAAAATAAATACACATAGTGGCATGCATTTCCATTTCAAAACTGCTGCCAAGCCAATCAAACAAATCTATGTAATTTGTACCTGTGGTTGGCAGTGTACAATAAAAGATAACCATAAGTGCAGTGAATGCAGACATTCAAAGACATTCAAAATGCAGCTGTGTATAAAGTATGGAGGATATCGCCAAACATAGAGTGAACAGGCTCCTTGGACTGTGTGTGAAATACCACTCACCGGTGTCACGCTAAATATCACTGTGAGAAATGGATCAGCTGCAACATGCGACCTACTGTATCTTAAGAGGAGGAGTTTCCACCCCCCACCAGCCCAATGCATACACACACTCAATACACACACTTTGCTATCATTAGCATTAGCGCACACTGTTTACCTCTTGCCAGAAACGTTTACATGTCGGGAGCGACGCGGTACAAAGTCACAAATTAGAGCCGAACTTTGGATGGCTGAATATCCACCAAGGACAGCTCTCCTGGATTCCTTTCCGACTTATGGAGGTTTGAAAATCCTCCTTTGAACTGCTTTAAACAGAGATCAGATTTAACGACCCATAGTGACGGAGGCGTTGCATAGCAACCGGATCAATGTTAAAAGCTGCCGTGGGGCTCAACCATATACACTGAGTATACATTGGGGTCTGTATATACAGACCTAGCAAATAACGTCCCCTAGCTGGGGGGTACGTATATATACGGACATGCAGAGAAAGAATTAACAAGACACCTAATGTTCCAGGCAATTGAGTATGTAATGGGGCCCCCCTCCAAATCAGCCTATAGAGGCCTCCCCAGAAATGTGCACGAAGTTTGTCTCCCACTTTGTGGACAAAATAACAGCCATCAGGCAGAAGATCTCTTCGGCTCCCACAAACCCCCCTGGCTGCCCCCTAGTAACAACAAAACTCCCCCAGTTCGAACAGATTTCATTGACAACCCTGGAAGACTTTGTGTCTCATATGAACTCCACCTCCCGCAAAACAACGGTTAGGGGTTCATGTAAAGTGTAGTCCGAATAGGAGGAATACAGTTCCTCCATCAGATTGCTTAAACAGACAAATCCCTAGACAAAATACCAAGGTGTTCTTCAGTGTCTTCCTCAGTGCCATGGTACATAAAGTATATATCACCCATTCTTGAGATAAGGGACAAAACTTTTTTCAAATCAGATTTTTTTTTTAAGATACATTCAAATCAAATCAAAAGTCATTTGTAGACACAGGTCTCAACTACCAATAATAATAATAATAATAATAATAATAAAACTTTATTTGTATAGCACCTTTCATGACATCAAATGCAGCTCAAAGTGCTTTACAGAACAATGGAGAATAAAATAAAAGCAAAGCATAAAAGAGAAGCAAGGCAGCGACATTAAAAAACAAGCAGTAACAAAAAATATAAGATCACTTAAAGGCAATGTTGTAGAAGTGGACATGTTGTATTGTAGACAAATCTTGAGAAGGAACAGGTTTTTCACATAACATTTCTTTCTAAAATGGGACATTTGGGACACTTCATAACTGATTCATGTCAACTCCGTCAGACACACTAAAATCCCTTTTAATTTGATAATTTCAACAATAATATAAAGTCCTCAGTTATCTAATGGCTTTCAGTAATCAAGTTAAGTAATACAATTATTTTAATATTGTTTTGTTTCAATATCACACTATTATGAAATATCCAATTTCTCAAATCCGTCATTTCGACCTTTATTTTCAATATTATAACATGAAAACCATGTAAAAAAAAAAAAAAAACATCATTACGTATCATTTCAGTTGGTGTTTCAATACATAAGCACAAAGGATTTGACATCGAACCATCTATTTCTTTGGAAATTAACAAAAACATCACGGGACCAACGTCTGACGGAGTTGACGAACATCTGACGGAGTTGACAAGTTGAACTGATTTAGGTTCTAGACCACCTACGATCTTGATTCTGGTGACTAATCCCACATTTTCAAGGATGAGGAATACAGTGGTACTATTTATATTGGCCTTGTGACCATGGCAGCCATTTTCAAAATGGCCGCCACCTGCTGTTATTTTACAATAACTCAAGTTCTACACCACCTAGGATCTTGATTCTGGTGACTAATCATACATTTTCAAGGATGTAGGATACATTGGTACTATTTAGATTTGTCCTGTGACCATGGTAGACATTTTTCTAAATGGCCGCCAACTTTCTGTTATTTCCCAATAACTCAAGTTCTACACCACCAAGGATCTTGATTCTGGTGACTAATCCTACATTTTCAAGGAGGAGGAATACAGTTGTACTATTTAGATTTATCCTGTGACAATGGCAGCCATTTTCAAAAATGGTGGACCTGCTATTATTTTACCAATTTAGTCAGGGAATATTATCAGAATAATGTCAAATCTGTGAATACATTTCTTACCAAGAATTTTCTTCACCAATGTGTTTGTAAAGGTGTCTACTAACATATCCCACATTGGTTTCTATTGAACCACCCTAGGGGCATGTTTGACAGCTGCTGAAAGTTGGGTACCATACCAAGTGGCTATGGCCAAACTAGGGAGTCTATGGCCAAACTAGGGGTCAAACCCCTTGGGCTAAATTCGGCCATATATCCACTTGCCCAAATGTGCCCAAATGTGCTGACCTCATTTTGTGACGACGGCTATGGCCGTTTTCAGCCCAAGGAGTGTTCTTCGTGCATAGCTAATGCTTGGAATGCATTCAGAATCATGAAACCTCCCTAGTTTGACATGTCACATGCTACTTAAAGCATAATGAACATTTTGCCTTATATAGGTTGTTGATGGTACCCCAACTTTCAGCAGCTGTCAAAAGTTCCCCTAGTTGAATATAAAGCAATGTGGGATATGTTAGTAGACACCCTTCCAAACACATTGGTGAAGAAAATTCTTGATAAGGAATTTATTACCAGATTGTATTAATATCCCCTGACTAAATAACTCATCTTCTAGACCACCTAGACCCGACTTCACCAACAGAGACCCGATTGACACCTAAACAACAAGTTTGGACAGCCCCACCAATTAGTGTTACGGAAAATAGAAAGTGTCTACCCTAGGCCCAGAGGGAGACACAGAACTTAGATGCGGCTCACATGTTGCACGACTCCTCAACAAGCTGCCACCAGAGATGAGAGCTGAATTCCGCCGCACAATGCTCTGCGGCCCAGGAGCAACCAACACATGTTGGAGTTCTCTGAGTGGTTGAAGCACGAGTCCTAGCCATATAGCCTGTGCAAAGGCAAACACCTTGAAGACCTGCTTGAGGTGAACAGTGAGCAGTGAACAGTGAGCGAAAGACTGAAGACAGAAGATCTGCCTTCAGGACTATCAGGCAGGATGTGCAGACACTGAAGGCATCAGTGTCGTTCTGTGTCCCCAGCATGTCAACCAAAGCAAATGTTACCAAATCAAAGGAGCCTCACCTCAACATTATTTTGGAATTCTTAACAAAGATCATAATAATGTCCTGACGGAGTTGACATGTAAAAGCTGTGACCACATTGATATCAACATTGTTTGTTTAAAATATCAAACAATTGAATGCTTGTCAGACCACTGTTGCAACAAATATAAACAGGACTTGGAAAAGGAGTCTTAAGGCTATAATCTGTCGACAATATTTTCTGATTAATTTAAGACTTTTAAAAAACCTGACGGAGTTGACGGAGACGTGGGACACACATTTGATATGAGATATTTAATGGAAAATATAAATTAAAATTAACTGTGTATATTGTTTGCTATGTTGTTGACAATCTAATTTAATTTAGTATGTATATTTATGTGATTGTGACAGTATTAGACACTTTTTTGGCAGTTTGAAATTGTGACCATTTGCTGGGGACAGGCTAAATACAGGCCTTTTTGGGTACAGTGCCTGCTTTTAACTAATTCAGATGGCATATGAAAACAATTATAATGAAATTAATGGCATAATAATACACAACTGTATTACATTTAACTTTGCAAGTGCTTTTATTTTTATGAATTAATTTATTTTTAACATAAATAAGGTGGGACATGTTTTTTCCACTTTTGTCCCTCATCTCAAGAATGAGTGATATACTATATAGCATGCCGCACGCGAACACCCCATTGTTGAGTCCGTACATACGTACATAAACACATGCAAAGTACAGTATTAGTGCATAAACATACTGTATATTGGATTACTGGGATTGTCTCATAGAATAAAATCCAAAAGACAGTAAATAATGAGAACAAATGCAATATGCAATATTGAAATAGACTGCTAGCATAGATGTACTCCAAATCCACTTGATTTTCAGCTACAAACAAACATTTAATTTCACATACACAGATGTGAAAAAGCCTCATACAGTATTTTATGCTGCCATGGGAACTGTTCTTTGAAAGGCATACGAGTGGAATAGTGTCTGTATTGGTGAAAGGAAAAGCCAGCCGGTGCGATGAAAGATGTCGGGACAAAGGCAAACACCATCATTATCCTCCAGTGAAATAGTACAGGTCACTCTTATATCTCATTATGGTCAGTGAGATGGGGGTACATGACTCTATTTTCCCACTCCCATTGACTCAGAGGATGACAGCTAACTTGTCTTTCCTCCTTCCTCTCTGTTCTCTATTTATTCTTTCACTCATTCTCTTTTATTCCCTCTTTCTCCATGCTCCTTTCCCTCTTTTGCATCATCCTGTATCAGTAATTTCATGTGGAGACCTGCCTACTCCTCCAAATGGGAAGAAGATTGGTACCCAGACCACCTTTGGAGCCTCTGCCATTTTTAGCTGCAGTCTTGGCTATGTTTTGACCGGCTCCACTGTCAGGGAGTGTCTTCTGTCCGGCCTATGGAGTGGGATGGAGACACAGTGCCTGGGTAAAGCAGGGTCTAAACATTTCCTTTAACTGTTAAAGACAGCTATGGCCTGGATCAAGTGACACTATACATCTGTTCAGAAATCGTTCTGAGTGTTCTTTTAAAATCCTATAAGCCCTTAGTAAACCCAGGTAACAAGAGAGTCTAATTGCTTCCCTTGCTAGTCATGCATGGCCAGACTAGAAGAATAGAGACAATGCATTATATCTATTGTGTTCTAGCACTGGCAGTAGATGATTTCATTTCACATTTCCCTTAAGACAAGCACATGTTGTAGTACTTTAGCCGATGCGAAGTTGAACAATGTAGTACAAATGTAAGCACTTCTTGTACAACTGTCTTAGCTCACTTGCAGCAGGGTACTCTACTGTATGGCCGCTTTGTGAGATTTAGTTTTTCCAAAATGTTAAATATGAGAGCGCAGCCATTGTGTCGCGACTGGCCTGAAACCGTCAAATGTCTGCCAAGCTTTACCAGCATGATTCCCTCTGCTGTGACAGATCGGATCCATAAACAAGCAAAAGCAGTATGGCTAAGCACAGCTGAGCTCAGCTCAGTACAGTGAAAGATAGGCGAAAAAGTAAGAAGGATGGAGAAATGTGACAGGATTGTTGGAACCGGATGCAATCTCAAAACATGATGGCCTCCTTGGCAGGTACATTAGTCCATTTCTCAACCCCTTTGACGCCTGCACTCTCAGCTCAGCACAAGATTGGTTCGGTTCATTAAAAGAAAGACACCACTCTCTTGTCTGGTGATATGACAGCCAGGGTTAACATAGCTGGGGACCTCTCGGCATAGTAGCCTACTTCAGCACAATCTTCACTGGATCTGGCTGCCCTCAAGTGTGGGAGTACTGTGTGATAACAAAATCCCCAGCTGAATTTCAAGTTGCAGGAGTGAATTAGGGAAATAAGATTTGCCGTCAGTGGACATTTTCTATGGTTTAAGTGGCGGTGGAAATCTCAGCAAGATTCCTCCTCTCTTAAGGGGATTTATTGTAGCTGAAAGTAATACGATTATGTGCATGAGTGTATTGTACAGATTTTGAGGAATTTTGCTGCGTCTTCTCCAGATGAGAGAAGCTCATCTAGTTATCACTACAAGTTGGGTTGGGCAAATAATAGGTTAATAATTCATATGAACTGAACTGCCAGCGTATTTAATTATTATTATTTTGTTAGGGTTATGTATATTATGTACAGTAATCTCTGAAATGGATGTAGTAATATGCATTGTGGAAGCTATTTATGAACTTGGTAGGAGTAACCTAGAAATATAAAGATTAAACAATTTTAAATTAAAATAATGTTTGCTCTCTCTCCTTTTTCTCTCTCTCCTGCAGCTGGTCACTGTGGTGTGCCAGAGCAGATAGTTAATGGGCAGGTGATTGGGGAGAACTTTGGCTACAGAGATACGGTTGTTTACCAGTGTAACCCTGGCTTCAGGCTCATTGGCTCCTCAGTACGCATCTGCCAGCAGGACCACAACTGGTCCGGACAACTCCCAGTATGTATCGGTAAGTGCTTCAATACTGCTTCTCTTCCATGGCTGATTGAGTGCAAGAGAGGGTTGATAAGAGAGAAGGAAAGATTGTTGGAGACCGAGAGAAATAACGTCCGAGTTACACCAGAGAATGTATGCGTGACGCATGCACAGTCTGTGCACGCACTAAACGCTCCTGGCTACACCAGATCTGTGGGCGCATGCAGATTTGCTCCACTGTCTCCATTTGGGACATATATGCATACATGCGAGTGGTGCTATACGCATGTAAAGCATTTTGAACCGATTCTATTTTTAGAGCACGCTATCCGTGCGTCTGGTGTAGTCGGTATCATTGACATACATTGGATCTTTCCAAACGCACTGCACGCTCACAGTAAATTACACTCACAGAGTGACTGAGAGAGGGAGAGATAGTGCACATGTGTCTGTGTGTGATTGCTTTGCAGCCATAGAATAGAATGAGCGACAGTGAGTGGTTGTGGATGTATTGAAAACTGACAGGGGAAATCTGTGTGTGAGAGAGGCGGGGGGGCCAGAGAGATCAAGAGCCAACTTTACAATACCTACAAGTGCCAACCCTGTCTGCACTCTAAATTTAGCCTGTTGCAATAAAACAGTGGTACCCAACCAGTGTGAATCCACATGATTACATTTCATTAAGCTCATGAATTTCAAGGGGACCCTAAGTTTTAGATATTATAATTTTTTCAGTGTGGTAAAAAGGTAACAGTATTATGTCATTATTAAAAGGGTGTACTGTATTTTCTACTTATCTTGTGACACTCCAAAGTCACTTGGAATTCCTCTGGAGTGTTATGCTAACCATTAGTGCTTATACAGGGCATGCTCGTATGGCGTATGCTTGCAATGTTCAATCTTATGTTCACCTATTGACATAATTTAGATGTGTCATTTAGCCTTTCCCTTCAACCCAGTCATTATGTGCAATTCCCATGGTGCTCTATAAGGTTAATGATATGATAATGACATTCATATGATAAGTGTCACTTTACGTCACCTATTGATTAATTATATTGAATTCTCCGTCTCTTGCATGCTCTCATACACATGCTATCTCTCCCTCTCTATTCCACTCTGCCCCACTCTCTCTTCCATCCCCTACCTCTCTTCTTTACCTCTCTCCCGCCTCCTCATGTCTTTCCTTCCACCTCTTCCCTTGGTGCACTCATGTCACCCTCAGCTGTTACATGTGGCCACCCAGGTAGCCCCATCTACGGTCGCACAACAGGAGATGGCTTCAACTACAATGATGTGGTGCATTTTGCGTGTAACAAAGGCTACACCCTGGAGGGCCCCTCCACAGCCCAGTGTCAGGCCAGTCGCCAGTGGAGCCAGCAGCCACCAACATGTAGAGGTATCATCCACTCTGTTATGGCCATCTTTTCTGTCCATTACATGCCAGGCAATGTGACTGAGGTAAAATATTGCAGTCCTGTCAGACTGTGGGACTTGACGTGTCATATTGTGCAGTAGGCCTGTCCCTGATGAAGAATTTATAGTCGAATATGATTTGCCAAATGTTGCCTATAGTCGAATGGTAGTCGACTATAGGGAACTACGGGGATATATTGGTTGTTGTTGTTTTGCATGATTTGAATGCAGTCTGATGAGGATCATACCATTTGGGCTTCGGGGGGTGCTTAACGTCTGATTTAACATGATTTCTCCCAATACATCATGTTATATATCCTATTTCTTTCAAACTATTTGTTAATTAATATATAACAAATTAGGACAATCTCTCAGTCAAATCATGTTTTTTTTTTTGCATGATTCGACTAAGAGACTGGTAGTCGAATGAGACTCCCTCAATTGATTAGTCGACTATTCGACTAATCGAGATCAGGCCTATTGAACAGGTTGAACAACCTACTGCGGCAGCTGACACTGGTACACTGACCGTTTTGACAATGTCAGTATGCATGTCATTACCATGCATACTGACATTATCACTCACCGTGATAATGTTGTGGCCCTAAAATAAATTGACATTGTCACAAAGTCGTCATACTTAGCCTTGAACTCCATGGACCGACCTGTAGTCAGCCCTGCTTGACGTTCACAATGAGAAACTTTTCATCTGACATGGCCTTAATCATAAAGTCTGTAGACATCTTTAGAGATGGATTGGATTGATGGAGCACTTCCTGCAGTGTTATTATTACTCAAGCACCACCAGCAAGGATGAGCACATGAATCAGGAGCCAGCACCATGTGCAATATAATGATCACTCATCAATCAATGACCAATACTCAATGTTCAGCAACACCATTAAAAGGTGCAAGGTTTCTTTAGTGTTACATCCTGTGTATGGGTACAAGAGTAGGCCTATATTATGTAAATTTGTTTAACCCTGGTTGACACAAATTTGTATTATTCCAGTACTGGATCCATGTGATGGAAATTGCACATACGTCATGAACAAGAGCAAAAATAGAACATTCTCCTATACTTGTAGGCGGTCCCATTCATCCAATAGACAGTATAGATCAGTGGTCCTCAACAGGCGGACCGCGGTCCACGACCAGACCGCGGCACACCTCTCTGCGGACCCTGGAGAAATGATAGAATAAAGAGAAAAGCCCTGGGCCGTGGCTTAGCGGGAGTGACCCCCCATCTCTCTCCCCATTTCCTGTCAGCCTACTGTCTGTCCCTCCATAAAACATATCAAATAAAGGCGAAAGCCACAAAAAAACATTAAGAAAAAAGAATAAAGAGAAGAAAAAAAGTCAAGGCAGATTTGAATTCTCTGTTGTATTCGATCAATGCCGAGGAACGCAATTAACACTCTGAATGTGTATATTATGGGCCGGCATGTCATGATGACAATGTTGCGCTGACTGGCTCACTAGCAGTGACACATTCACACATTCAGTTGAATGAACAAGATTTGATTTTTGGAGGTGTGAATAATGAATATTTGTCAAAGTGAAAAAATATATTTTCATACTCTGCCACCCCAGTGTTGGTTGGGATGGGACCCGGTTTGTATAGCTTGGTTTGACTGTACTAAACAGGCATAGTTGTTTCTAGGGGAGGGGGGCGAGGGGGGCAGCCCCACCCCATCGGGCCCACGTGGCCCGCGACCCGCAATTTTATTTGCGTGCGCATGAGACTGGACCATGGTTTTATTAAAAAATGATTTGTGGACCTTCAGCATTTCTAGTTGAGGACCCCTGGTATAGATAATACTTGACATCAGTTTTGAAAATGATAAATGGTGCATTTATATAGGATTATGTAATTTAACCAGTCATCAGATTAGCCATGGGTAGTCAAATAAATCTTGTAATGCACATGTGAGCTGAACATTTGATTCATAATAATTCTTATGTAATTCTTCTTACATAAGTCAAACCAAGTCGGAAAACCCAACAGGCTGTCAAGGTCGGCACTATAGACGGCACTATAATTGCATTGTATATAGTCATAGCACGCCATAGTACATATGTATAGCATAGTAGTATATATATATAGTTTATATGTATAGTCTCATAATATAGATATTCCACTGTTACTTTCTTAGCTTACGCATGTTTTATGATAAATGCTTTTGTGATGTATTCCCATGCTTTTGTTCTTGATTATTGTAAGTCGCTCTGGATTAAGAGCGTCTGCTAAATGCCTAAATTGTAAATTGTAAATTGTAAGGTCCTGGCATTTTTTGTTATTAATTTGACTCTGACCATCGGAATGACTCTGGTCATTCAGCACAGAAATTGGAAATTGCAAGTGTGGTTGCAATTTCCCTCAAGCGGCTCGTTAAGTATAGTATGATTATGATGTATTGATCCACATGACGTCACGTCACAGCTAACCAGATAAAGTTTATAAGGATTAAATAATAAATAATAGTCAGGCATTACTATGAATGAATGGTTTATTTCTTAAAACATGATTATTACAGCAACAAAACGTTTTACAGGACATGTTTGGACAAGGTGTATAGGCTGAAGCCGTAGCTTATATAGTGCCTACCCTTTTTGACTTACTTTATATTACATTAGACTAGTGCAAATAATAATAAAAACCAACAATTAAAAAGGTCAAAATAAGTAGGCAAGCAGACTTGCCAACTGAAACCACACTAATAATAATGGTAAACATAAATACACAATGGGAATAGCAAAAGAAAAAGTGTACACTATGTTACAGTATGTATCACAGCCTCCCGAGAATATTTAAATTGCAATGAGAAGCTTTCTGTGTTGGTCCTGTTTCCATGGCCATGGTATACTGTAGGTTGCTGCCAACAACAGTTACAGCCAGAGCTAGAACAAATATAAATGGCTTTTTCCTTGAAATGTATGAGTACTCGAGACCACACTGCTTCAAGGAAAAACCAGTCAGATCCCCAGTGGTGATATTTAGAGAGAAGTTAATTATGCAGATGATTGCCACACTGTTACTTATTGTCAATTGTTTTGTGGCCCCATATAACTCACATTGGGGTAGAGGTCCTCTGTAAATGGCTGTAGATAGTCATAATTAAACTTGTACTGTATACACATGAGCAAATTGCATTGCACAAATTAATTAAAAAACACCATATTATCTTGCATCATGTGCTGCTGTAGGCCTACACGTACAGTAGCCTACATATCAGATGCAATCCAACCGCATTCAGTACGCTATTATCTGACACATTACCAGCTAAATCAGCACTGATTTATACTAAGCTAATGGATGAGGAGCATCTTAGTTCTAAAAACATTCACTGGCCATTTTATGCGATAACAAATTACTCTTATGTGTAATGCAGGGCAACTCGTGATTTTGGTTGCTGTTGTTATGATGCTCTCCATGACAATGGAGAGCATAAAAATAAACGATATGCTAAATTCACTTAAAATTATCATTGATAAATAAACAGCAGAGGACTGCATTCTCTTTTAAATTGTTATTGCTGCACTGATGTTTTAGGGAAGAGTGCCTCTTCATTATACATTTCATGAAATGATGGCGTCAATATGCAACCCAGGCAACAATTTCTCAGAGTTACATATTGAGAAATGGTGTCTTGACTGAAACATCCTTACAGCAAAATATGCCATTATGATGAAGCTAAATAATTCATGAAGGCATAAATAATTTGTGCTGTTGTTTTTTCCTTTCTTGCCCAGTGGTGAACTGCACTGATCCAGGTATCCCTGCCAACTCCATCCGGGAGAGTAAGATTGAGCATGGAAACTTTACCTTTGGCAGTGTGGTGTTCTATGACTGTAACCCTGGATATTATCTATTTGGCTCGTCAGTGCTCACCTGCCAGCCGGCTGGACACTGGGACAAACCACTGCCTGAATGCATTGGTAGGATGGATGGTTCTATAACTATTTTCATGTCATATATTCATGTCTGCTTATGTACAGTACCTGTCCATGTATCCATCTATTTATATAAATGCATCAATTGAGCGATCTACTATATCTTATCTGTCTGTCTGCCTACCTGTCTTTCTCTCCATCTATTGTACAGTGGTTCAAAAGGCTGATTCATTGTACAGCTGAGCCATCTCTAGGTATTTAGATAGTAAAGAACCACTGTAAATACTACAGAAGTCTCACTACCATGACCACTGACCATGTCAGAATCACTACCATAACCACTGACCATGTCAGAATCACTACCATGACCGCTGACCATGTCAGAATCACTACCATGACCACTGACCATGTCAGAATCACTACCATGACCACTGACCATGTCAGAATCACTACCATGACCACTGACCATGTCAGAATCACTACCATGACCACTGACCATGTCAGAATCACTACCATGACCACTGACCATGTCAGAATCACTACCATGACCACTGACCATGTCAGAATCACTACCATGACCGCTGACCATGTCAGAATCACTACCATGACCGCTGACCATGTCAGAATCAGAATCACTACCATGACCACTGACCATGTCAGAATCACTACCATGACCACTGACCATGTCAGAATCACTACCATGACCACTGACCATGTCAGAATCAGAATCACTCAACACTGACCATGTCAGTGTTGAATGATTGAAAACTTTTAAAACTTTGAGTTTTAATGATACAGTAAGTTATTATCCGTCCTGAGAAGCAGCAGCTGTGTGATGCTTGATATCCCGGTGGCTTATGTTGTTGTGAGCCTAATGGGCCAGGAATGGGCCAAGTAAGTATAACAGGACCACATGGAGACCAGTTGTTTCAGTTGTAGCTAATGATCTCGCAGAAACAAACAGCCGCCACCACTACTCTACTGGAGTTAACTGAGGAAGCGATCGTTGAGTGTTGAATGATGGTGCCAAAATTCATGTTAGAGCATGTTAGAGCCTGTAAAATTAGTTAAAGTAAACCTCTGCATTTTGTACACAGGCGTGGGAAGTTTCATGATATTATGATACACTACAATTAGTTTGTCACACTGAATGATGCACAGTAGTATCAGCTATCTCAAATGTTTA
Organism: Protomyctophum parallelum; assembly: GCF_964188405.1. Classification (NCBI taxonomy): domain Eukaryota; kingdom Metazoa; phylum Chordata; class Actinopteri; order Myctophiformes; family Myctophidae; genus Protomyctophum; species Protomyctophum parallelum. The sequence continues at coordinate 34,714,142 of NC_139698.1, forward strand.
TATTCTATTCCAGGCTTCGGTGACTCTGAACAGAAATGAGTTTTGTCAACAATTGCTAAAACTCATTAAAACTGTCAAAAACTTCCCTTTTCTTCCCTACAAAACCTACAAGGACTTCAGGCATTCTGTATCTTTATATAGCGCTATCATATTTGATTTATTTGTATGTCTGGGTAAAGAGGATTTTATATATTAAATGTTCCCACTCAGACCTATATACTATAGCCAAATAAGAGTTGCAGCATAACAGTAGATTCTAAAATAGATTCTGATTTGCCTAATGTCTTTTGATCCTGACATGGCAGCATGCAGTGATGGGAAAAGTATTTTAATTGTTTACTTGAGTAAAAGTATCAATACTGCAATGTAGAAATACTCCAGACTTTTACATGTAGTACAAGTCCAGAATTAAACATTTACTTACAAAAGTATTAGTATCAAGATGTACTTAAAGTAACAAAAGTACTGTGAGCTTTTAGATTGGCTTGTAGACTGGCAGCATGGAATCCTCACCCCTTCTCTTTATCTCTTCCAGAGGTGGACTGTGGAAACCCTGGTTCTCCTCCCGGTGGTGTCATGGTGGGGGAGAAGTTTACCTTCGGCTCCACGGTGCAATACTCTTGTTCTGGAGAGCGGCAGCTCATTGGAGACCCACCACTATCCTGTCAGCTCAATGGACATTGGAGTGCCACACAGCCCCACTGCTCAGGTACTGTTTATGCACGCACGAGCGTCCACAAAAGTGAAGCTTCAAAATCGTTACCGTTTCCGCCAAGACGAAGGCATGGCCGAGAATAGGTTTAAACTTTTCACCCCTGTCCATCCGTGCGTGTATGTGTGCCCGTCCGTGCATCTGTGAGCAGCTAATCTCCGGCACCGATTGCTGTGAAATTTTGCACGCACATTCCCGCTAGGCCAAGGAAGAAATGCCACTACTGTATATAGGCAGATTTATGGGAGCAGCTAATATCTGGCACCGTTGTACCGCTCAACGTGAAACCTTGCATGCATACTCCTTGGAGACCAAGTAAAAAAAAAATATGTCCCACATTTCTCACATCGGCCTGTTACAGCGCCACCAGGAGGCAGATTTTAGCTAAACCATTTGTGCAAACATCAAGCACATTGGTACAGATTATCTCTATGGTGATTAAGATGTATCTCCCATTATTTTAATATGCCATCCTGATTGGTTAAGATGGTCTTCCAAAGTTTCCAGGAGTGGCCTGTTTTGAACAAATTGCCTCAAATCATGAATGCAGTGCCCGATTACCATGAAACAGAGAAAGGTATTACAGGTTTATCCAAACTTTTATTTCAGCAGATCACTTAATTTGTTAGCAGATCTTTTTTTAGTGAATGCAGCCTCAGTAACGATATATTATTCCCCAGCATTTCCAGCAATGTTAAAGGTATAGGCAACAAATGATTTAAATCTGGAAAGGTTCTCTATATTCACTGAGAAAGCGCAAACTTAATTGTGTCCTATATATAAACAGCAACAGCTGTAGATTGCTTAACGTTCATAAACACACACCACATTGATACAATCAAGTCCTTTAAAGTGAAAAATGCAAATACCTAATATGTCAGAAATGTGCAACTTTCCCCTGCCTTACAGTACAGTTACAGTAGGTCTGTGACTATGTTATGCACCCTCTTCAGTACCATGGACAGCGAAGGACATTCAGAGTTGAGGAAGAAGGAAAAAAAGAAATGCCAGTGAAACACAGCAAACACAGCATGATTATGTAATAAAGTCATTTAAAAATAACATGTACAGTAATGTAATGTGCAGATAACATCATCAAAAGCAGTTGCTTAATGTCAGCCTAGCTTGATTCAGTAAAGCTGCAAAGATTGTTGAACTTGTTGAACTGAATCGCCTAAACATTCATTAATTATACAAAATGTTGGATGGAAGCTCTTTGCTTTGGTTTTCTGTGGATGCAAAAAGTTCTCACTTGTTGCCCCAGAGGTCCCAAATGTGAGTCCAATCAACACTATTGGCATAACTACAGCGTGTAGGCTGAATCATTGCACTAATTAGAGTGAGTGAAGTTCCTTCGCACGCACGCACGCACGCACGCACGCACGCACGCACGCACGCACGCACGCACGCACGCACGCACACACACACACACACACACACACACACACACACACACACACACACACACACACGTTTATTCACACTTTAAATCAAATCCAGAAAAACTAAATGCAGGACAGATATAGGGAGACTAACGGTTAGTAGTGGGTCGTAATGACCTCATAGCTCCAGTGCTGTGCAATAAAAAGTATTTGCCAGATCCACTCTGTTTTAGCTTCGGAAAATAAACCACCACTCAGTTTCTGTGTGTGTGTGTGTGTGTGTGTGTGTGTGTGTGTGTGTGTGTGTGTGTGTGTGTGTGTGTGTGTGTGTGTGTGTGTGTGTGTGTGTGTGTGTGTGTGTGTGTGTGTGTGTGTGTGTGTGTGTGTGTGTGTGTGTGTGTGTGTGTGAACTGAAAACTGATGCCACTGGCATTCGCAAAGGGCTTCAATCCAACATTTTGTAATTAATGAATTCAGTTCAACAAGTTCAACAATCTTTGCAGCTTTACTGAATCAAGCTAGGCTGACATTAGCAACTGCCCGCAGTATTGATGATGTTATCTGCACATTACATTACTGTACATGTTATTTTTATTACATAATCATGCTGTGTTTGCTGTGTTTCACTGGCATTTATCTTTGTCCTTCTTCCTCAACTCTGAATGTCCTTCGCTGTCCATGGTGCTGAAGAGGGTGCATAACATAGTCACAGACTGTAACTGTACTGTACAGCAGGGCGAAGTTGCAACATTTCTGACATTGTGTTAACTGGCTGTGTATTATTGTATTTGCATTTTTTCACCTTAAAGGACATTATTGTATCAATGTGGTGTGTGTTTATGAACGTTAAGCTGTCTGAGCGATTTTGTCAATGGTGGCATTTTAAGGCAGTCTTCAGCTGTTGTTGCTGTATAGGACATAATTATGTTTGTGCATTTTCAGCAGATATGGAGAACTTTGCATTTTAAATCATTTCCATACACTTGTATTTAAAGAGAAACTGATAATGTTGTCTCTGGATATGTACTAGTATGTATTTGTAAATATTCTGAAGTTGGCCCTTATTTGTTGCCCTAATAGATTCAGTGCACACAACATTAATTAGTTCAATTATTTATTTGTTTATCTTTACACAATTTTGGCTTCCAGCTCATAAAACCCACTAAAACTGAATTAAAAAAAAAATTGAATACTGTGAAGAAATCACCATTTACTCCTCAGTTTTTGCAGAGCATGAAGGTTTTAATCTGAATGCCACATTAAGAAATTAGGATCACATCAAATCAATCAAAATATGGTACTTTCAAAACAGAAATGTCAATCTCCAATACTTGGTTGGGAGTCCCTTTGCCTTCATCACTGCCTCGATACGCTGTGGCATTGAGGCAATCAGCCTGTGGCATTGCCCGGGAGTTATGGAAGCCCAGGTTTCCTTGGTGCTTGTTATCAGCTCTTCTTGTTTTTGGATCTTGTGCCCCTCATTTTCCTTTTGATAATACCCCATAGATTCTCAATTGGGTTTAGGTCCGGCGGTATATAGGTTTAGGTCCGGTGCTGTATATATCCAGCATGATTATGCATGCATGCAAAATAACCCTGACACTCCTAACCCTGGCAGTCCTATTCATGAATAGGATATCTAGTGCCTTTTTTGTTTCGCTGATGAGTGCTAATTACAAGAATAGAATACTGATTATGCATCAGTGCCAAATTCCACTCATCAGAACCCTTATCCTGATTCCAAATAGAGCATTATTTTGAGGAGGAGGTATGATTGATGAAATTACATTGAGCATTACAATTAAACCACAGTATGCGAAGGCGCTAATGGCATTGCCTGCATGAAATAACTATCAATTGAGTGGAATATATTACTGGCGACATTACCGAAATGAAGATTTATACTCTTACTAACCAATGCTTTTCCTCAACCCATCTTATGTCCTCATAATAATATTGTGGATTGTAATGGAATTATGAAGATGAGAATACTAAACTGTCCTGAAAACATTCAGATGAGTCATCAAAGTTAGTGTCCTATTTTGCGGTCCGGACCACTCCTTGTAATCAAAGTGACATTGTGTCAGTCCACTCTCTACCTTGATTATTTCTAATGTGAGTTCTAAATAATCCTCTACAGGATTGTGATACTTCTTGAAAAATAATTGCGATATTATATTTTTCCATATCGCCCACCCCTAATTATAGCACTTATAACTGACTAAGTTATGGTAGTTATAATGTGCTGTTCCACTGAGGATAATAATGCATTATGACCAGCACTTGTAATACATTATAAATGTTGTTATAAGTTGTTATATGTTTTATAAATATTTATTTGTTTTATAATGCCTTATAAGCGCATTATAATACATTGTAAATGATACCATTATAGATGCGACCTTAATATAAAGTCTTACCAGAAAGTGTTCCTTATATGTTCAGGAAGATCTAGTCTTTACCTGCTCAGCCATTTCCTTACATCACCCTTAACTGCTCCTGACCACTTAAGTACAATATCTGTATTGCCTGTTTGCCCAGTCTGTATACTCCTGTGAATTCACTGTCCCAGAAGTCATTTTGTAAGCAGAACTGCAGAACTGCAGAAGTGAATGAGAGAGGGAGATTTTAAATTATCTAATGGTGCATGTAGTTTTTGTTTCCATGCATACTAAGCAGTCCTGTAGAACTACCATCTCCAGGCCCAAAATGCTTGCTAAATGAGAGAAAAACAACTAGCTACTTGATTGGTGCTTTGATTTGCATTTCACTGTCAAAGCAGAAGCTTTATTGAATGCATTTATTTCTATGTTCATGGTTTTCATTGCTCGCCTCTTAACCTTTATTTGTGCAGGGTTTGCTGATCATGAGTACTCTTTTTCAGCAAGAGTCTTGCTGAAAAAGAGTACTCACACTCACAGTTAGACTTAGAACACATTAATCTGGGACCGGCCCAGTACAGTCCCAAATTTATAGTGTTGGCCACTGAACAGCTCCACTGGAGCGTTTGGGGGTTCAATGCCTTGCTCAAGGCACTTGAACGGTGGATGTTGATCATTAATTTCCCCACCCAGGCTTTTCCTAAATGTTCCTGGGGGATTTAGCTGGGAACCTTTAGGCCACAAGCATGCTCCTCTAGTCTTCACCACTGCTGCCCCATTTTATGATGTCTTACTGTCAAGTCTCTTCCTCTGTCACCATACTTGGAGGAAAAATTATACAGCACTTAATTTAACTCGCACAATCCCTAATTGACCTCAAGCATTTACCACATCATTTGCAATTTAAGATGATTCAAAGCTCAAACGGTATTTAAAAATGAGCTGAGTTTTGAGTTCTGGCTCAATGATTGGTTTGACTTTAAGGTCAAGTCTTAATGAATTGTGTTGTGTGGTAGTGATTTTGTAAAGTAAGTGGAGATGTTGAGTGGAAACTAAAGTATAAAGTAATTTTTTTTACCCACTATTTTGCAACCCATGTTTTTCATCCAGTGTCAATTATATAATATAATCCTGGGCGTCAAATGTGTCTGAGCAAATTGGTATTTTTGTCCTACACAAAGAACCATTGACAATGAATGGAGAATTTACGTCATCATCCGCATAAGTCGGGTCCAACTAGAAAGGCGCAATTCTGGGGAATTCTGGGTAGTACAGTTAGTATGATGCTGATGTATGATGATTGCCCTCTGGACAACGACACTAACTATGTGTGTTTTTAAGGGGGCAGCATAGCTAAATGGGTAGAGCCCGCCTGGGAAGGAAGTAGACGGTCCTATTCCCAACCCCGGGAATCAATATGTTGTAGTGTCCCTGAGCAAGACACACCCTAACTGCAACAGCAACATACAGTATACAACTGTTTAAATTTTAGTTTTGAAAATCTAATTGCCATCAATCAACCTGTCATGTCATTCCATCTGTGCTGAGAAGCTGTCACTCTGACAGTCAGCCTCTCGAAGGACAAAACACGATCTTAGTACCAGTTTATAGCCAAGTTATACTGGTGTTCTCGACAGAATCATCATGGGGTGATCATGGCAGAAATGAGTGACAGTATGAGACCACAGATATTACAATAACACATTGCAGTTCCAGGAGAATGTAGGTGTACCAGATGGCTATTATCCTTCCACCATACATTCACATGTCCATCACTTATCAGTAAAGGTCCTTACAAACTGGGAGGATTTCTTTCCCTCCTCGATTAATTCACCCAAAAAACATAAATGTATTTGAAACTGTTGTTTGTGTAGCCTACATACAGTATACAATATATAATAGTGATAAGGCGATGCAATTAAAGCAATGAGCACTCATCAATAAATGCTCAAGGCAATAATTATAACACTTTATGAAGCATTTCATAATGACTTATGAAGACAAGCATTATAACATTGCTAAACTGCTTGGCACTGAGTTGCATTGTAATAATGTAGCTTCATAATCACTATTATACTGTGTTATAAATAATCAAAGTTAAAATGCAAGTCACTATAAGTGTCCGTTTGTTGCTTTCAGAAAATATAAAATCTATGCAAGAACAAACCACAACATAACTTTAATTGTTTAATGGATCATAACAGAACAAATAGCCTATGTAGTGTTGGTAAGGAGGTCAAACATAGTTTTTTATCGCAGATCAGAACAGTGAGCTGAACTCTGACTCATTAATGATCCTCCTTAGCGGAACACACCAAGCTGGGAATGTTGTTAAAGTAAAACGCTTCGACCACTCAATTTTAAATGTACCCCTAAAAAAAGATAAAATCTAATCTGAATGTGCGTATATCCATCACTCGGATTTCTTATTTTGTAATATCTTGTTTGTAGCAATGAATTATTGCCACTTGGGGAAAACTGGAAGTGTTTAACTACTTGAATAGTGTTTACCCCTATTCTGAAGAAATAGCAGAACTACAAGGTAACAACATGTAGCAACGCTGAGCTTGTAGATATATTTCTGGCGAAGACTTGCTTGGGAAACAAGAGCAGACCAAGTACAGTTGCAACTCCGGTCTGTTTCACTAAGAATAGATTGAGGGTTTAAGTGTTTAAAATCTCCCAGCTGCAAGGGACAGAACAAACTTTGGCAGACGCACGAATGAGGGCACAAAGCGGGTCAGCCAGGAGGGAGATGAAACTTGTTTCAGGAGAAATTTTAAGGACAAATAATCAACCACTTTCCGACCATTAATGTCTCGTATCCCATAGCGCCTTGCAATGTCACAGTTCATCAGTACTTTCCCCGTCATTGACATGAGCTTTTTGTCTTTCGCCAGGGCTACAATGCACTTCCCACTCAGCTCTGTGGATTCTCCATTGGCAAACATTTGCTTTATCTGAGGATCCACACTCATGGAGGTGTCCTCCAGTACAAATTTAGTAATCAGTTCTGTCTGCACTGGCCCGGGCCACAGGCTGACCGAGGCCACCCCTCTACTTTTCAGTTCAACGGCAGTGTCTGCTGCTAGCCTGTCACAAGCAGCTTTACCAACGCCATAGGGCACATTGAAGAGATACCGCAGCCCTCCCATGGACGAGATGACAACAATCAAGCCTCGGCCCTGTGCCACCATTAACCGTGAGGCATACACAGTGCAGAAGTAGTGGCCTCGAAGACCTGTGTTATTTATGATATCCCACATGGATGGTTCAGCCTCCCAGAACGTCTTTCCCATATTCTGAAATACAACCGGCACACCAGCATAGGCGTTGTTAACAAGGATGTCTAGTCTCCCGTTTTGTTCCCGTTTGATCTGTTCGAACAGTTTGTCAATGTCTTCATCCTTCGAGGAATCACAGATCACCGGAACACATGTCCCACCCCGTTCCTTGACCTCTGCTGCGGTGAGTTTGAGCGTCATCTCCTGGCGACCTGTAATGTAGACCGTAGCCCCGGCTTCTGACAATTGTAGAGCTATTCCCCTGCCAATGCCCCGGGAGGCCCCTGTCACCAAACACACCCAGCCTGAAAGGGACATTTTTACCTGGTGGTCACGTTCCTTGGTGCATGTAATGTCAACAGAACTCCTCCTATGAATCGTCTAGCGGCCTATACCTCAAAGATTTTTGTGGTCTACTAAGTTTATTAATACTTGTTTACCTTGAGTCAAATAAAAGTTGGAGTGCAAACATTTTTGTAACATTATAGCTTTTATATTGGAGTATTGCTACTTTCGCTTAAATAAAAGCATCTGATCATTTATTCCCACACTGTGTAATACTGATGACATCAGGGATCTCCATACATGGACATGATAAAAGGGACACATACAGACAGATAGAGATGTTTGGTTACGGTTCTGACAGAGTACTGAGTGGCAAAACACTATTTTCTGGCCTTGACAGCCCATACATCCAAACTGAAAAGTCTTATTGTATTAAACAATGTTAAACTCACTTTGCCACTCAATTTCCCAATCGATTTGCCATTCACTTTATGCATGGGCATGCCGTATAGTGACAAAGCCCTGGACCGGAAGTTCACAGAATGCACTGAAACTCTAGCGGAGACGAGTACAGGCATGAACAAACATACTTTTTTAATGACTGTGAACTTGGTAAAAATCACACCCATATAAATTGAGGGGCGCTCTTGTCGGCGTACATCATCCAATAAAAAACTAATATACTTCTTCATCAATTCATTTGTCAATTTATGTTATTATCTTTTAACCATGATACAATGTTTAAAACAACTCATATTGTGATCATGTAAGATGACAACTGAATTTGTGTGATTGATATATATATAAGCCCCGAGCTGTTGTGCTCAGAAAAGCCAATTTGCTCAGACACATATTGTATGACGTAAATTCAAATGTGACACGTGTAAGGACAAAAAGTTGTATATACTGTAGGAGAAAAAAAATCACACACGTGTGAAGTGAGGGGCTCTAATATATGAAAGTCTAACTCATGTTGCTATGATTGGGTGATGTTGTAAAACAAACGGTGTCAAAACAAATAAATTATCTTTATTGTATTGGCATTTAATGTTTGTGTTAGGAACAAGATGACGTAAATTGTCTCTTTGTTGTTAATGGCGTTTAATTTTTGTGTTTGCACCGTTTGTTTTACATCACCATTACATCACCATATCACCATGAGTTAGACTTTAATACATTAGCGCCCCTCACTTCACACGGGTGTGATTTTTAAAACAAAATTTTACTAAAAACAAAATTAAACCTGTATACTCAATAATCAATTTGGACAAATGAAAGAAAACATCACAGATATTCTGATACCTTGTGTTCTGATTTGCAAACAATATAATTATATTGACGTCTCGAAAGAGCATAATAATAGTTTCTGCAATGCTGGTTTCTGCAATGCTGGCTCTCAGTTTTTGAGCAGGCAGTATTAAGTATCACGAGAATTTTGCGAGTGAATTAAATCACTTTATTTTATATCGTTTTTGAGGGGAGCTTGCCCCTCCTATGCATAGCTTTGTGTGTGTGTGTGTGTGTGTGTGTGTGTGTGTGTGTGTGTGTGTGTGATTCTTTGCCCCTTTGGTTTTACAATGCCTATTGTGGGGCGGCAGTGGCTCAGAGGTAAGAACCGCAAGGTTCCCAGTTGGAACCCGGGCTTCCCCAGAGTTAGTGTCGAAGTGTCCTTGAGCAAGACTTGGTGCCTTGCATGGTTTCCTCCGGCAACGGTGTGTGTGAATGGGTGAATGCCACACGCCTTGGATAAAGGCGCTATATAAATGCACCATTCACCATTTTATGTTTATTTTATGTTGTAATGCATTATACATTTACATTTATAAGTCACTACAATGTAAGTGGTCATTGGGTGTAAGTAAGGTTTTAACATTCCTGGAGCTGTAGCTGTTGTTCTTGTTTAAATGTAATTGTATGCTTTTTCACTTTACTTAAAGCGCCTAATGATATTGGTTGTGCTGAAGAATCGATAGTCTTTCTTCAGCAGTTCTTTGGGATGGTTGAGGTGGCACTACACTACAGTATCACACCACTGCCATATAAAGCAGCCGTTAAGCTGCTGTATAGTTCTATAGAGGTTTTCTAACTTAATTCAGTTCTGATGGTTCTATATCACACCATTTGACAAAGGTGCTATATATACTGTAGCACTAAAACAGATTTTTGTTGCTGTGGTGTAGACGTTTTTGTTTTGTGTGTGCTTCTTTTCTGTCTGCATTCCTTATTCTGGAATCTTACTATTTCCCCCCTTAACGGGTGCCTGGAGAACAGGTTTTTGAGAGACATAATTTGGAGATTCATTCCTAATCCACCAGCATCCACGTTAGTGACATCATAGCTGTCAGACTGCAGGACAGGACAGCTGGGTAGGCTGCCTCCACTCATCAGTAAAGAAGACTCACACATATGTACAAAAAAGTGCACACATGTATTGTACTAGTAAACACAACCACATGCACACACATGGACAGGTAGACGCCCGTATGCACGCAGTTGCTTTGTGTCAACATCCGGGTGATATTACTGCAGGTGTACAGAGTGTGGTATAGCGAACATGCAGGCTGCCATGCACATACTGTATTCCCTGCTCAAGGAGCACCGTCTCATAACTATAAAAATCCAAATCACAAGGTGAGAGTGATACTGTACAGATGAGCAGAGAATAGACGCACGCACGCGCACGCACACGCACACGCACGCACTCATTACCCATGCATGTACTCTACATTCACTTCACCCCCCCCCCTGTGTCTCGCTTTGCTTTATCCTATGAAGCCAGATCCTGTTTTTCATTTCAGAGGCTTTTGTACTCAGCTGGTCTCATTTCTGTGAGAGAGTGGTGCAGTAGCTCTGGCAGCAGCAGCATAGAGACATGTCAGTGGAGGGCTGTTAATGTGCAGTACGTGCTTCCACTATGCTCAAGGGATGCATCCCTGGTCAGTCGCCTTAACTCTGATGTAAATTTGCCTAATTTATACTTAGTTACGCACACAAATGCTATTCTCTCTCTCTCTCTGTCCCGCCCTCCCACTCTCTCTCTCTCTCTCTGTCTCTCTCTCTCTCTCTCTCTCTCTGTCTCTCTCCCATTTCTTTCATCTGCAGAGAACTTCCTTCCAAGAGTTATGCTTCTTTTCTTTTTTCTATTTTGCCTCCTGCACCCGCTGGAGAGACATTCATTTCTAACAGGACGCGTCGTGTATCTTTTTACGGGTGTTAGCTCGTAGATTTTGTAGATGTGCAAGACAAGTGGTTGGACACAGTGCAAAGCGTGTTATACATTCCTCTGCAGGAGAGATCATTCAGGATAATGATAAAGGATCTGGCTCCGGAGGTCAAACTGTATTCATCATTCCTCATAACCACAGCTGGTTGCGTTTTAGTGCTTCCGCTGCAGCTTTTATGGGAGGGATGGTCTCTGTGTCAAAGCAGTGAAAACTATCGGTCCTCCAGGTTGTTGGCCTTGTGACAAATGCTCATTGGTGCATTTTGTGTTTTATAGCGGCTTCTACGGTAGGAAGCCTCAAGTGCAGGCCTTCTTCATTCATTGTTCCCCTTCTGCATGACAGAGTGGAGCCGTTTGTGGAGCTGCCTCGGCTTCATAACTGTGAACACACATGGGGGAACAGAGAGAAATATTATGCTATTTCCATACTTGCCCGTCCTGACTGTTCCTTGGCTGTTGCTCTCTCGTTGCAGGCGACTCGGCGGGCACCTGTGGGGACCCCGGCACGCCCGCCCATGCCAGCAGAGAGGCGGGCAACTTCAAGCTGCGCAGCAAAGTGCGCTTCACCTGTGCAGTGGGCCACACACTGTACGGCTCGGCAGAGAGGATCTGCTTCCCCAACGGGACCTGGTCCGGTCGACAGCCCTTCTGCAAACGTGAGGGGACTTTTGAAATGCCTGTGTAAAAATTACATGTGTGTCAGACAGCTGTGATACAAAGGAGGATAGGAGCTGCAGGCAGGTTGGATTGTAAATTCTTTGTATATATTTTTTCAACAAATGAAACAAGCACACTCGAGGTGGTGAAATTGTGGGTGTTTTGCACATGATCGATCTCTCAAGCACACACACACACACACACACACACACACACACACACGCATGCATGCACGCACGGTCAAATGTTCACAAACACAGTTCTGCACCAGATGGATAAGTACCTCTTTGCTGCAGTCTGGTATTTTCCGCCAGCACATGGTGCTGTTCATAGCCTCCAGATCTCCAACCAAAGAGGGGAAAGAAATTCCATTAATTACAAAGACCTAAAGCCAAGTTCCTTTTTGTAATGTGATAAATGAATCATTTCGGGTTTTGAAGATATTGCTTCGCGGTGAGCCAGCGCTACTTGGTGCATAAATTAGCCCCAGGGGTCAACAGGATATTGAGGGGAGAACAGTTTGGTGAAATTGTCTATACTGTCCAGCTTGGCACAAAACCAATGCCATTTTTAATATGACAGGACAATGTACAACTAGACCCTCAGTGCTCCTATGTCTGCCTCTCCCTCACCCTGTCTCTCTTTCTTTCTGCCTCTCCCTCTCTCTGTCTCTCTTTCTTTCTGCCTCTCCCTCTCTCTGTCTCTCTTTCTTTCTGCCTCTCCCTCACCCTGTCTCTCTTTCTTTCTGCCTCTCCCTCACCCTGTCTCTCTTTCTTTCTGCCTCTCCCTCTCTCTGTCTCTCTTTCTTTCTGCCTCTCCCTCACCCTGTCTCTCTTTCTTTCTGCCTCTCCCTCTCTCTGTCTCTCTTTCTTTCTGCCTCTCCCTCTCTCTGTCTCTCTTTCTTTCTGCCTCTCCCTCTCTCTGTCTCTCTTTCTTTCTGCCTCTCCCTCTCTCTGTCTCTCTTTCTTTCTGCCTCTCCCTCTCTCTCTTTCTTTCTGCCTCTCTCTCTCTGTCTCTCTTTCTTTCTGCCTCTCCCTCTCTCTCCCTCTCTTTCTTTCTCATTCAACTCATATCATTTCTCCCGATCCATCTTGTCATCATTGTCATTCCGCATCTTGCTATTGGTCTCTGACCTATAGGTATTTTTGAGTGGTGCAACCACTCCAAAGAACAGCAATGTCCGTGTTCACCTATATGTGTTCACCTATGTGTTCGTGTGACGTTAATGAGCACCAGTATATGACTATGAGTACCAGTAGGGGCGCTGACACACCAGTGATTTTTTTAACAGACAGCTGAACTTCTTGTTGTCGGTCCAGGATCTAAAGACGTGTCCGCTGTTAAAGTCCAGCCATCTGTTATGTATGGACTGCTGTAATCTCTAGAAAACAGTAAATATGATTGTTCAGCTGAATATCTCGGCCATGATGCCATCCAGGCCTTCTGCGATACTTTGTGTATGTCTGTCGTCTTGTTTGATATGAATTATGCAACGATTGAGTCATACAATCGACATGGCTTACATTAGCTTATCTCTGATCCGTACATGTCTGAGGTCGGGCATGAATATTCAAATCTGTGTGAGTGTGTGTGCGTGTGTGCGTGCGTGTGCGTGCGCGTGCGTGTGCCCGCCTGTGAGTGTTCCGATGTGTGTCTGACATCTGGGTGCAGGAAATTGCGCCTGTGCCTACATTTCCGTCTCCTGCTGAAATCACTATTTCAAATTTTCCAGACAATTAGGTGATTGAGAGGGTAAATCAATTTAGTAATGAAACATTATTTCGAGCAGAGAGAAAACACTTGAAACAAACCCTGTACTTTTCTCCCTCGGGATTCAGCATGAAATGATCCAGTCAGGCGGAATGTCCCATAAATGGTGAAAAGAGTTGATTTAGATTGGCTCTGGTCATTGTTTAAGGCTTTTTATTGAAATCAAATGAATGCTGTTCATTCAGTTGTTCTTGTGGTTACACGCATGCACGTGCGCACAAATGCACACACACACACCCCCACACACACACACACACACACACACACACACACACACACACACACACACACACACACACACACACACACACACACACACACACACACACACACACACACACACACACTCACTCACTCACACAAGCTGCAAATGTCATCATATTTTCATATTAAGATATGTACAATTACATAGTTACAAAGTTTACAAAGTTTTCCCTTATTTTTGCACATCACAAACATACAATGACAGGACAAACACATCCCCTCCCATTTGGTTAGGCATAGTGACCAAGAGTGAGTGATCTACTTGACCACTAGTGGATCAGTTGTCCAGCCCACCCTCCCATGGGTCCTGGGGGAGGCAAAAAAGAAAAAGGGAAATAAAATAAGAAATTTAAACAAGAAAAAAAAAAGTAGGCTAATAGATAAAAATGCATAATATAGCCTACCCATAGCCCTCCTTTGACATTGTGAGATGTAAGGTAGTTATGGCTGATCGCTCGGGAGTGTTTCCAAGTTGATGTAAAGGGTTGTCATCCAGCATGGAATTTTCTCGACTGAGCCTCTAATTGTGAATTTAAAAATTTCAAGCTTAAGAAAAAACATCGTCTAGGTGGATATAGACGGAGGGGAGGATGATTTCCACATGAGCAGAATCCTCCTTCGTTCCATGAGAGAAGAAAATGCTGTAACAATCGCCCTATGTGTCTTGTGTGTGTGTGTGTGTGTGTGTGTGTGTGTGTGTGTGTGTGTGTCGCATGCGTGCGTGCGAACTTCGTGACAGTGGTGCATTACATTGTATTTTGATTTGAAATAAATAATAAATTATTATTAACGAAAAACATCTAATACTATTTTAAATTGGTCTAGTAAAGTTAGTATCAGAAGCAGCAACCATGCAGAGCTATACCAATCAGATTAAATAGGCTATAAGCCTTAAACGTTTGACAAGCAATATAAAAAATCGCAAACGGGTAGATATAGCCGCGACGAGTCACGTTCTGCCGCGACGAGTCCAGCTCACGCCACAACGGATTCTTTACACCGAGCCGAGTCCCGTTCTGTCGCGACGGAAAATAATAGTCAACATATTACGTCGCAAACGGGTAGATATAGCCGCGATGAGTCCGTTCTGCCGAGACGAATTGATATTTACGCCAGGACGTACTCGAATATACGTTGCGACGGAAGAATATAGGTCGCAACGTACGTCGTCCGTCGTGAATGGATTTCGCTCCACCTGCAGGATCGTAGGAATAGGGTTTGTATTATTTATATAGAGATGCAGCAAGTGTGTATTGTCAAACAACCGGTGTACACTTAAATCAATGCACTTGACAAAGTGTGTCTGTCCCTGTCACTCTCCCTATACCATAAAGAAATGAACAGGTAAACAAACTGAAATCAACAAACACTTCTCATTCAAAACCCCTCCCTCCCCAAACAAGTCCCGACGCTCTCTGCGTCCTGCGCCACAACGTTTACAACAAACAAACAAAACAATCAACAACACGCCCAAAGTCAAGTGTACAAAACCGCGCTTTGTATAATTAAATAAATAATAAAGTCCGTGTCCTCTTCCTTAAATGGACGCGGCGCTCCCGCGATAGTCTTTAGCAGTTCCTTAGCCAAAACAAAGAGCTCCTCCGTTCTGATTGACTAAACAAACAAATGGGGTATTCCAACAGAAAGCTTTTGGTTCGATCTCACCGGTATAGGTAGTTCTAACTCCGTTGGTAGAAAACCATCGACCATGCAGATTCCAATCCAAACGCCGATCACCCGACGGCAGCGGCAATTAAGCGGTTGCTCAATTCCCCGACGGTCCCGACAGTTCTGTTGTTAAAGGCTGCAGATAGCGCGATCAAACTTCGTTCGTTAATCCGACTGCTACCTGGCGCTCCTCTTCCCCCGTTTAGGCCTACACACTCATTCCTATGTTTCCCCCTGTTCCCCGTGTGTCACTTCCTCCCTATGTAACCTTGTGTGGGTGGCGACATCAGTCTCTGTCACCTGTCACTCATCACTGTCCGAGCCCATTACCATTCTTTAAAGATATTTTTTTTTGCGGCTTACGCCTTTATTGATTTTTTAAGGGATAGAAAGTAGGCTGACAGGAAACGGGAGAGAGATGGGGGGATGACATGCGGTAAAGGCCGTGTCGGGTCCGGGAGTCGAACCCGCGGCACACCGCGACTGGATCACCAGTCCGGTGCCCAGACCGTTACGCTACGGCCTGGGCCTACCATTCTTGTGAATAGGAGAGAATACTATATCACACACAGTCAGCATCACACGTTATATTTCTTTTCATAAATGATAACATGCATAAGAAGGAAACCAAAGTAGAAAAACATTACAATGTGCTTCGTCACAGTCCCCCCCCCCCAAGCTGGAAGCTGTTCTTCAAGTCCTACCAACGTAGGGTTTGAGGTTGACCACATTACGAGTTTGTGTCTACTTTATTGTTGTCCCTCCATTTCACACGGTAATTATTAGGGGCCTTTCTGACTCGTCGCTACGGCTGAACCTAACCATCTAGGGGGCACTAGCCTCGACGAGCATACCTCAGATGCTGTTGAAGGAGGGTATACTCTCGCCCAGCCCAAACCGTCTGTCCGGAACAGGCCTATTCCGCCAGGCACTACACCATTTGGCTTTTCCAGACTGAGAGTTTCCCGCCCTTCGTGGAATTTCTTTTACCATAGCCCACTTGGAGTTGTAGTCAAGTGTAACCACCAGTACGGTGTTCCCTTTCGTACTCCTCGAGACCGGCCCGGTCGGGTCGTTCCCGAGGGCCTCTCCTGCTTGGTCTACTTGAGCGGGCGGTAACCTGTGGGGCGGCTTACAATCCACCGGCTTGCGTTGCTGACAACCATGGCATCCCTCCACGTAGTCCCACACATCCTTGCGGACGGTTGACCACCAGGATGCTTCAAGGACTCGAAGGAGCGTCTTGAGTCTACCAGGATGACCACAGTCGTGGAAATGTCTCAGGACACAGTGGACCAAGCTGATGGGCACCACCACCTGAAATTTCCACCCAGAGGACTTGGTCGGCTGCCTTCGATACAGGATCCCCCTAACTTCCTCGAAGCCTGGGCGGCCCGGTCGCTGGTCGGTCTGGTCCAGATGTTCGAGTAGACCTCTGACCTTGGGATCTGCATGCTGAGCCCTGCCTAGACCAGCCGGAGTTAACTCCGGTGGCCACCTCTTGGACGGGCACTTCACCTCAGGTGGGGCCCTTAGGCTTCGGGGTCCTGGAGTGACACCGTCACCGCCTCTCGGTGCTGGTAACTCCCCCTTCACCTGCTGCACAACGTTGACATTTGCGCGTGTCCCCTGAGCTCCACTCCGTGTCGCCTTCTTGGGTCCTCCGTCACCGCATGGTCGTTGAGCCTTCTTCGTGCCGGCGGGCAGGCCACGGGAGGCCGGATGGTGGGGAGTACTAGTGGGACACCCTTGAGGGTTATGGGGAGTATGGGAGCTTGGGCGAGATGTTTTGGCTCGTTTTGGTTTCGACACCTCACTGGCCCCTTTTTCATCAATCCTCCTAAAACACTCAACCAGTCCTTTCTGCAATTGTTCAACTGAGGTTTTGATTAGCGTTCCCATCTCGACCATCTCGCGATCGATGTAATCCCTCAGAGACATTTCCCTACATATAGTACTGTCCATAGCTTCCTTAAACTGGCGCTGCACACACTGAACTCGGTCACCAAAGGCTTGCAACCTGTTCTCAATGCAGGCCTGATCTTGCTGTACTATAAAAGTAGTGCCCCCACTTTGCTCCATTGTGTTTCTCCTTTTTTTTCTCTGTTTCTCTTTTTTTTTAAAGTAAAAGTTCAAAGTTAATTTTGACAGTGTACTTTTGTTTTACGTTGTATAACAAACACCAGACCAAGCTCTCTCTATTAAATGTATATCCCTAGATCCCCGTATGGGCCACCACCTGTAACAATCGCCCTATGTGTCTTAAGGCAAATTATTAACTAAGGAAAAATAAACAACAGGATCGTAGGAATAGGGTTTGTATTATTTATATAGAGATGCAGCAAGTGTGTATTGTCAAACAACCGGTGTACACTTAAATCAATGCACTTGACAAAGTGCGTCTGTCCCTGTCACTCTCCCTATACCATAAAGAAATGAACAGGTAAACAAACTGAAATCAAACAAACAAACAAGTCCCGACGCTCTCTGCGTCCTGCGCCACAACGTTTACAACAAACAAACAAAACAATCAACAACCCGCCCAAAGTCAAGTGTGCAAAACCGCGCTTTGTATAATTAAATAAATAATAAAGTCCGTGTCCTCTTCCTTAAATGGACGCGGCGCTCCCGCGATAGTCTTTAGCAGTTCCTTAGCCAAAACAAAGAGCTCCTCCGTTCTGATTGACTAAACAAACAAATGGGGTATTCCAACAGAAAGCTTTTGGTTCGATCTCACCGGTATAGGTAGTTCTAACTCCGTTGGTAGAAAACCATCGACCATGCAGATTCCAATCCAAACGCCGATCACCCGACGGCAGCGGCAATTAAGCGGTTGCTCAATTCCCCGACGGTCCCGACAGTTCTGTTGTTAAAGGCTGCAGATAGCGCGATCAAACTTCGTTCGTTAATCCGACTGCTACCTGGCGCTCCTCTTCCCCCGTGTAGGCCTACACACTCATTCCTATGTTTCCCCCTGTTCCCCGTGTGTCACTTCCTCCCTATGTAACCTTGTGTGGGTGGTGACATCAGTCTCTGTCACCTGTCACTCATCACTGTCCGAGCCCATTACCATTCTTGTGAATAGGAGAGAATACTATATCACACACAGTCAGCATCACACGTTATATTTCTTTTCATAAATGATAACATGCATAAGAAGGAAACCAAAGTAGAAAAACATTACAATGTGCTTCGTCACAATGCGATAGCATAAGCCTGGTTGGATTGTAAAATGAATGTGTCCGTCTAGGGACCCCGAAGATGGCAATAAGAGGGCATTTATTTTTCAAAGTGACCCAAAATGTGTATAACGTGTTTGGAGCAGGAAAATAACCTATATGACTATGGTCTACAGGGACGTAGTTACATCGGTCACGTCTATGGTTCACGTTATCTCAGCTAGTTTGGCTTTGGAGTTTGGAGATGTATGGAATGTAATGAAATGTATGGAGATGTAATGAAAGACGTTAAAGATACAATATTTGATGGATCCTTAACCACTTAACCTTAGCAACCCTATTTTTTGAATATTGGCAATAATGTAATCAGATCACAACACAACACGTCACAATGCATTGCGAGTTTGTAGATGTATTTTCAAAATAATTTAGAAACATTTTGTGGTTAAGTGGTTAAAGCATTTTGCAAACTGCACCAGTCATCTCTCAGCGGCTTGGGGAATCCCAAGGAAATCGATTACTCTTTCGCAAATTCGCACCTCTGACCTTTACCTCCTCTCTTCTCTCCATTGCAGCGGTGCATTGTGGGAACCCGGGTACGCCAACTCATGGCCGTGTTTCCCGCCTTGACGGTACCACCTTCTCCCACTCCATTGTCTATTCGTGTATGGAAGGCTATGTCCTCACAGGCATGCCCACGCGCCAGTGTCTGGCCAACGGCACGTGGTCCGGCACAGCTCCCAACTGCACATGTACGTATATCATACAGAAATAGAAACAGAAAGTGATGTTATTTCCTTCTGAGTTATGATACACCTACCTTGGCTTGCTTTATCATTTCTGCATTGTGAAAAATGAATGAGGCGCTCTCACCAGTCTCCCCACGCTGTCAAAAATAGACCATATCTGGCCTGGATGGGACGTGGTCTGGCACAGTACCACACAACAATATGAGAGTCTGAGAGAAGAGAATGAGATGCTACTGCACAGTGAAATCCTCAGTGTTAATTTAACTCCAGGTTAAATTAATACTGATAATGTTACTGTGTGCCTCAATACATTTAGCTCAGACTGTGACATTATCTGGAAGAAATTGGATTCTTCCATTTGGAAGAAATGGAAGAAATGGGATTTGTCATCGTTGCCAGAAATAGAACAACAATTAGAGAAGAAAAGAAAGTGGTGCATTTGGCACCACACCTCTGACGGCTGTCGTATAAGCTCTCTCCGCCTCCGGAGAGAGCAGTATAGTATGTGGCCCAGTGTATGTCACTGAGCATGACTTTACACTGTGCCAATAAGCAGCACCATGCTGTTTCTTCAATCAGACTTTGCTCTTGCAAGATGCTCTTTCAGTGAAGTAAATACATTCTTTATCAATGGCAATAAACCCCCCTCTCTGAATAAATTAAGCCAAACGGAACAGGCCTAGAGGAAAGGGGAGGCTCTAACTGATCAACAGCAGTGGTAAAATACCGCCTCAGATTTCAAATGGCATATAAATCTTGCAGTCTCCCTCTAGCTCGCTCTCAGCAAGGCGTGAGGACTGTCAAGACAGTTTTTATCACCCGCATCCCAGCAAATGAGCCCTGTGGTAATTAAGGAGCATGTCGATCTATATTCAATTTACACCAGAATACCTATTAAACAAAATTACATATTTTCTTCTCTTTGAGCATAATCATATTCCCTCTCCTGCCCTGTCTTGGTTTTGTTGGTTGAATCTCAAAAAGAAGATGAAATGGTGTGTGCCGATTTTCAAGGGTGGAATGAGCGAGCCTATGGATGTGATGCAATGTGACGCATGCGCACATAGACACGCAGAGAGAGACAAAGATAGATGGTGGAGGGAGATGGCTCTATTAAAAGGAATTACTCCGATTAGACATGCAGAGAGAAGCAGGATTTCTACTTACAGTAGTTGTACACGACACAATGAACAACCAAGTATATCTCAGGCTGGATCACATATCTCTCCTCCCTATATGTTGTGACCTGGCCGTCACAGTCCCATGGCCTGTACCACCCTGTAGTGTTGATTTTGATGACTAAAACTATGACGAAAAATGTTCGTCGACTACCTTTTCACTGAGGAAAACAAAATAAAAACAACAGGCTATGATGACAAAAACTAAGAATATAAAATAAAATATATACTGACAATTTTGTCAACAAATACAAACTAAAAACTGGAGCTCTGCTCTCCTTGCAGTCCTTTGATTGTGTAAAGTTAACACTGCATAATATTTTAGTGCCTGTTCAGGGACATCTAAAAACCTGAGAAACCAGGATTGGCTCAATATGCCTGCATTATGGGTGACGATCATTTTCACAGTTCAATGATTATCGATCGTCTAGGTTACTGGATCAAAGTCACACAGCGTTCTGCTGTGTGTGTGTGTGTGGGGGGGGGGGGGGGGGGGCGTAAAGATGCCTGGTACTTTAAGTTTATTGTTTCAGCATTATTATGCTTTATTCTTCAGATAGGAGAGTGGGGATAGACAGAAATCCAAGGGCACAGAGATGAGAGATATGCGGTGACAGTCAGATTCAAATTCAGGTCCACGCGGCCCAAAGGAGCATGGTCTGTGCACTAACTGGATCTTTATGGAGTGGAGCATGGAAGCTGTCAAACCACCGTCGGGTATAAAATTAGAATATTATATGGAGAGACTATTTGACCGACCACTTTAATTGCTTCTGTTGACTTTATTGTTTTCTCTCCCCCTCAAGTATTTGCTTCTCTACTAAAATAGTCTGTCTGCCTGTCTCTTTGTCTTACCTAGCTACCGGTACTCTGCTTGTTCAGAATCTCTTGAGACACTTTTTAATTGATACCAATTGAACATTTCATCACCATATTCATGCCAGCTGCTTCCATCTGCATTTGGAGATACTCACCATGCTTAATTGAAGCGAATGTGTGTGGTTGTAATGTATTAACCTGTGTCTTCCAAAGCTACAAGCACGCACGCACGCACGCACGTACGCATGCGCGCACACACACGTGCACACACACACACGCACACACACACACACACACACACACACACACACACACACACACACACACACACACACACACACACACACACATGGACTCAGGGCTAAAGAGACAGCAGGCTTTGTCAGTTTCTATTTCCCATCATTGTGATAATCCAAGATCCCCAACTGAGTGAACAAAATCGTGATTGCATTCAAACCTCTCTGGACAGTTCTGGGTCTTGTCATGAAATAACCCTTCAGTGGAAATGCAAAAGTGCAATTTTCTTAGAAAATGTGGCTCTCAGGCATCTTGCATAAGTAGGCACTCCATGGACTGAAAACTACTGTATACAGTCTTTTGCTAGATGTCAAAAGAACTATCACTCAAAATGGAGCCTGGAGAATTTCACAAAATTGGATGAACTCCCTAGAATACCCCAAAATTCCTTTTCGACACATGGTATTTCAATAAGCAGAATTATATATGTATAGAATATAGAATATGCAGGATTGAGCATTTAGAGAACACAGAATGCAATTATTTCTTCTGACACCTATAGCAAAATAACACGACCCTATATAGCCCACTACACACAGGCCATAGTTAGTTGGATATCCTCCCCTCCAGCCTTCTCTTGTGACCTCACCGTTTTGAAAATCTGAATGACAGCCAACTCGCCGATTGCACATCACTCATTAAGTATTTCTCATTTCTGCCTGGCCCTGATAGTGATTACCTGCGGTGACCCGGGCGTTCCGGCCAGTGGGCTTAGGTTTGGCGATGACCTCACTGTGGGCCAGAATGTGACATTCGCATGCCAACCAGGATACCTGATGGTAGGAGGCGACAGCACCGTTGTGAGAACCTGTACCAACAACGGCACCTGGAGTGGCACTATGCCAGCATGCCAAGGTAAGGCTGACTACACACACACACACACACACACACACACACACACACACACACACACAGGTACAAACACCCACAACACCCACATCCACACACACACACACACACACACACACAGGTACAAACACCCACAACACCCACACCCACACACGCACGCACACACACACACACACACACAAACTGTGCGCACAGCAGAAGACAGTCGACCTTGATAACCATCCGACCATGCTGTACCATCCTTGGCATGCCTAGCACCAGTGTCATGTACTGTACAAAGCGCACACTTATACATCCTGAGATCTAATTAGATTAGCAGGCAAGGTGACACAGGGGAGTTCTTCTGTGTTCAGATAATGTCAGTTGGTTTAGTTTGCAGATAAAAGCACTCCATATGAGATATACGATTTGTATTGGAACTCACTCTGGTTCTATAAAGCATATCTCTGCTGTCAGGCAGAAACCTGCTATGTCCAAAATATTAACTGCCATGTCCAAAATATTAACTATGTCCAAAATATTAACTTATTTAAATATTAATTATGAACTTGTTCTAAAAACATGTTTGCTGGTTTGTCTGGCATTAAGCGCTTTTTTAATGCTTTTCATTGGTTCAATATTAGTAAAACCCACACACAGACGTAAAGGGTGTTCAATAGCACTGATTTATAAAAGAAAATGGAGATGGCTGGTTTCTGACCGCTGACAGCGACAATATAATGCTTTCTTATGAGCAGAGATATGTGACGTGTTTCCAAGCGATAAGACTTGTGCTATGAAATGATGAGCCCAGATATAACATCAAACCCATTTGAGAGCCCTTGATCTGGGACATTCACATTTCACAAGCATTTCGCCCTCGCCTGCAACCAGCATGCTACAGTACCTGGCTGAGGTTGCCTGGAGCTGTGGCTGAACAAGTTCCTCTGACATGGGATGATGGATGTACCATCTCCTCTTCATCATGCAATGAGGACCGCAGTAATTATATTTCAATGGTTAATCGTGGCCTCTCTACAGCAGTTTGCATACTCCATGAGCTTGATTACCGTCAGAGTTAGCGAGTCTACAAAGAGGAGGGAGCTGCTGCTCGCCTGTTAAAGCGCCGCACATTGCTGTGATTTATGGTGCCTGGGTGGAGGCATAGATTAGCATAGCTGGCGTCGGTGCCCAAAAGTGAGCATCTCAGGGAGGATTAACTTGTGCAGTCAGTGAACGGTTCTAAAGTAAGGCTGTGTCAGGAAAAGCCCACGAGGCAAATGGCGCCACATTGTTGCTAAGGAACAGTTTCGTAGGCTGCTGTTACTGCAACAGAAAGGGGAGAGCTGGCTTTCGGTTCGCACACAGAGGCAGAAACAGAGAGGGAGAGGAGAGAGAGAGAGAGAGAGAGAGAGAGAGAGAGAGAGAGAGAGACCACCTCATTTTTAACATTAGAGCTGATATTATGAATGGTGCTGCTGCTAGCGCAAACCTTCAAACAGCAGCTAATGGTCCCAGGGTAGATCTCTCCAGGGGGAGCCTTTCTCAAAGAGGTCTTAGACAGTGTGATTGGAGATATCCTAAAAATTGTAAACAGCTCGCTACAATCAGGCGTCTTCCCAGACTCACTGAAGACTGCTTGTAGTTAAGCCCCTTCTCAAGAAACACAATCTTGATCCCTCTGTTTTGGGTAACTATCGACCCATTTCAAATCTACCCTTTCTGGGCAAGGTTTTAGAAAAATGCATCTTTCATCAATTGGATGTGTTTCTACAGAACAATCATGTGCACAACAAATTCCAATCTGGCTTTAGGAAAGGTCACAGTACAGAAACAGCACTTGTAAAAGTAATGAATGATCTTAGGGTGTCTGCTGACAAGAAACATGTATCCGTTCTCTTACTTCTAGATCTAACGGCTGCATTTGACACGATTGATCATTCAATTTTAATACAGCGTCTGGAGCACTGGATAGGCCTGTCTGGTACGGCCCTGTCCTGGTTTTCCTCCTACCTATCAAATAGAAGTTAATTTGTCAATCTAGCCGAGTTTGACTCAGACAAACACAACATCAGTTCTGGTATTCCACAGGGCTCGATTCTTGGCCCTCTGCTTTTCTCCTTGTACTGTACTGCCATTGGGCGAACTCATTGCCAATCACGGAGTCAATTTTCATTTCTATGCTGATGATACCCAACTATATCTTTCTGTGGCTCCAGATGATCCCTGTGCTTTAGACCCGCTGGTTACCTGTCTGTCTAGCATCAAATGTTGGATGAGTGAGAACTTTCTCAAGCTAAATGAGGATAAGACAGAAGTTCTCATAATCGGTTCTAGTGAACAGAAATAATCAATATTAAGCAGACTTGGCAACCTGACTGTAGAAAGTAACAGTACAGTAAAGAACCTGGGGGTTATTATTGATTCTGAATTGAATTTTAATTCACACATTAATCATGTTACCAAGATTGCCTTTTTTCACCTTAGAAATATTGCACGAATCAGAGCCGATGTGTCCTTGGACGATGCAAAAACGCTAATCCACGCCTTTGTTTTTTCTCGGCTTGATTACTGCAATGCACTTTTTTCAGGACTGCCTAAGAAAACAACTGACAGATTACAACTTGTCCAAAATGCAGCAGCCAGAGTTTTAACTAGAACTAAGATGAGAGAACATATTACTCCAGTTTTGGCATCACTGCACTGGCTTCCGGTTGTTTTTAGGATTGATTTTAAAATTATTGTACTTGTCTATAAAGCTCTCAATGGTCTCACACCTTCCTACCTACATGACTGCCTGCCTAAATATGTCCCAAACCGCCCCCTAAGGTCTTCCACTGCTGGCCTGCTCGCTTTGCCTAAAAAAATGGCAACTAAAAAATACGGGGAAGCAGCTTTTTGCTTCTATGGGCCGTCGGCATGGAACAAGCTCCCACTGTACCTTCGTCAGGCAGCCTCTCTAGACATTTTTAAAGCTCAGCTCAAGACCCGCTTCTACAACATTGCTTTTAATTGATCTTTTATTTTATTTTTATTTTTTGTTATTCATGTCCTCACTGTATTGCATTACTGCTTGTTTTTTGTCGTTGCCTTGCTTTTCTTTTATTCTCCATTGTTCTGTAAAGCACTTTGAGCTGCATTTCATGTCATGAAAGGTGCTATACAAATAAAGTTTTATTATTATTATTATTATTGACCATTTGTACAGTAACTATCTATTTCTGGACATACACCGCCATTAACTCTCAGCATTAAATAAACTTGAACTTGAATTAATGGGTTTTACTGTGTCATGACTAAGTGCAGTATAGAGTAGCGGGCCCTGACGTCACTCCTACTACCCCTGGGTCACGAAGTATTTTTCCGGGAGTGTGTCGAACTGTCGTTAAATTTGTACTTTTTCACCGTCAGTTGATGCTTCATATCCATATGAGTAAAATAGCGGGCTAATTTATTTCTTTTTGGAACAGAGTTCGTATGACAATATCTGAGATGACCCTATGGTATTTTCAACCGAAAATATGACTCTGTGACTGAGGTGGATAGTGGCCTCTAAGCGGCAGTGAAGTCAGACTTCATTTTTTATGATATACTGTACTTCTAGTGTGATCCTAGCATGACCTCCATTGAGGTTCCCAGGAAAATCCAGGCTGACACTGATTTGTAGTATCTCATGGCTGTGTTTCATTATTAAGGCATTCTGTTCAGCGGGATGTTGAAACTTTTTGAAGGAGCCTGTGGTCGCATGAGAGAGAGGTGTGTGTGTGTGTGTGTGTGTGTGTGTGTGTGTGTGTGTGTGTGTGTGTGTGTGTGTGTGTGTGTGTGTGTACGACTGCTCGCACGTGTGTGTGTGTGTGTGTGTGTGTGTGTGTGTGTGTGTGTGTGTGTGTGTGTGTGTGTGTGTGTGTGTGTGTGTGTGTGTGTGTGTGTGTGTGTGTGTGTGTGTGTGTGTGTGTGTGTGTGTGTGTGTGTGTGTGTGCGTGCGTGCGTGCGTGCGTGCGTGCGTGTACGACTGCTCGCACGGGTGTGCGTGCGTGCGTGTATGTGTGTGTAATTGTTTGAAGCTCCTCAACCTCTGAGCTCTAATCCTTGACAGCCTCCTTGACAGTTTTGACACCTGGCCCTGATGGCGCTGATGGGGGATGGCAGAGGCAAGCAAATCCCTGGGGCTCAGTCTTCCGAACCATGCTAACACGTGCACACAACCCACACTCACTTGCACACACTGCACAGTGCACACACACACACACACACACACACACACACGAACAAACGTACACATGCCTCTCTCTTTAAACTTGCACAGCAGGTTTTCTATCACACAGACTTTGTAGGTATCTACAAATATACCTTCATGTCGTGTTTTCCTCAAACATGCACACATACATTACATGCGGTATAATTGTATCGTGGCTGTTGGGCAGAGATCTTGTATAAACCTTGTAAACCTTTCATGCTTTCTGTCAATTAATGCACTACTTTGTCATTCAGTGTGCAAAAAGTAGATCTATCTATCCAATCTACGAGCTCACAATGCGTTGTGATGTGTCGCATTGAACCAATGAAAGTATTAAAGGCTTGTGACTAAATATCAACCACATTGGATCCATTGGAACACAGGTTATTGTTTCCATTTTCAGAAAAGTTAAATTTTTGGACACGGTTTCCACCCGACAGCAACAATATATTACTGTATACTGTATGCATGCATGCAGGCACTCTCTCTCTCTCTCTCTCTCTCTCTCTCTCTCTTTCACACACACACACACACACACCGCGCGCGCTCACAGCCGTACACATTCACCTTGGCTATACCACCACAGTACTGTCGGTTCCCACTGACCTGTATGCATAAGTCAGAGAGCCAGAGGGCTCATCTTTGGCCCTTGTCTCCATGACTCTGTCTCCCCACCAGCACTTATTTCTCCCGTGGGTAAATGAATAAAAGAAAGGCACAAGAGAGTGAAGTTTGACTGCTCATTAATATTGCCATTCCTCAACTCTGAGAGATTTTCTCTTTCTCCCTCTTACTCCTCTCTCTGCGTGCGTGAGTGATCCAGAACCGTAAAAAGAATACATATCAGAAGAAACACGTTATTGTGCAAATAAAAGGAAGAAGCTACAGTATATCCGTGCCGACTGATGGCGACGGAGGGCCGTGGGAGATAGAATGCAGCCACTTTTAGAATCTTTGATGTATGCAGCAAGGTTGCAATTGTCATGAGTGTATACTACCTGTATTATTGTGTGTATGCATACATGTGGTACGTGTGTGACAGTGGCAGATGGGTGTCATGCATCGCCGATGGGCGACGCCTGCACTCACACACTGATGATAACCAGGGGTCGCCAACATGTCCGTACAGATACAAACGTGTCAATGGCAAGAATTGTTCATGTCTGTGGCAATTATTTGATTTTGAGAAAGAAATTATGAAAAATATATACATTAATTTCATTATAGGCTAAATAAAAATATGTAAATATTCGCATATTTCCTGAATGTGTATGAATTAACAAGTGATGGGATGACATTCTAGTCAATAATTACCTGCAACAACGTCAAAGCACCTGTTTTGTTTGTTTACCAATTACCACATACCATGTGCTCACTGGAGGAATGAATGTAGTCTCAAAGTCCCAAAGTCCCAATGACGCCCCTCCATAGGAGAACATGGACGTGTCCATTGCCTGATTTGGTTTTGCTGTAATTAAATGTAGCCTAACTGCCACTGGCACATATAATATGTATTCTGATTATTGTCGCTGCTGCTGAATTGTCGACTATGGAAATCAGTGCTATTTGAGTGAGAGAGAGTGAGAGAGAGAGAGATAGAGAGAGAGAGAGAGAGAGAGAGAGAGAGCTCTCCAGGGGTTTGGGAATCCCTGGTGCCGTAGACCTACCCCATCCTACTCAGATATGGACAGTTAAATGTATTCCTTGAATTCATAGAAGCCAATAAATAATTTGATGACAAATTATAGAAAATAAATAATTCTTTAACTTCTTCACTTGCCCACTTACCACGGGCAACGAGACAGACACAGTGAGACAGACAGACAGAAAGTAATGCAGTAATGCAGAATGATTTTGATAATATATTACAGATTTTTTTTAAAGTAATGTATTATATTACGCGTTACCGCATTTTGGTAATATATAAATAATAATAATTATTATTATTGCGCATTACCCAACAGTGGCGGAATGACAATCCCGCACGCACGCACGCACACAAAAAATCCACCTGTTGGTGGCGCTATAACAGGCAGATGTGAAAAGGGTGGGATATATTCCTCAGCCTAGTAGGAAAATCCGTGAAAGATTTCACGTAAATTGCACGCTGCGTTCATGATTTGAGGCTTTTTGTTTAAAACAGGCAAATCCTTGAAAGCCAATGTTAGCCAATTAGGATGGAATATTAAATATCGGACAGATCCGTCTTGAACACATGACTATAGAGTGTAGATGTGTTTTTCAAATGTGTATGTCAAAGATCAAAAGGCATGAATGCAGTAATAAGTTACCATAATGGACATAATAATATGTCCATTGTTGTCTTCTACAGTATAACGGTTAACACAAACACGGTCATGTGAGCGGCCCCCGACTTTGAAGTCATTTTACATTTATGGCCCCCTGCCTAATCTAGTTGAATACCCCCTACGGCTAATAGTTAATATCCTATTAGCTGCCTTCCCCATTCTCTGATTTCTGGTAATATTATTGACCACTTATATTGTATGTCTATGGAAAACATCAAATTTTGATATAATGTCTACGGTGGTGACCCCTGATGATGACACATCCTAAGCTTTTGCCTTCAAGGATTGTCTCTGAAACTGAATGCCAGGTTTTCCATGTTCAGCTAAGAGGCACTAATGCTGCTTAGGACTTACAGTCAGAAAATGGGGACACTTTACGACAGCTATGGCTGCCATGGCAAAAGTTTTTGGGTGGTAAATTCAGATGCAGAGAATCTGCGATTATTACTCCTCTAATCAGCATAGTGTAACTTGCCTACTGCATAGACCCTCTTTCAAGCTCACTCTCTTTCCCTCTTTCCTCTCTCTCTCCCTCTCTCACACTTCTCAGTTCTCACTGACACACACACACACACACACACACACACACACACACACACACACACATACCTTTTTTTATCCAATTTTACCTGAGGGAGTGCAGTGCCCGGTGTCAAGTCTGAGTCGTTGTTGTATAATCGCAATATTACACAAGTAGGTGTGCTTTATCATCATTAATGGTACATCTTGCGCAGCCTACCGAATTCTCCTTTCAGCTCCTTCCTGCATGGATATGGAGGGGGGAGACCAGGTTAGTAGTAAACAGAACATAGAGTCACAGTCATGACAGCAATGGTACAACAAATTGGCATAAAAAAGAAAACATATTCCAATTTTGGTTTCAGCCAAGAATTGTCATTTTCAGTGGCGGTGCATCACTAATTATAAAAGAATGTATAAATAAAAAGTGCTGGGTGCCTGTGTGTGGGAAGTGTTTAAATAAATAATAGGCTGACAGGCAACAGGCCTATTACAACAACAGTGTCTGTTGTTCATAAGTCTGGTTGCCTGGTTGCCTGGTGGAAAAAGTCCAGGCTTTGAGGCGTCTGTGGTCTGGTTCCGCTTGCCAGGTCGTTGGACCTCACACAGTCCATGGTTGGGGTGGCTAGGGTAGTTGATAATCATATATGGGCTTTACTGACATAACATTCGGTTTATCCCAGGAGGAGGGAAGCTTTCATCCACTGGGCTGTCCAGAGCTCTATGGTAGCACCCTCTGCAGCGCTTTGCGGTTGAGGGCACAGCATTTCACATGCCAGACGCTGCTGTCAGTCAGAATGCGCTTGTGCTGCTTCTGTAAAAGGCCATGCAGCAGGATCCTGGGGCCCATGCCGAACTTGTTCAGCTGCCTGAGGCATTTCTGTGCCTTTTTCACCACAACAGACGTCCAGGATGATCCAGCTGCACAGGCTGCATGTGGTTGGTGGAGTACTAGGTCCCTGAGCTGTGTCAAGTCTGGAGGGGACTAAGGTGTTGAATCCTCTTTCAGGATTTACAGTCAGAAAATGGGGACACATTACGACAGCTCTGGCTGCCACACCAAAAGTTTTTGGGTGGTAAATTCAGATGCAGAGAATCTGCGATTATTACTCCTCTAATCAGCATAGCGTAACTTGCCTACTGCACATAGACCGTCTTTCGCGCTCACTCTCTTTCCCTCTTTCAGTGTTCTCCACTCCTCTCTCTCTCTCTCTCTCTCTCTCTCTCTCTCTCTCTCTCTCTCTCTCTCACACTTCTCAGTTCTCACTGACACACACACACACACACACACACACACACACACACACACACACACACACACACACACACACACACACACACACACACACACAGACTCACACACACACACACACACACACACACACACACACACACACACACACACACACACACACACACACACATACCCTCACACACACACACACACACAGACTCACACACACACACACACACACACACACACACACACACACACACACACACACACACACACACACACACACACACACTTTTTTAATCCAATTTTACCTGAGGGAGTGCAGTGCCCGGTGTCAAGTCTGAGTCGGATAAGCCCAGCTTCACAGCGGTGTGATTTTTATCGAACATCTTAGTTATAATGAAATTGAGTTGACGTGTTCTTTTAAGGGGAACTGTTGTATAATCGCAATATTACACAAGTAGGTGTGCTTTATCATCATTAATGGTACTTCTGCGCAGCCTACCGAATTCGCCTTTCAGCTCCTTCCTACATGGATACGGAGGGGGAGACCAGGTTAGTAGTAAACAGAACATAGAGTCACGACAGCAATGGTACAACAAATTGGCATAAAAAATAAAACATATTACAATTTTGGTTTCAGCCAAGAATTGTCATTTTCAGTGGCGGTGCATCACTAATTATAAAAAACATTATAAATAAAAAGTGCTGGGTGCCTGTGTGTGGGATGTGTTTAAATAAATAATAGGCTGACAGGCAACAGGCCTATTACAACAACAGTGTCTGTTGTTCATAAGCCTGGTTGCCTGGTGGAAAAAGCTGTACCGGTCCAGGCTTTGAGGCGTCTGTGGTCTGGTTCCGCTTGCCAGGTCGTTGGACCTCACACAGTCCATGGTTGGGGTGGCTAGGGTAGTTGATAATCCTATATGGGCTTTACTGACATAACATTTGGTTTATCCCAGGTGGAGGGAAGCTTTCATCCACTGGGCTGTCCAGAGCTCTATGGTAGCACCCTCTGCAGCGCTTTGCGGTTGAGGGCACAGCATTTCACATGCCAGACGCTGCTGTCAGTCAGAATGCGCTTGTGCTGCTTCTGTAAAAGGCCATGCAGCAGGATCCTGGGCCCCATGCCGAACTTGTTCAGCTGCCCGAGGTGCAAGAGGCATTTCTCTGCCTTTTTCACCACAACAGACGTCCAGGATGTTCCACCTGCACAGGCTGCATGTGGTTGGAGTACTAGGTCCCTGAGCTGTGTCAAGTCTGGAGGGGACTATGGTGTTGAATGCTGAGCTGTATAGTCTACACACTCTCTTCCATTGAAGTGCCCCTTTTAATAGCTAAATAAAATGTTATATACAAAGTTGAAGACATCTACGAATTCATTATCAGACTTTGGCTTAAACAAAACTTTCAGAAAGAGATTGTCACAGCCATTATGTTTAGTCTTTGAAGTTTATTCAAAGCACGTCAGTGGCCTGAATTTCCAAGCGAATATTTTATATATTTTTCACTCTATACTGGATAGAGCTGTGCGGGGGAATCCTTTTGGATTCACCACCAACAACAAAGGAACAAAAGATTGTTCCACCTCAGAGAGAACGTTGTATTGACACCCACGTGGCACACTCCACTTTCACAGCAGTCCAGTGAGTGGAACATCAAAGGCAACACATGAATACATACAAGACTATAAATATGATAGAAGACCCGTTCAAAATGCATCAGTCCTATATGTACTGTATACTGTATGAACTCTTTTTGCGGGCGAGTGAGAAAATCGGTGAGACACAGGTCAGATCCTCACCTTACAGTGGCAACAACAGATTTAAATCAGCTAGGCTACCTTAAAGTAATTAGTCCTATAGTTTAAATACATTTTGTGAAATAAATGCGTAGGCTATCATTGTAAATGTATAAAGTGTGTGTGCGTGCATGCGTGCTTATACAATACCAGCAATACCAGCAATTACACACTTAAGCCCTACAATATGTTGTAGTTTATGGAGTCATGCAGCCAAATATTGCTGATTTAATAAACTCAAAATATATATATTTTTTACATTTTCAACGTTTCTTCTTCACACCATTATCTTTGCTGGATCTTTGCATAAAAGTGTCTGATATTACAAAGTTAATTAGAATAGTCTACGATTTGCATGTACAGTATCAGCGGAAAGTTTCTCTCAAAAACAGATTCTGAGATGCGCTGCTGACTTCAGAACATCTACATTGGGGATTAGTGGAATGAAAACATAAGTGCCCCACCGGAAGAGGAGGGCTGAGGGCGGACCGAACGGGCCAACATCCTGTTGTTCTCCCCAGAGAGTCCAGACAGCAGACGGTGCTGTTCTTTAGGGTTTTTTTTTGCAGTTTAATTTACATTTAAATTAATTTTACCACTCAGCTGTAAGAAGGTTCTGTGGTGTTTTTGCCTTTGTGTCAGGTCAAGATGAGGATGACTGGGATTTTGTTCTGTTAAAAGGCTGAATTGTTCTAATATTAGGTTAGATTGGTTTCAGTTCTTTATTGTGTGCGTGCATGTGTGTCTGCATGTGTGTGACCGTGTGTGCGAGCATGCCTCTCTGCCTGCATGAGTGTAGGTAGAGAGACTGACAGAAACATAAAGATGTACTGTAGAGAGACGTGGGGAAATGATGATGGGTGTTGAAAACAAACACTTTTAATTTATTCAGATGCTTAAACCCCATACCCCATCTGCCTCCCCACGGGTTCATCCCCAACAAACCCCAAGCTTTATTATAAATTCATTTATTACATTTGTTGAGGGGAAAGTTTATGGTTTACATTACAGAGAGACAAGGGCTTCTATTTCCATCAGACATTATTCGGCCTGCTGTGTTCAGAGACTCTGTTCAAACAAAATGCATCAGAAGTCTTGAGGGAAATTCCAGACATACTTCATCAAAACCCATAACGTTGTCTAGTAACCCAGCCTTTCTGTTTATTATACTGTATATTATGAGGAATTTAGTAATGTCTGAAAAGCAGGGCAGGGGATTTTGGGAATACCCCACCTCATGCTTTAATGATTGTGTCGGTCATAATAATTGTATATAGTGTCTTTATATGGTAATCAAAATGTATGCTTGCTGCACAATATATGCGATCTGTGTCCATCTGTGTCCATTCAATAACAACTTTGTTAAATAGACCATTTAACAGGTCTGGGTGAATGTTCCTGTGAGTCATTTGACTCTCTCTCTCTCTCTCTCTCTCTCACTCACTCACTCACACACTCACACTCACACTCACACTCACACTCACACTCACACTCACACTCACACACACACACACACACGTGTACACAAACAACCTGTCCCGGCGGCCCTGGAGGTACCTTATCCCTTTGTTATGTGTTATATCTCTTTTTTGTCTGTATGATTACAGTCACTCTTCTTTGAAGCAATTTGACCTGTACACATCAATTTAACACTGAAAGTGGCATTTCATGATAATGGTGTGAATATGGTATAATCAATGCACGTTTTGTTGGTTAACTATACAATTTCTACAGTTCAAACAAGCATCTTGAACTGTAACAAAAAGCTGAACATTAAGCATGTGGAACATTCCTCTGCAGTCTACATCACCACTTTTACCACCACTACAACAACACACTGCTTACACTTGTTGTTCTTCTGCTATGCTTTGTCAGTAAACGCTCAAGGCAATGGTCTGATGATAGACATGTAGACCATTTACATCTCTGCAATACACTGTAATCATAGTAATTAGATCCAAAGCTTAATGTTCTCTATAATTACCTTATGTCTTCTGTTTGATTTAGAGGACAGCAGCTATCTAAGATCCAAACACACTAACAAGTGTGTGTGTGTGTGTGTGTGTGTGTGTGTGTGTGTGTGTGTGTGTGTGTGTGTGTGTGTGTGTGTGTGTGTGTGTGTGTGTGTGTGTGTGTGTGTGTGTGTGTGTGTGTGTGTGTGTGTGTGTGTGTGTGTGTGTGTGTGTGCGATGCGTGGATGGCTGTGTTTGTGTTTATTCCCCCATAGTGGTGACATGCCCCACACCCCAGGCGCTCCCCAACGGCCTCCTGGAGGGCTCCATGCTAGAGTGGGGAACCAGCGTGAGCTACCGCTGCCTGCCTGGCTATGAGCTCTCCTTCCCTGCTGTGCTCACCTGCACAGGGAATGGAACTTGGAGTGGAGATCTGCCTCAGTGCCTGCGTAAGTTACCAGTACTCTTATTGATGATGCTTCTTCTGCTGCTGATGATGAATAATGATGATGATGATGATGATGATGATGATGATGATGATGATGATGATGATGATGATAATGATGATGATGTTGGGGACCTTCAGGGAGGTATCATTCTGTGTCATAGCTTCGCCCTCATTTTGGAAAAGGTTTCCAGCAGGAGCAATCTGTTTGTCATCTACCGCACTGCGGTGCCGTCAAAATCATCTTTGTTACACTCTCGAGACTTGGCACAATGTGCCAGATTGGGTGTTATTAGCTCGTTGTTTTGGTCATTGGCCAATTATGTTGGCCAGGAAATCTGTTGAAGGTTACTGTTTGTGTTTGCGTATTTCACTGTTGTAAAGCAGGTTTAGTGCAAAGGTGCAGTGCAATAATTCGGTTATGTGCATTGAACCAAAGGGAGTGAGAGAGAGACAGAGAGAACCTACAGTATATTACCCACTCTATAACCCGGCCAGTGGGTACTGAAACTTGAACACGGTGATTAAAGCACCACATGTTCTGCTTGTAATAATATATAACTATGAATGATTTATCTTCTAGGAAAAAGAAGGAATTGCATCTTCCATTTACATCACAATCTTGCATACTACTGCGTACTAGCCCGGTTAAAGACGTTAGTTCTCAGTTAGTTCACGTTAGTTCTGTTTTTCAATGCAATAAGCCAGAAGCAAACAAACTTATTGGCTTATTGAAAGTGGCTCCTCGCCAGCTCTGTTTACACATACATGACGTGCCTGCAGCCTGTGCATTGTGTGAAATGGTTTATACAAAATGTAGAATCTAAATACTGAAATTATGTTTGAATAAGCAACCTGTTGAATGAAAATGTGAAAACGTGTATACATACATGCCATGCTACTTTTTCAAATGCATTGTTATTATTACTAGCGCATGCCCCTGGCTGGGATTTATGCTCTTCTGAGCACACCTTTATACTTTTAAATAGATTCAGTGAAGGGTGAATTGAACCCTAGCTCGAATCAATATTACAGTAGTGAGTCCATAGGGTGAGCCTGTCACTCTTGACTTGCTTTTGGGGCTTGTTACTGCAGGTCTCCTCTCATCTTTCCTAAAACCTTCAATAGCAGTGAGGTATGCGCGGTTTCTTGATGGCACCCTAGTGTCATCGAGAGTCCCTTTGCTGCAGTTAGACAGAAATGAAATTCCAATGATGGGTATTGCTTAAACATATTTGTGTTCATGTGGGTTGAAATTACTGAAGTGTGGCATGCTGAAATATGTTTGGTTCATTAAGACTCTTCAGCTCAGAGTGACCATTAACCATTTATTGCAAAGCTATTGCATTTAGTATGGCGGGATGCTCTGCTCATGTGATATCCCAGATTTACCTGTGCACCGAGACACAGTTCTGATATCATATGACATTTTATATCTCAGATTATCCGTGTACCGAGACACAGCTCTGATATCAACAACCAGGGATGTGCACAGTAATACATGAAAGGGGGCCCTAGCCCCTGCCGTTTTGACTGTCGGAGAAAAGTGCCCTTTCCGTCCTGAATTTTATGTTGAAATAATTCCCCTCTCGCTCGCTGCCCCGCTACGCAAACTACACAGCAGTTGATTTTTCCTCCCAATAGTAAAAGTAGGAGGCCCAATAGTTTTGAAGGGGCCCACGAAGGGCGGGCGTCGCTTCCTCCTCCCATCAGTGACGGGAGGAGGAAGCGACGGTCGTCCGTCGGGGGCCCCCTCAAACCCCTATGCACGTCCCTGTCAACAACAAACCCCAAAGCAGAGCATAACATAAAGACATTACGACAACATAACGTTCAATGCTCCACCCACGCGGCACATTGCTGCGTCGGCCAGATTCCCGGTAAAGCTTTCCCCAGCCGCATTCTGCCGCGTGGGTGGAGCTTCATTTCCATTCACCAGCTGTCTAAAAACCCGGAAGAGACTCCGGCAGACGGAAAACGGCTGCGCCTGTCTGCCCAGGTCTGGCAACAGCTAATGAGAGTGAAGGGAGTTGACATGGAGAGACACAGCTGATTTAAAGGAGCAGAATTAATTACTGATAGAGAATGAATTCAGGGGATTATATAATAAACCGTCTGACTTCTGTGTCTCAATGAACTATCGCTGCATGGATTTTGTCTGAAAGCTGTTCTGCAAATATAGCCTACTTAGTCGCATGGGTGACTGTGTAGACAATGGATTTTGATCTTGTATTTTAATTAAAATTGAATGGTTAGACAAAGTCAGAATCAAAGATTTCTCTGTTTGACTGTTTATCTTGAGTACATACTGTACAGTATAATGCGTTTAATGTTGACTCAAGAGTTCATAAAATAAGCATACAAATAGGTCAGGGAAATAGAGAGAGAGAGAGAGAGAGAGAGAGAGAGAGATCAAAAGCAGATGCATGTATTTCCCCCCAACAAACCAGACACTTCCAAATAGGATTCCAGTTATGTATTCCAATTACTTTGGCTATTCATTCAGTGTAACAGGCTCCTATTGCTCATTTTTGTCCAGCCAACAGACTGTGAGTAGTGGCTAGAATTAAGCGATACTTCCTCACGTGCCAATGTACTCTCTGAAATGTCCACATTCCTGCTAATTTATGTTGTGACTGCATCTGATTGATGCCAAGCTTATAGCTGTTATGTTTGTAATGGTGACAAGACATGATGCATGTTCGCATTGGCAACACTGCCTGTTTTTAGAGGCTGTGTTGCTTTTTTCTGGTGGGTTTAATTAGCATGAGTATGATTATCAATGGGTGTGTTGCAGGTGGTTAAGCATAATTAAATATTATTTATTAGCACATGCATTTTACATTCCATAGGGCTTGACCACACATGGACAAATCAACTTGCAACGGGAGTTGTAACTATTGAGTGAAAGATGATCTTGTTTTTATATGAGGCATATACAGCTTATTAGCCAGGGATCCTTTTTAAAGGTAATGAAAAGTGAGTCATTTGATTGGTCATGATTTAATACTTAGGAAGTATAGTAGCACATGCATTCCATACATGTTGAGTTAAGTTATTGAAACTGACCATGGGGCGCGGGTTGCCAGTTTCGTTTTCCAAGCAAATGGGTCTAGGAAAACATTGTGTTTTCTGAAACTGAAAAACATGTATAGCTTGGACTAGTTATCAATCACATGATATATGGAATGTCCCAATTCATTTATTTTTTATAGCCTACTATATTGTTTGTTCTGTAAATAAATTGGTATCGGCCGATTATTTAAAAAAACAAGAAAACAGTGCTGAAAAAAAATCGGTATCGGGATCACCTCCAAAAAACGTGATCGGAGCACCCATACATGTGCCTCCTATTCCCTCATCAACACATCTGATCACCCTCGCAATGTCTCGGTCGCTTTACTAAGTAGTTGTTGCGAACGCAGTGATTGCGAATGCAGTGAGCACTAACTATGAGACCCTGCAGATCATGTCTGTCTGTGTGTGTGTGTCTGTCTGTGTGTCTGTCCCGCTGTGACACCACCCGCCCGCCACCAGAGGGCGCAGCTGTAGCACACACACACACACACACACACACACACACACACACACACACACACACACAGTAGAAAACGTAAAAAAATTACTAACTAAAAATAAAATTAAAAGTACGTAATTTATTCTAATTGTTGTTATTGCAATTTACGAGCTGCGTTCGCTTCCCGCGTTTGCGCGTCTTACTTGTGCTAGTGGTTTTCATATATTGTTCACAGATATATTAGCTAAATCTGGATTAAAAAAAATATGAATTTCTAGCGAATATGTTACCTTAAGATTTATCTAACACTGTTGTTTCTCTATGTATTTGTTTGACAAATGTTTACGTAAACACAGCCTGTGCCTGGACTGCCTGAGTAAACACGGAATGGTCTCTTCCTGTTGAGAACGAAGTGTAACTTTCTCTAGTGAATTATTTTTACTGTTCTTACTGTTCAAGAACTATGATTTTTATGTTGCCACATTTGTAAGCAATAAGCCACACAAGGTCCCATGTTACCTGTGTTTTATAATGTCTGAGATGGTTGGAGGCATTTCACTTTGCGTCGTGCCTCACTACACCTCTCAGCCATTATAAAAGGTAACCTGACACCTATTGCTTTAGTAGTGTTTTAGTGTTTATGTGTTAGAATTACAAAAAAACTCTCTGCACGTTACGAGAAGAGAGGATGAAGGGAATAAACATCAGGCTGTCAAAATATGTATAGTGGAAGGTGTGTACAGTATGTTGTATACCCACTTATAATGTGTTACTTGTACATCAGTTAGGTTTAGCATTGACATCAAGAGCAGGGCTTGGCATTAAGGCTTGTCTGCTTGTCCGGGAAGTTATGATATGTTCAGTCCTGCACTCATTCCGGGCCCCTCGCCGGAGAGATTTGTATTTTACTAAATATACGTTTTCTGCCAGAACTTTCAAATGAATATGAAACTAGTCGCCAAAACGACTCCAAGCCTTAGGAATTAATTATTGGGTGAGTACACATGCAGTGATACAAGTTTAAATGCCGATGAGGTCAGTCTATGGCTGTGTATTTGGAATACATGAAATGTATATTAGATCACAGACATTCTAGGGCTATTAACTTGTAAACTGAGAATATTCAACTAATATTCAAATCCCCAAAACCAACATACAGTTAGTTAATTTGAAATGTATTTGTGTGTGCTCGTGCTCTGGACAAGTGACGTTTGTGTCCAGACAAGTGAATGGGAAATTGCCTCAAAAAGTTAATGTCAAGACCTGAAGAGGCTACATATTCTGAACATTTGAAACGGTTTCAATACTCATTTATCGACAACACTGTGTGTTCTCAATCTCATATAACTCTTGCATTTTTCTTGCTTCAATAGCAATACACCGGCCACACACATATTAGACATAGACACAGACATACTACTGTACGCACGCACGCACGCACGCACGCACGCACGCACGCACGCACGCACGCACGCACGCACGCACGCACGCACACACACACACACACACACACACACACACACACACACACACACACACACACACACACACACACACACACACACACACACACACACACACACACACACACACACACACATTTTTATTATTTACTATAGTCCTACTAGACCCCAATAAATTACATCTGGCCACAAAATATCATGGGATCTTCTGAATGTGTCAAACTGACATATTGAGCCTATTACAGTGTGGCTTCCCCCCTGTATATAGGCTACCTTCATATTCAGTAGACATATGTAATTTCTTGGGGTCTAGAAGAATAAAAAAAAGAAATTGCTATAAAATTATGTAAAATAATACATATTTAGCCCCATGCTCGAATGCCCCCGCCCCCTTATCAAAAACAGCTAAAATCCCTAAAACGAAAGAAAGCAGCAAATGGAAAAGATTTAACACTCATTTTTTACTTTCTCTAATAACAACCTAAAACATGAACCTTGTTTGAAAAAAAACTAAAGTTGTCCTTTAAACACCCACATTCATCTTCACACAGTAAAATCCTCTGTGTTCATTTATCCATTTCCTAACTCAGAGTGTACAAAATGGTAATTTAACCACTTAAACCCTATACTTATAGTTTTCTGGTTTCCCATGGCGCACTCTTGTTTTTGCTCAATATATATGTAATAGTTGATCAAACGATCGTGACAAATCATGAGAACAAACACAACCTTTTGGGCCAACCAAATAATTAGAAAGAAGAAAGGGCTGGGTACAACACTTTTTTCTTCTTTGTAATTATTTGTTCGGCCCAAAATATTGTGTTTGTTGTCATGATTTGTCACGATCCGAGTTAGCTTTGTTCGAGGCTTACAGATCTTTAAATACATTATTTTTTAAATGTCTATGGGAAAATGCATAGGGAATTATTTCCTGGGCCTGACTGCGACGCTCTATATCGATGCTAGAGGCTGTCTGGGAATTCGGAAGGTCCCTGAGCAAGACCCTTCACCTCGAACAGCTCCCCCATGTGCGCCCATCTGAGCCATCTGAGCAGCCATCTGCTGCATAAAGTCCTTTCCCCTCCCCTGCTGCCCCTGCTGGGGACCAGAAAATAATCCCCACTTCACTGTCTGTGAAGGCTATAGTTCACATTCACGCAGGGATGAAACAGTGATCCCAACTTTGAGTCTCTAGCCTCTGCATACTGATGATTTCAAAGCATAGATAATTCATCAAGGAATGAGACGATGTGAGAGCAATAGAGCAAAAGCAAGTTTGATAGGAGTATGAGGAGTCTCTCTCTCTCTCTCTCTCTCTCTCTCTCTCTCCCGGCACATTACATATGCTGAGCTTGGTTTGGCCTCGGGCCAATTCTCTTATATTTCCACAAAAAAAGACAACATTTCCTCAAAGCTAGAAGCTTGTGAATGATGTGCATATGTCACCTGGTATTGTCACGACCCCTGAAAAATGACATCCAAATACGACATCATACATCCCAGGTTAAGTGTTTCATAATAATAGTTTATAGGTTTTCTGCTGGATATATTTGGATCTTCAGTTGTAAACACAGCGGAGGGTGGTTGGACGCACAATGCATCTGTTAAAGGGGGAACTGCGATATAGGCAAATATATTTCCTATGCAGAGATACTGTACGCCTCTGAATACATGGATTTGGTACCAAGATAACACTATTTGCAGAAATGGCTTTATTTGAACATTCCTGCATGGGCTGGATTGTAATCTCAACTTCAAGCAGACATCTATTATCTCAGTGAATATAGTGTGTAATGTGTATAAGAAGACCCTGCTGCTTCGCAAGAACCATGCAAGCAAGAACTTATCTTCGCCTCCAGACCTCCACACTGCAGCACATGTCTAGGTCTGCCTTATTATTGGCTTGATCCCCGCAGATCTGTGCTACAACTCAAAGCTGTGTGACTGAGTGGTGTGACTCTTTGTCCTGGCCTCTGCTCACTCCGAGAGAAAGAGCATTCCAAACTCCCCACAGCTAACAAGTAACCCTGGCTGGCAAGTATTCCATAGATTTCTTTTTTTTTTGATAGATGGATGGATGGCTAGACGGATGAATGGAATGCTAGCTCCAACTACTCCTGCACGCGCACACGCACACACTGCCCCAAAAACCTTTATTTCTGAGTTGCTGCTATCCAATGATTAGATGTAGCCTGTAGCCAGCTACACCATAAAAGAGGAGAACGAAGGAATAATAATCCAATGGGCTTCATCTCCCGGCCTATGCAGACGTTGGAACCCCAACAGAACAGGTCACGTGATGTCAGAGGCTTTCAGAGCAACTGAAATTGCAGATGGCTGTGTTAATCCCAACTAAGGCTCTGTCAAACAAAGTGATATTTAATTGGTTAATGATTGTTTTATATAAATTGCAGTGGCGATAACTTGCCACCAAGGTTGATCATTGGGAATTGGAAAAAAAAATAACACAGTAACTCTCAGAAATGTTGTTTTCAATGCATTACTGTCTCAATGCATCAGAAAACATAAAATAAAAAACAACCTAAAATTTCCCAAGGAAAGGAATATAAATTAATGTTTATCTGCCACATTATAAAGGAAAAGAAACAACAATGGCAGCAGCAGGGCTGCCACCACTCACGGTGAGCAGCGAGTGTCTGCCACGTTGTTGTAGGGACAACCTTTATTCTCTGAAGGGTAGTGGGCCTTCAGCAAATACAGGTTGTCCCTATGACAACCTGGCAAACTCTTTTCCCTCCTGGCTTCCAAGCTGTGGAATGACCTACCTCCGTCAGTCAGGAATCAGGATTGTAGATTCACTCCCCAGTTTACGCCGCAAAAGTTTGAAAACACTCCTCTTTATACATCATCTCATCCAATATAGCACTCATCCAATATAGCACAAGGAGTCCTGCTACTGACTGAGATGGGGAGGATGTAATTCCATAGTTTTGGAGCTTTGGCTAGGGTGTCGTACTGACGCAATATTACACGAGAGGGTGTGCGTTAGCATGATTATTGGCACACCAGTGACACACAGGAACGAGACGGAGCCGAGTTCCGAAAGCATCACGGAACAGTTATACAACAGTTACCTGTTTTCTCTCTCAAAATAACAACCTTTCTGTGAGTCTGCTCTGCGAGACTCTGATCTGCCAGGTAGATAGTTCTTTCAACCAATCCCATTGCTTCGTTGGAACTACCTGTTGTATAATAAAGGTTGGGTCAGTTGTTCTCTTCTGGGTTTGCTGTTCAAAGTGTGCTGAAATGGGCTATATCATATACTGCAGGGGTGCCATCATGCCTTGTAGTCTAGGTCATCAACAGCTTTTGTTTTTACTTCAAGAACTGGAGAAGCATTAAATGTTGGGATGTTGAAGACGTGTTGTACTGTAGCTGTAGAGTGGTCACTGCAATATGTGTCTGCTGACTGTCCAGGACCACTATAGTTTACGGTTCTTGGCAGTTTGAGCGGGTGTCACCAGGACTTCCCCCGAAGGAAGAAGAGAAGTTGTGATTTGTCTGTGTTGAGCTTGAGATGGTGGGAAGACACCACTGTGAGGTGTCAGCCAAACATGGAGAGATGCACACTTTAACCTGCAAGGAAGAGGGATGGAAGGAGAGAAAACTGTGTTTTCATGTTATTCAGATTCATGCTGTTTACATGTTCACAGATGCTACAAAATGTATGTTATTATAGATTTTCAGTTTTCTTATACACAGATGTGAATTATGTTATTTCCTAGGTTTGATGTTTGCACATGTCAGTTGATGCAATCACCCTGTTGGCACAGTAAAATCCTAAGGGTTAATTTATCTAAAAAAATGTAGTAACACTTTTTTTTTACTCTGTACACAAGCAGATTTAAGTAACATATTATGCTGTCAGTTGCTTTCAGCTATTGCTATTTCAGTTGTGTGGAGACTCAAAACGTGCAATCTTTCCTATTTTATTACAAATTTCTTTCTCAGCCAAGTTCTGTGGAGATCCGGGTACGCCGGCCAAAGGAAGGAAGGAAGGGCGCAGTTTCATCTTCAAGTCTGAGGTGACATTTATCTGCAGCAGCCCATATGTCCTGGTGGGCTCCACAGCACGTCTGTGTCAGGAGGACAGCACCTGGAGTGGAACACAGCCTCGTTGTATAGGTACCACTGATTCATCTGGTCAAATTGTTCATGTTCAATGTGTCAGTGTATTATAATATTGCA
Organism: Protomyctophum parallelum; assembly: GCF_964188405.1. Taxonomy (NCBI): domain Eukaryota; kingdom Metazoa; phylum Chordata; class Actinopteri; order Myctophiformes; family Myctophidae; genus Protomyctophum; species Protomyctophum parallelum. The sequence continues at coordinate 34,758,507 of NC_139698.1, forward strand.
AAGAATAGAACAACAACAATACTTCATTAAATTAACACTCTGGATTTAACTATGGTGTTGGTTTGTTTCAAGGGCCATGAGGCATTGATATGTGGAAGTAAATTCGGGGGCACTTGTATAATTTGAGGAAAAAACTAGTTTCCAAATGTGATTATGTTAGATTTGCTGGTGTCATAAATTATACAAACAAAGGCGGACATAATTAGAGCTGGTATACTGATATGCACTTGCATGACTGGAATTAAATAAATTATGCTGCTGACCAAAATTATTAAATTAGAGATGTACACAATGGGAAAATTGTCTCTCACTCTTCAAATAGTCCTCTCAGCACAAACACACTGTGGGAAAGGATGGGTAAAGAGGGTTAAAATGTCATCAGCTAAAATTAGGTTGTCACTGTCATTGTGCTTTTGAATTACTTCCAAACGGTCTGCACATTGTGGCAATGAGCCACAATGAAAACAAGAAATGATGGAGCTTGCAGGAAAACAAATTTCACCCACTGATTTACACCTGTAAGCCATAATGTGCGTGACAATACAAACTGATTGTGATTCCTGTTTCAGAGCCCTCCAAGACCACCTGTGAAAACCCAGGAACACCAGAACACGGCTTCATGAACTACACAACAGGCTTTAAGGTAAACTAGAAAAGTAATTACAGTACAGTACAGTACAGTACAGTACAGTACAGTACAGTACAGTACAGTACAGTACAGTACAGTACAGTACAGTACAGTACAGAACAGAAAAGATATTCTGTCAATAAGGCCATTCAAACAACAACTTGGACAGACCAACCTCTGGTTTCTTCTGCATTCATGTTCCTGATGGTTTTTGATTCTTGATCACTTGACTGAAGTCCAATCTACTACTTTTTTAGGTAGGAGCATCTTGGTCTTCACTGGTGACTGTAGTCCATTTGTTTGGAAACCACTGCTGTAATTTAACGTTAAAAAAAGAAAAGAAAAAAGAAAATAATTGTAAACAGACTTTTTTCAAATGTTATGAGCTTGTAGATTGCCTATTTTCACTTTATAATTATTCCACTCTACTGGAACCATGACTATTATATTTATTCCTAAAGCCTGCTACTGTGCTTTCCTTAATCCTGTGCCTGCCCACTCTGGATTTCTCATCATTAGTCCGTTCCCCGCCGGCAGTTTATTTCTATATTTGTTTATATTTTTTACCTCCCACCTCCAGCAAAGTACAGCCTGCTCCCGCAGTATGTTAATTGAAATCCAAATATGAACAGAAACACAGCATGAGAGAGATGGACAGGTTTTTACCATTTCAGCACCACGGACAGACACAGTAGGCTGGACAAACTTCTGATCAGTATACACTGTACAGTAACAATTGGATGTTTATCTGTTTGTCGTAATAATATTTCAAAATTATGGTCTCGTCCTCCGCGAGACAATCAATGTCAATTAGTCACTAATTTAATTAACAAAATGTTCCTTAGGGGTCCACTTGGTTACATTTGGACACTAGGGCTGACTCACACTGCCCAGTCAGAAATGTACTTTGTGCTCTTTAGATACCACAATAAAATTATGAGAAGAAGGTGTTTTTTTTTTTTATGTTCTGTTTATTCATTTTTTGTTTTTTACAAATAGAAGTAAATTCAGAAATAAAAACAGAGTGACAAATACAAAAATAAACTAAAACACACACAATAACAAAACACAAACTCCAAATCAAGACAACCAAAGAACATTCAAAGCACAACAAAACAATAAAAACAATATATAAAAAATAAAATAAAAACTCCAATATAGTCAATATACATAGATCATGGTCACAAACATCATCCAGACAAGACAGGTTGGGCTGTCAGGCGACAGTTATACAGGTTCAATCGGGGGCACAAGTGTAAGGCGGTCAACATGAGATAGAAAAGGCACTCCAATTTAGTCAATATACAAAGCAGATCTCGGTCACAAACATCATCCAGACAAGACAGGTTGGCAAGTCAGGCGACAGTTAATCAGGTTCAATCAGGTTCAATCGGGGGCACAAGTATAAGGCGGTCAACATGAGACAGAAAAGGATGCCATGTTTTACTGAATTTGGAGATTGAGCCACGCAATGTATATTTAATTCTTTCCAATTTAAAAAATGCAGTATGTCAGATATCCAACGGGAATGTGAAGGGGGGTATGTTTTTTTCCAATACATGAGAATAAGACGTCTTGCCAGAAGCGTCACAAAAGCGACAAGGTCAGATTGATATTTAGGCAGGGGGATAGTATCAGGAAGGACGCCAAATAGGGAAATAATAGGGGATGGGTCTATGGGAAACTGTAACACATCTGAAATAGTATCAAATATAGCTGACCAAAAAGACTGTAAGGCTGGACAGGTCCAAAACATATGAAGAAGATTAGCTGGAGCCTGGTGGCATCTATCGCACGTTGGATCAACACTATCATAAATCCTGGCTAACCGAACCTTGGTCCAGTACACCCGGTGGAGAAATTTACATTGCAACACCCCATGTTTAGCACATATTGATGAAGAATGAACACGACCCATAATGGCCTCCCAGGTTTCATCAGAAATTTCTTCCTCCAGGTCCTGGGCCCAAATATTCTTATAGGCAGTGGTTGAAGGTTGAAGGTCAAATAATGAGGTATAGAGTGACGATATCTTTCCCTTAAGACTAAGAGGAGCTGCCGCTATAATTATGTCTATAGGTGAATTAGGTGGAATAGTCGGGAAACTAGTACATTTTTGGCGAACAAAATCACGGACTTGCAAGTAACGGAAAAAGTGGGTTCTGGGTAGCTTATACTTTTGAACAATCTGGTCAAACGAAACAAACGTGCCACCATCAAACAAATCTTTGACTGACTTAATGCCATGATCATACCAAATTTTAAATGCCCGATCTTGTAAGGAAGAAGGAAATAATGGATTTGCACACAGAGGGGTTAGTAATGGGAATAGTTGAATATCAAAATGGCGTCTAAACTGAGTCCAGATATTAAGAGTCGACTTAACTAAAACATTGGAAGAGAATTTAGATAATGGCGCAATTGAGGGAGCACATACTAAGGCAGTCAGAGAAGCCGGGGCACAGGAAGTGGATTCCATGAGCCACCATGCAGGGGATGATTGTAGGTTGTAGTCATGCAGCCAATACAATATAACTTGAAAATTAGCAGCCCAGTAGTAGAACAAAAAATTAGGTAGTGCCATTCCACCAAGTTGTTTTGGTTTCTCTAAGATGGTCTTGCGCAGCCTCGCCATATTTTTGTTCCAAATAAACCCCGAAATAATAGTATCCAAATTTTTGAAAAATGATTTGGTAATAAAGGTTGGTATACATTGAAAGAGATACAGAAATTTAGGAAGAATGTTCATTTTAACCGAATTAATACGGCCTGCAAGTGTTAACGGCAGAAGAGACCAGCGCTCAAGATCTTGTTTGGTACGGGTTAAAAGTGGAGAGAAATTGTGTTCAAAAAGTTTTTCAAATTTATCTTTAACGATTACCCCAAGATAAGAAAAACCGTGGCGGGAGACTTTGAAAGGCAATATTTCTAATGGGTAGTCACGGGCAGCATCATTTATCGGGAAGAGCTCGCTCTTATCAAAGTTTAATTTATAACCTGAGATTTCACCAAAAGACTCGAGAATAGAGAGGACATAAGATAGAGAGGTGGCTGGATCAGAGATATATAAAAGCAGATCATCAGCATATAATGAGACCTTGTGCTCGGCACCGCCTCTAATTATACCACTCAAGTGCGGGCTCTGTCGTAATGTCATGGCAAGCGGTTCAATAGCGAGTGCGAAAAGTAGGGGAGAGAGAGGACAACCTTGTCTTGTCCCTCTGAAAAGGGGGAAGTACTCAGAGTAGTTGTTATTAGTATGAACCGAAGACATTGGAGATGAGTACAGTAAACTAACCCATTTAAGAAAATGTTCGCCAAATCCAAATCGGTTTAAGGTTACCAATAAAAAGGCCCATTCTACTCGATCAAATGCCTTCTCGGCGTCTAACGAGATAAGTACTTCCGGGTATTGAGAAGATGAGGAATTATAAATAATATTGAAAAGTCGCCTAATATTAAAAAATTAGTGTCTATTCTTAATAAAGCCCGTCTGATCTGAGGAAATAATACAAGGGAGAATGGACTCAAGTCGCAGAGCTAATACCTTAGCGAGTAGCTTTACATCAACATTCAATAGGGAAATGGGCCGATAAGAGCCACAACTGAGAGGGTCTTTGTTTGTTTTTTTAAATGAGTGAGATGGAGGCTTGGCGCAAAGTTTGGGGGAGTTGACCACACTCTAGAGATTCAAGAAACATTTTTGTCAGAATAGGAACTAATTTGTCAGCAATTTCTTTTATAAAATTCAACCGGGAAGCCATCAGGTCCAGGACATTTTCCACTCTGCATAGCGGTTATAGCATCAGACATTTCTTGGTGGGAAATAGATGTATCTAAATAACCTTTCTGAGCAGGGTTAATGGTGGGGATATCCAATGATTCAAAAAATGAATTATATTTCTCCTCGTCAACTGATGAATCCGATGAGTATAGAGTAGAGTAAAACATTTTAAATTCAGCATTAATTTCTATTGGGTCAGTCGATGTGCCCTTAATTTCAGTGATCATCCGGGAAGCTGCTGACTGTCTAATTTGGTGGGCCAATAATTTGCTAGGCTTCTCTCCAAACTCATAATAGGCGTGTCTCGATTTTAACAACATCTCCTCAGCTCGTTGTGTGGATAAAACATCAAATTCAGATTTGAGGGTGATAATCTGTTTATATAAATCTGCAGAAGGTGTGGATGCGTATTTATTATCCAGCTCTGCAATGAGTGCAGTCAATTTAGTGAGCCGTTCCGTATTCTGTCTCCTTTGGTGGCCCATATAGGTCTGCTGAGATGCTGAGATCTCTGGGGTGGTATTAGTACTGATAAAGAAGTCAATTTGATCATTCAAGAACTGCACAAAACCCTCGTCCGAAAGCAAGAGGGAGTTAAAACGCCAGGGAGCGCGGGAGTCAGTTTTCCCCACAAGGGAGATATCCATCGTCACAGGGCTATGGTCTGAAATAACAATGGCATGATATGAACAGCCTCGAACCGAAGACAGAAGTTTATTATCTACTAAAAAGAAATCAATACGTGAAAATGTATGATGGACTGGACTGAAAAAGGAGTATGCTTTTTCTGTAGGGTTAAGAAAACGCCAAGGATCTGAAACAGCATATTGATGGAGAAATTACTTAATTACTTTAGTGGATTTAGATGTTGTGGCACCCTTCAACGAGGAGCGGTCTAAGGCAGGATATAAGCAGCAATTAAAATCCCCACCCAAAATGAGCTGATGAGTGTCGAGGTTTGGTAGTGAAAACAAAAACTTTTGAAAGAAATTATCATTATCTCAGTTTGGTGCATAAACATTTGCTAAGACCAATGGAGTATTTTGGAGCTTTCCTGTGACGATAACATAGCGGCCCTGTGGATCTGCAATAAATTTACAGACAGTGAAGGGTACCGACTTGTGAATTAAAATGGCTGCTCCTCTAGATGACTCACAGGATCCCAATCCCAATACTGTACTATAGTGTACATGTTGCCCTACTGTATTGTATATTCCCATGTCAACAGGGAAGCTAAATGGATACAGCACCAAAGTCTGATGTCAATATCGGTAGAGGGCGCAAATCCACGGGTTCATGTACTTTTTATTTGCATTGTAATCCCCATAGGGGGATCTTAGATCGCCTCATATAAGAAAAATAAACATGTCATCCCGGCTGTTTCACTTATATGGATATGAAGAATCAACTGACTAAGAGAAAACGCTATTGTTACTGCTACTGACTTCGCTCTATTATGAATCATTTTGCATTCCATTGGATGATGCTCTTCTTCTTCTCTTCCTTCAGTACTCAAACATACATCATTCCAACCCGTGCAACATCTGAGAATAAATCCCAAATGAAGGCAGATTATTGGGTCTCCTGACCGTGATGGTTTTGATTTTAGAATATAATGAAATTCCCCACGGATTTGACAGCAATGGATGAGAAAATTCTATTATGTATTACTTGATGTGCAGTTATCGAAAAATAATACATAAATGATGTGGAGGCGTCGGGTTATCCTGCACAGAGTGCATCGTTTTTGATAACATGTACGTACTGTATATCGACACATTCTGTATGCTATATGTTCCCATCAAAGATTGAAAGGTTAATATAAAATCCATGTTGTGTTCTAGGACAGCTTGTAGCTAATGTTGGCTTACATTAATACACCGTCAATACAGTAGGCCTAAAGTCTGCAACTGTATTACTGTATTCATTTAGAACAATTTGGGAAAGGGTGTGTGTGTGTGTGTGTGTGTGTGTGTGTGTGTGTGTGTGTGTGTGTGTGTGTGTGTGTGTGTGTGTGTGTGTGTGTGTGTGTGTGTGTGTGTGTGTGTGTGTGTGTGTGTGTGTGTGTGTGTGTGTGTGTGTGTGTGTGTGAGTGCGTGCGTGCTTGCGTGCGTGGTTTTGGAACAGGGACCATCGCCTATGCAAAGAAAATAGAACAAACACAATTGAGCAGGCCAGGCAGTATTTCTTTTTCTGATGAGCTTTTCAGACGTGATGCTGGGGGGGTATATTGACATTTTCATCAGTGTATGTATTGACCCTCTTCTCTTCTCTCCTGTCCTGTGCTTGTGGTGTTTGTGTTTGGCCAGGTGGGCAGCAGAGTGGAATTCCATTGCCAACAAGGCCACCTACTGCAGGGCTCCACCACCAGGCTCTGTCTGCCAGAACTCACCTGGACAGGAACCCAGCCCACCTGTGTCCGTGAGTAATGGCTCATCTCTGCTTCTTAGCTGCTCTCTTTCTGTCTCCCACTGTCTTTCTTGTCTCCCACTGTCTCTGTCTCCCACTGTCTCTCCTGTCTCCCACTGTCTCTCTCTGTCTCCCACTATCTCTCTCTGTTTCTCTCTCTGTCTCTGTTTCTCTGTTTCTCTCTGTCTCCCACTATGTCTCTCTGTTTCTCTCTCTCTGTCTCTGTTTCTCTGTTTCTCTCTGTCTCCCACTATCTCTCTCTGTGTTTCTCTCTCTCTCTGTGTTTCTCTCTCTGTGTTTCTCTCTCTGTGTTTCTCTCTCTCTCTCTCTCTCTCTCTCTCTCTCTCTCTCTCTCTCTCTCTGTGTCTCTCTCTCTGTTTCTTTCCCACCGTCCCCCCACTCAATCCCCCATCCGTCCGTCTGTCTTTCCGTACATCCCCCTGTCCACCCGTCTCCCCATATCTCCACAATGTGACATGTGACATGGCTGTCCACTACGTGGTTGTACCATGACAGTGTCCTTGTTTTCCCTCCATCCTTCATCATTCCTCTGCCATTTCTCAGTCGCTTCCATCCGTCTCTGCCATCGCCTCTGTCCCACATTGCACCCATATAGTTTCAATCAACCTGCCATTTTCAGTCACTCCGAGAGACTTCAGGTGTTGACAATGATTACATTCTGTCTCAACTGCCGGAACTGTTGACCTGTCCTATACACCAATCCAAGCCCACAGTGCAGATTGATTTGTTTATTGTTCTTTCCCAACCTCATGCTGCACTTGAGAAATCATAGTTGTATTCCCCTGAAATGTTCTTTCCTCTGTCATTTCACATGATAGAACAGATTATATTTTCTTGTACTTTCACACACTCAAGAAATTGTGGTTCTTGGCTTTGAATACAAAGTGTGGTCCTTTGAATGAATATACAGTTTTACATTTTGACCCCTACCTGCCATTACAATGTAGTTCCAGTCAGATTTTTGTTTAGTTATTCCTCACCATGTAAACACTTGATCTTTGGTCTGTATCATGGCAAGGGAATGTAAAAGATTTGATGTATTTTGTTATCTTCAATCCAGATACCCAGAGGAATGTCCTGGGGCGATTTGAGCTGAGGCAGCATAAACGCTGTAGCCTTCACAGACTGCCCAATGTTTTTGCTGCACTGCTGTGTGTGTGTGTGTGTGTGTGTGTGTGTGTGTGTGTGTGTGTGTGTGTGTGTGTGTGTGTGTGTGTGTGTGTGTGTGTGTGTGTGTGTGTGTGTGTGTGTGTGTGTGTGTGTGTGTGTGTGTGTGTGTGTGTGTGTGTGTGTGTGTGTGTGTGTGTGCGCGTGTGCGTGCGTGTGCGCGCACCTATACCATAGTATGCAGAGTGTTTCTGAGTGTGTTGGGCCTGGGTCAAACTGGGATCATAAATCTTCTCAAATACCTTTTTGTATGATTGAAAGATCTTGTTGTCTCCGACTGTGAAGCCACTTAACTTGATTCAAAACCACAAAATCCAGCCATCTGGCACTGATCATACAATTTTAAAAAGGTTTGGAGGATTGAACATATTGTGGATATGATGAGGACCAGTCAAAATTAACCACATAAACCCTTATTCCCTATTCTTGGCATATGACATAGGTGAATATTCAGTGATGAAAAGAGCTACAAGCCCATGTGGCAATGTGACACGTTGTTGATGTTAAGCACAGCTAGACTCAAATCAGGTAATACATTATAATTTGCCAAGAGACAATACAACAGCAAGAAAGGTCATGGCTACTTTAAAAGCAGTAGCCACTATAACCAGATATAAAAATAGCTTTTAGTTTAGTTTTTCTTTTAGATGAACACACCAAAGTTGAGGAAGGCATGAAAAGTTCAAGTTGTCTTTTTGGTTTCTGGCGTATTCAAATTAAACATTTACAGTACTTTGCGTTTCTGTCAGTTTGGTTTGTTTGGAATATGGAAATCAGCCTGCTGACTGACTGTGTAACTGCAGAATATGAACAATTAGCCACTTAACTTTGGAAACAATGCAATACTTGCAGTCTTTCTAAACAGTTGTCAGCCATAGAAAATGAGTAAGTATTCATATTTTGCAGATGGTATTCAGCAGAGACTGTCAACTAGGCTGCTAGGCATATGCCTTTATGGGAAGTCTAAAGACACCTGGCAGGCCAGGAAACACTATAGTAAACATTAAATCAATATTTAGTTTACATGGGCCAGTGAGCTAAAATATCATCCTAATTATCTGCTAGTCAGGTACAAGACATTATGTGTTGCTGCCCTGCGGAAAACCATGCAGCTAGTAAGGAAGAACTAATAATTTACTCTAGAGAAATGGAGCTGTGAGGTTGTTCCTATGGTCATGTAGTGCTGCATGTAGAGCTTTGTCCACTTAACCATTGCTTGGTATACAGTAGCTGTCCATGTCTGGCTAACCTTGAGGACGAGCACAGGGATCCATCATTCGCTGTGCTTCCATCACCACCTGTCCCTGTCGATCTCCATCTACCTGAAGCACTATCAGACTTTCAGAGGCATCGCATTGCATTTGAACTCTGAGTGAACACTGTTCAGAACGAAGTACAAGACTCTTTTGAGTCCTCTTGTAATCTCATGAGTAAAAACTGGAGTGCTAATTCAAATTTTAATAAACATGGCACTTTATAACTTAAGTGAATGGGAGATGTGTTATGACGTAGTTGCGACATGTTCTTTAGGGACTTGCGCTTCATCTGTATTCATGTTATGACTGTACAGCCTGCTTGGACATAATGCTGACAGAATGTCATTTTAAATGGGTTACGTGGAGAGGGTGCTATTTTTGTTGCCAAACACTACTGTATGTATACAGTATCCAATGGTGCATCACACCATGCAATGTAAACAGATAACATGAAATATCCTCATGAATCATGTATTCATCTCATTTCAAAAGTTCCTTGTAGCTACGTACCAAAGTCGGCAAATACTGTTTCATTTTCTCTGTTTGTCAATCTTTCAGTATGTTTACTGAATAAACATCTCAGATAGGAGGTGGTACATGCAAAACAACATGCAGCCTATTTTGTTGTTTTTGCTTACTTTTGATGCAGATATTATGTTCAAATGTTTCAGCCCTCTGGCCTTCCTTGAGCGAGAATGTTGTTAGCTGAATGTATGCATTAAAAAAACATTTGAATAATATTCAAGATTGTGTCGTTATATCTTACTAGAGGTCAGAACCGACCGATATGTCTGAGTCATAGTGTAGGGGACTATGTCAGAGTACCCTTTGTACTTGGTGATTGATTAGCATATGCCCATAACTAGTATGCCCTGCCCATATATGGCCATATCGGCAGTTCTGGACAACTGGATATCCATAGATGCCCATATGGACATAATGGGTCGGGTCGGCGTTCTGAACGATCACATTATCCTAACAACTCGGCGGTGGGCATTATAGTCACATGCCTATTATATGGGTGTATCGTTTATGTTTATGTCTGAGTCTCTGCATGTGAAAAATGCTCAAGTTAATTTCCTACAAATGGATGTCACCCGGTTTTCACTGAGAAGTGTTACTGAGTCGACATGGTTGCTACATAAGTTTGGTATGAAATGTGTCAGGAGTTGAAGGCCATTTTATAATGTTTTCTGCTTCTCTTCATAGTATATGTCAGATAGAACAGAAAAGATTGGAATCTCAATGACATCACAGATGTAGTTGAACCCCTGGCATTGCAAGTGCTTAATGCTCCTTAGAGGGAGGACACTCAGGCTATTAAGCCCTCTATCTGGTGTGCAGTGTCTTAGTCTCATCTGCAGTATAATGTTTAAGCACATGCATGCCCATACATTCTGTACGTACAAGGGCATGCTCACATGCACTCAAATACATATTGACATTGACAGGAGGTGTCTTTGCGGGAGGCAAGAGCGATTTACAGTTAGCTCAGCCAGCCTTATGTATTCCACCAATGACAACCTCCCCCCCCACCCCCCCACACACCTCCCTGAGTCACACAGTCTCCTCCTCTTTGAAGGCCAGAAAGTGTCTTTCATCCTAGCTGTTTGCATCCACCGCTGCTAATGTCATTAAAGAAGCCATGAAGGGCCAATTTAGTGTCATGACAGCTGTCTCTCCCATTTGACAGCTGGCAACTTGTTTGTTCTCCCACAGGTGGCAACATTATTCAGGATAGCTATTTTCTTATCTATACCTCCATGCTTGAATGTTTTGGTGTTCAATCAGGACCATTCAGGATCCTCTCAAAGCCAATATATTTGCGTTTTTATTTTTCCATGCAGTGTTTTGATGTGGATTTTTTTGACTGAACACACACTCTGTAGAAAATGAAGGCATTTAGTATTGTCAATAAAGCTGGTACAGTAGCTCGCAAACGCTGCAGTAAAACGTCTGTGTATATCCTAAAGATGCGGAAGATGATGTAAGCTAATGTAAGCTAGCCCTCTCTGAGCTTTCAATGTGGAAAAACATTGAAAGCCATCAGATTTAGCAGGGCATCTACAGGAGCTCCTCCATGTTTCCCAAAAGAATGTTAATTTAACTAATCTTAAATTTCAGTCAGTTGTAACACTAGTAGTCGTGGTACTGTAGTAGTTGTGGCTGTAATGTACAGTGAGTACGGTAGTTGTTATGGTACCAAGATATAAACACAGAAATAAAATAGATTCTGCCATTGCAGGCTTGTATACTGTAGGATCAATGCCATAGTTGTTTTAGCTGTAAACACCGGCACACCCCCACCTCCATTCTATGCATTACAGTTCACCAGGTACTGTAACTGTACTAATAAGATTCATTTCATTAGGTAACCCAAACCCAGGCAGAATAATGTCATAAACCTGCTTCTCAAATAACACCTGGGACGAGAGCACAGTTAACAAGCGTGCTGTACGTTTCCTCCATCCTTCTCACTGCCTCATCCCCTCTCGTTTTCTCTCTTTCTCTGTCCCCCATTGACATATCTGCTTGTGATTGCCTAATTCTGTGCCTGTCTCATGTGCTCATTTGTCTCTCTTTCCGTGTGTGTGTGTGCGTGCGTGTGCATGTGCATGACTGCGTGTGCGTTTGTGTGATTGTGTCTAGCCCACTCCTGCAAGCAGCCGCGGAGCCCTGCCAACGCTGATGTGGTGGGTCTGGACCTTCCCTCCTACGGCTACACCCTGGTGTATACTTGTCAGCACGGCTATTTCCTCTCTGGGGGTTCAGAGCACCGTGTCTGCCGCTCCGACAGCAGTTGGACCGGCAAAGTGCCTGTCTGCAGAGGTAGGTGGTGGTGAGAGGTCTCATAGAGGAGATGGGACGAGCAGGGGAGATACAAGGAGTGCGTGCGTGCGTGCGTGCGTGCGTGCGTGCGTGCGTGCGTGCGTGCGTGCGTGCGTGCGTGCGTGCGTGCGTGCAGTAATATGACGTATAAAGGGATGTCTGTGAGGTTGGAAGGACCCTCTTACATTAAGTGCATGAGGCAACAAATTGAATATCATAATATAGAGCAAAGAAAAAGCTGAAAATGGGGGTGACTGAACCAAGCTGAATATTTAATCTATTCCATATCACTCCCTGTCTGCCTGTGCGAGCTACTTACGCAACCATACAGATATGAAATACTACTGTATCATCAAATATTTATACCAAGTGATATTAGCTGTACCCAGTGTTGTGCAAGTTCACACTTTACAAGAGCTTAGCTCAAAGTCACACAATTTAAAATGGACTTCTACATTCATTTCTACTGGATTATTTTTAATGAGCTGCTCCGAGCTATTCTTTTCAATATAACCTCCTCCTATTCCATCTCAGCCCACAATCATTGCCATTGCCCCCACTTCCAGTAAATTAATTACTGTAGTGTATAGGTTATTACTATAGAATCACAGAGAGATTGCTTTTAAAAGCCAAGGAAAACCAGTCGGAGGAACCTATATGTTTTACCACTACCCTATACTGTAGCCTACTTCATTGACTTTGTATTCATGTTGTATTCCCTCTACACCAATATCCATGCAGAAAATAGCCGACCTTACAATGCATCACAGATTGTGAACTTCTGAATGTTTGCATATTATGACATGCCCAGAATAGGGACAGTAGGGTTCATGTGGTTAAACAATGTGTCATATTATGCAGAAAGTTAGAAAAAGAGGTGCAGTAAAAAATATAGCCTGCTGTAGATGCAACAGAACTTTTATTTAGGAAGAGTCACTGCAATGTGATTTTTCACTGTCATGAATTCAGTGATTTTGAGAACAAAATTACTGTTTTCATCAGAAGAGCAGTAAGCTGCTGTGCATGATAGCATAAACTCAAGTACAAGTACAGTACGTCTCTAACTAAATCTGCAGTCTCTCGTCTCATGATGAGCAAGTTTTTGTGATTTGTGCCAAAACACAAAATCAAGTCTGCTTTGTCTCTCAATGTGCATTTGCAAATGGACACATTAAGTTCACTGTTTGCCAAAGTTGAGCACGTTCAATGAATTTGAGCTAATATGTCATTGAATCTCATTTCACCATGCCTGATGTGTCTGACTATTTGGCGAGTTTTCCCTCTGCGTCAATTTGAAAATATGCGTGGTTAGAACTAACCTTCCCCAGTGGGTTATGAAATACCAAATTGGGGGAAAGCAATGTGTCGGCAGCATTTTAAGAGTTGAGCAGCATTTACTTTTTTTTACTGCATCCTTAGGGTGTTTGTGTATTGGTGCGTATTTGTGACATACATATTTATGTCTTCCCACAGCCGGTTCCAAATCACATGAGAAAGCAATCAAGCCAATACTAGTCACACCAAGCCCAAAAATAAATGGTAAGTAGAACAAAAGTTGTTACTCTGTTGGCCATTTCAAAAATCCATGGCATCTGCTTTGGACAATCGTTCCTTGCTTTATTTACAGAATATGTCAAATGAGTGTATAAGACATCATTACTTTCTGGTCAGCATATCCATTACTTACACTTTTTGGCAGCTGAAAAATATAAGGTTTCAAATAAATGTTTCACTCACAGGTGGAAGACGGTTTTCTCTCTTCTTTGTAATGTAACTAAAACATAATATTGATTTTAGGTTTTATAACAAATATACATTAGCAAAGCTTCTGCCAAATGTAACTCACTCACTTGTTTAAATAATAATAATAATAATAATAATTATTATTTTCTAAAACATTTCTCAATCACATCCTTTGCGTTTTCAGTTTATTTTTTGCATCCTCTTTTTGACTGTGCTTACTTTCACACAGTTCCTGATGACGTCTTTGCCACTGATTTCATCTGGAAGGGGTCTTATGACTTCAAAGGCCAGAAGCAGCCCATGACATTGACAATTACCAGCTTTAACACCACCACAGGAAAAGTCAATGTAACGTTAACCGACAGTAGCATGGAGTTTCTGCTCTCGGGTGAGTCATCTATACATCATCTGTTAGGACTCTTCCTCCCACTACCCCTGCGTGTCACTTTCATTTATTTTGCGGGTGCCTCACGTCAATCAGTCAATCAGTGAATTTTCTCATGCATTGAGAGTGAGAATTAATTATTGGCTCTAAAGACGGATACTATTACTCTGCAGTGACTGCCTGGCTGGTTGACTGCTCACTGAAGAAGCACTCGTCTTCTCTTCTTATGTCTTATATTGCTGCTCTGTGATGTTCTCGTCCTCCTCTCCTGTCCTTGCTCATCCTCCTCTCTGTAGGAGTGTATAAGAGCCAGGAAGCTAGGCTAATGCTGCTGCTGCACCAGATGAGAGCACTGGTCCACAGCTCCTTCAACAGGATTACAGATGACACCTGGGCAATGGATGGATTTGTGAGTAAAGCCAGGAATTTGGAGATCCATCTTTTGAAAATAACCAAGCCCAGGGACTGTTTTGTAACAAACAAAACAACTGTTTTTATATTCACTCAGAAATAAATCACTGAGAAAGGTCCGTTATTGGGGGCTGGGCAATTGTACCTATTTTTGTTCCAATTACCAGGCATGCCTACAGTATGTGTCAGAAAATACACATACATTTTGACTCATGTACTGTAGTTATATATGCTCCATTTACTGTGGATATTTTCTATAATGGTCATTGGTTTTATATATTTGTACCACAGCTACAATTATCTGTCTGTGAATCATTTAATGTGAGTTGCTTACACAATGATATATCTACAGAAGTACCTAGGTTTGCTGGGAGAACTGTAGAGTATTTTCATTGGTTGAAAATATGCATCTGAAGTAATCTCTCTCAAAGAAAATACATGAATTTAAAAAATAAATTAAATAATATACAGTGTATATGTGCATGCTTGCGTGCGTAGTAAGTAGCCTTGCCGAGCCATGAGGCCCATAGGGCAGGAGCCTATCTCCTGTTTCTGTAGCCATGAGGCCCATAGGGCAGGAGCCTATCTCCTGTTTCTGTAGCGTGAGGCAGCTTGATGTACAAGTACACCCCCTGAACATGACGCTAGTATGTCGCAGGGAAAGCGGTGTGACAGATATTGGTGGAATATTTCACAGCAGCTACTGCAGAATAAGTTCAAATAAGGAAAGTGTCATTTCTGAATGTGGCATGAGGGGATATGTTGTCTTTTAAAGATGGAGTGCCGTGATTTTTTTCCACACTTAAACATGATCATCAGGTGTATTTAGGTGTATATGAGGTATAATTTTTTCAAAAAAGTGTACAGTATTTGTTAAAATGATGGTTTTATGTGGACACACCCACCAGTTCATTAGGTATGCATGAGTTTAACCATAGCACCACCCACCTAATCCAGTCCCTCCGCCTCCTCCTTTAAGACCACCCACTTGTCCTAGTCCCTCCCCCTCCTTATAAAAGGACAACCCATGGCTCTGCCCTTTTGTTTACAAAATGGCAAATTGGTGTCTAATGTAACAAAAACTCATGTTTTTGTGAATGTTAGAAGTGAACACTTCCCATATTTCTGAGATATCGTATAGGTATAGGCACCATTATGCACTTATACTGCCACCATCCATGTATAGGCATATAATCCATGCATCCATACCATATCAGATCTGATTTTTCTGATTTTTTATAATCATTTATTTATTTCCTCCAATTATATTGACCCTATTGTCGCAATCAGCTCAGCTCATCATCCAATTCGATCATAGTTTAACAGCAGAAACAGTTTGATAGTTTGATAGATCATTTAGCCTACAATATATTGTAGGCTATTGATTTCCTCCAGCTAAGCACCCTGGCATTAAAACTGTCCTTTATCTGACTGCATTGAGTTTCAGCAAAAGTCGCCAGATTTAAAGAAACAAGCGGCCAGGTCCACAAAAATAAGTCACAGAAATTGCCGTGAATATTTATGAAAACGTTTCAACAACACCAATCCTTTTAACAACATATTAATCTGAGGGTCCTTCACATGAACCATTGGTCAAGTCAACCACATCTCCCCTGAAAGTTACTTATATGAAAACAAGCCCAAGTCGCTTGTAATAGCCAGACATGGCAACATGACTTCCAGCGCGACACAACATACTTCTAATTCTTGACTTTACAGCCTCGTATAAGTATTAGGACCTACATACATATTGACTACAACAGCCAACAAGAATGCACACTGTGACACTACACTCTGTATCAAAGCCCGACCACTGTGATTATAAAAGAAACAACCTACTCCTTGAGAACAACAAGAGCAACTATACAGCAGAGCAGGTAGGCTATAAGACTGGTTTGTTGTGGTTTCCTCGATTAATCCTGAGGACCCGACGTGAACATTTACTTGCTTCCAATCTAACGAAAAACAGTCTGCTCTGCTGTGAACTGGTAATGTGTGAAATGACTGTGTGATCTGTGAATCTGCCACACAGTTAGACACACACAGAGCAGCAAAAGCAAACTGGCTGCGCTGTTCAGTTCACACGTGTGTAATTGTGTATGTGGCAGGCAGCTCCGCCCACAGAGGTTGTCGTATTAAAAAAATATGTATAGAGGGGGAGGTGCGTGTGTGCGTGCAATATTTTTACGTCACACTATCCGTGTTTACTTCATTGGCCCGTTTGACCGTCAAGGGTTCAGCCTCCAGGAAGAAACCCTAAATACAAAGTTATTACACCATTGGACATAAAAACGACTCCAGGGTGTCTAATGAAGTATTGTCACCCCATAGACACATGAAAAGCTGGAAAAATAAAAAAAATGTGGCACTCCATCTTAATATATGTATGTATGTACTTTTTGATATTGTAAGAGATTTGACGAAGAAAAAATAAATTTAAAGTTTCCTCAAGTTTCCACATGAAGCAACATGTAATTTTACTCTTTCAACAGGTTTCAGCGGAGCCAGAGGGAGGCAGCTATGTGTTCCAAGGTTTTATACAGGGTAAAGACTATGGACAGTTTGGACTGCAGAGACTTGGTAAGTGCCTTCTAAAAAAATTATAATAATAATCTTTGCCTCCTTCATCATCAACTAATTTACATATTGTTGTAACCTGTTTATAGCAAATGTAATGGCTGTTTAATGAGTCGTAGAGAAAATATCAGATTGCAAATTATTTCTTCCTGTTGTTTCACATTTAACGCATTTCACTTTCCGTGGTTGAAAATGTGATTGTTTATGTGTAAATGTGGCGTTCTGTAAAGCATTGGGTTGTGTTACCCTCCTCACAGTTAATATTCTGAAACCATACTGTGGTCCATTCTGCTGTATGTCTATATTTATTTTGAATTTGTTGATAACACTGTGAAAAAAGGGTCTCAGGCTTCTTTCTGGAAATGTTGCACCTGTCCTGCACCATTCACCATTCATGACAAAAGTACAATGATGTTTTTAATACTGATCCTATTGTCAGGCAACACTGAATTCATTCAATCTAAAAAACCCAGATTGATTTTAAAACAATCAAGCTGAGCCGTGCAGCTGCCCTGACAACCTGTCATCAAATACATATTGTGGCCATCATAGAGCATACAGCAGATTATACCCATCCTCGTTATCCCCTTCATTTCCTCCTGCTTCCGCCTGCATTGTTATTTTTTATTGACTCTTTCATTGTCATCAACGTTCATCACGATCATTACGCCGATCGTGATGATCATTATCATCATCATATATCATCCTTTCTACGGCTGTCATCATGGTTGTTGTCATCATCCAGACATCTGCCGTCGCTCCTCTTCACCCTTAATATCAGCTGCTTATTTCTCCTCATCCGCATTAGGATCATTATTTCCATCAACAATGTCAACACCAGTAAGTATGCCAGGGGCCTGTTTCACGAAACTTGGATTAACTAATCCAGGATTTAGGCCAAAACCTGGCTTTTTCAATCCTGGTCTTTACCGCCTGGTTTATTCCGTTCCACTAAAGCCAAGCGAGGCTCAGAATTGGCGGATTTGGCGAGCCGGGATCAGCAAGCCTGGCTGAATAGACAGCCTGGCTTTTTGTCTCTAGACCCATTCTGTAGAACACAGATTTACTGATCCTTCTTCTTCATGGGGTATTATGGCAGTTTGCATTCCTTACTAGTTGCATTACTGCCCCCTTCTGTATATCTCAGTATCTTTACTAATCTATTCAAGACTTACTGATACAAGGACTTAAGCTTCTAAAATAAATACTGCTGCTGTAATTAAAGAGAGAACATACTCTCAATAGTGGATAGACTGAATGATTAACTACCCCAAAAATATAGTTTACATTTTACCACTACTATTAACTTAAAACAGAATTCTTAATATTGTAAGCATAATGATATTGTCGCATTGTGATATTTGGCCATAACTCCCTCCTCTGAGGGAGCTACCTTTGGGGAAGGGGGTTGTTGTCCAGACAGGGGCCATATACTGGTGAACTGTGGGTCATGGGTTCAATAGTGGGTGAAACGTTACAATGGTAATATGTTGTAAAACAATGAGTAATGGTAATATTTTGTGGTTTTCACTTTTTCAAAAAAGAAAAATATTAATATAATATAATATAATATAATATAATAATTCTTCTTAACCGTGCACTTGCACGACAGCAAACCTATTCTGGGGAACATTCACCAAAAGCAGCTGATCTACAAGCTCACAAGCTTTCATGATGTTGTGCAGCCTATTTATTTTGGTTATTTGATTTGATATAGTGCTTAGATTTGTCCTTTAATGCAGACCGATACAAATAAGGCAACATAAACCCATACTAATTGAATAAGTCTGGAAAACATAAATGGTTTGTGATCAGTTTGACTGCTTGATGAACAGTAAAGACATCAGGATTACGTTAAACCTGGCTGTTAGCCTGGTCCGGAGCAGGCTAAGTCCAAAGCATTAGTTTCCATGGTAACTAATGTAGCATCACTTTCATGAAACCGAATCAAGCCAACATATCCAGGTTAACTGGTTAAATTAATCTGGCAAGATTAACCAGATTTCATGAAACCGGTTAATCGTAGATCCAGGATATATTAAGCCAGGATATGTGTTAAATCCCGGCTTAATCTCTAATCCAAGTTTCGTGAAACAGGCCCTGTCCTCTTACACGTATTTATTGGTTCTCTGTCATGTCTACTACTTCCCGTTCCATAGGTCAATCTTGATCTGAATATATTGAGTCTGAGTGGTTAACCACATTAACATTGGCATCGCTATTTTGGCAATATTATTATATGGATTAAGGCGAAGATTTATAAGCTCATGACACGTTGTGACGTACAGTATGTATGCATTTTGGCGGATATTTTCGCTATTCATCCTACAATGAAGTGTAGCCACATATATATGTGGCTCAAATGGTTGCCATCTTCACTGCTTCCAGGTATGAGCGTGAGAGAGAATGCCACGCTACCTGACCCTGAGCCTAACGGTTCCAGCAACAGCAGTTCTGTGGCCATCGCAATCCTTGTGCCTTTCTTCGCCCTCATCTTCGCTGGCCTGGGTTTCTATCTCTACAAACAGAGGTATGTACTGTACTGTAGTAACAACATGCTTTGTTCGACATAAGCTGTTAAATGCCTATCTATGATGGAAAAGCAATATATTTTCACGAGTTTGGATTCTTTGGTAAGGGCCAGGATACCTAGGTTGCATGCGAAGTTGAAGAATACCCTTACTCACATGCAATTATGTCTGCATAGATTTACGAGAGACAGCGAAATTCCTTCACGACGGACGACGTACGTCGCGACGTATATTTTTCCGTTGCAACGTATATTCGAGTACGTCCTGGCGTAAATATCAATTCGTCCCGGCAGAACGGACTCGTCGCGGCTATATCTACCCGTTTGGGACGTAATAGGTTGACTATTATTTTCCGTCGCGCCAGAACGGGACTCGTCGCAGCTATATCTACCCGTTGTGGCGTGAGCTGGACTCGACGCGGCAGAACGTGACTCGTCGCGACTATATCTACCCGTTTGCGACGTGCGCCTCGCCGGTCCGGTCTCCAGGCGAGCCTGCGTCCTTCATATATTTTTTTTTCTGCTCTCGTTGGACTTAACTTTAAAAGTCCAATGGAACACCTCTTTGTAACGGGCCGCTGTAGTATAGTGGTATAATCCCTCGCCTCTCTATTCTTTTTTGCTGAGGACGCTGGTTCAATTCCCGCTCGCGGCAGACCAAAATTATTATATTTTAGACAGACACACAGACAGACAGACAGACTGCCTGTCTGCCTGCCTAATGTATTGTAAATAATGTATTCATTCCATACGGCTATTTTTTTTTAATATAAAAACTTTTGTCTTTCGCGCGATTCGAACCAGCGTCGTCAGCACCAAAACATTGAGAGGCGAGTGATTAAACCGCTAGACTACAGCGGCCATACGTTACAAAGAAGTGTTTCATTGGACTTATAAAGACAATAGCACCAGCTGCAGTCTCGCAAGGGGAGGGACCGGAAGTGCTTTTATTTCCGGCTTCCACGTGCACAAGCGCACATACACGCACGCGAAATATAATGCGCGTGCACGACACGCACTTGCTGGTGCGCGCTTAAATGCCGGGTGTATATAGTACCATCTGTGCTTAAACATAATTACGTGGTCGGTTTGGAAAAGTTTGAAGTAGTTTGTTGTAGGTAATATTTTAATTGAAAGCTTATTAGTTGGTGGTATAAGTGTGCATATTTGAAGAAATGCAAATCTAACAATAATAAAATGATATGCAATAATAGGCTAGGCCTATATGGTCGATTATAACATAATGATATCAAGGCATTTAAGTAATGTAATAAGTTGCTATAACCCCGTACCCCTGTCCCACACACACCATGTCCAGACCATAGACCACAGACACACGACCATATGCATTTAATTTACTATGAAAACCTGCATTTCCCGTCAGTCAGTCAGTAAGTGTGTCATGTCACGCCTCGTGTCATGCCTCCATATATGGTCACGCCTCATGACACGTCACACCACCATATATGGCCGTTTCCATATGATATAAGATCCCGACACTGACCTCATCAAACCCTGGATAGCCATACATTGAAAAGACTGGATCATCACCTAGATCTCCATATATGGAGCTGAGGCGGCCAGCAACTCTACATCTGACCTCATAATGTAATAATCAGCTCATAATGTAATTAAAAGACGAGCACATAACTTAATAGATTTTTCTATAATGTAATAATGTGTTACATTAAGAACCTCCACATAGGCGACTCATACTGTAATAAAAC
Source organism: Protomyctophum parallelum (assembly GCF_964188405.1). Lineage (NCBI taxonomy): Eukaryota > Metazoa > Chordata > Actinopteri > Myctophiformes > Myctophidae > Protomyctophum > Protomyctophum parallelum. The sequence continues at coordinate 34,779,974 of NC_139698.1, forward strand.
TTCATAATGCAATAATGTCTTTATAATGTATGAGCTGATTATTACATATTGCATTATATTTCGCATGCGTGTATGTGCGCTTGTGCACGTGGAAGCCGGAAATAAAAGCACTTCCGGTCCCTCCCCTTGCGAGACTGCAGCTGGGTGCTATTGTCTTTATAAGTCCAATGAAACACTTCTTTGTAACGTATGGCCGCTGTAGTCTAGCGGTTTAATCACTCGCCTCTCAATGTTTTGGTGCTGACGACGCTGGTTCGAATCGCGCGAAAGACAAAAGTTTTTATATTAAAAAAAAATAGCCGTATGGAATGAATACATTATTTACAATACATTAGGCAGGCAGACAGGCAGTCTGTCTGTCTGTCTGTGTGTCTGTCTAAAATATAATAATTGTGGTCTGCCGCGAGCGGGAATTGAACCAGCGTCCTCAGCAAAAAAGAATAGAGAGGCGAGGGATTATACCACTATACTACAGCGGCCCGTTACAAAGAGGTGTTCCATTGGACTTTTAAAGTTAAGTCCAACGAGAGCAGAAAAAAAAATATATGAAGGACGCAGGCTCGCCTGGAGACCGGACCGGCGAGGCGCACGTCGCAAACGGGTAGATATAGTCGCGACGAGTCACGTTCTGCCGCGTCGAGTCCAGCTCACGCCACAACGGGTAGATATAGCTGCGACGAGTCCCGTTCTGGCGCGACGGAGAATAATAGTCAACCTATTACGTCCCAAACGGGTAGATATAGCCGCGACGAGTCCGTTCTGCCGGGACGAATTGATATTTACGCCAGGACGTACTCGAATATACGTTGCGACGGAAAAATATACGTCGCGACGTACGTCGTCCGTCGTGAAGGAATTTCGCTCCACCTGGAGATTTACAGACAATTAAAATGTGCACTAAGGTGACATGGATGGTCATGGCCGAGCTCATGAAGACAGTTTCCTTATCTGTTTGGGATAAGATAAAACAATTATGTATCTTTATTTATCCCCAGAGGGAGATTCAGGTGTCATTGCAGCAACAGTAGTGAGAATAAAACACAGAGAGGTACGGGTAAAGAGTCAAGAACCAAATCAAGATAAATACAGAATAAAAAATGAAGATGAAATGAAATAATGAGCTTCTGGCTCTAGTTATCGGTACTGGATCTCTTGATGCGTCAATGCATGATGTAGTATCAGCAATCTGATTACTGTCTCAGCGACAGGGTATTGCACCATACTTTGAACATTTTAAATTTGTTCATTATTTTCCTGTGTGTGTGTTTATGAATGTTGTACATGAAAGGTACATGAATGGTTTATCACAAAATATATACATGTGGGACCTACTGTATGACATTTGCATTAAGACTATTCAGACTTAATTTCAGTATTGATTATAATACCTAATTTACCTATAGTGCCGCAGCTATACACATCCAACATCACTGAAGCGTGCACCTTTATTGAATTTGAATTAGGGCAGTGTATTTGGTATACTGTCTTTATGCTGATATTACAATTATTTATTTATTTTCCAGGAAAACGGATAAAGCGCAGTACACAGGCTGTTCTGTCCATGAGAACAACAATGGACAAGCCACCTTTGAAAACCCCATGTACAACACAAACACTAAAGCTGCTGAGGGGAAAGTAGTCCGCTTCGACCCAAATCTCAACACTGTCTGCACCATGGTTTGATGTACTGATGGGCAACACAGACAAGCAGAGTGATACAGAGAAAGAAAAGGTGATGACGCTAAATGAAGAACAAAGAAATAGCAAGCTTTTCTTTGCTTCTACACCATCAACATATAAACATCTATTTATATTTTCCCTGTTTCTGATGACGCACACAGACACAAGGAAATAGGGAGAATCGCTCAGAAATGTAAAGCACACTTTCGGCAACAGATGCTACAGTTGCAGTCAATCATATACAGAAAGGGGAAAGAAGAAGGAGAAAGAGAGGAAGGCGACGTTCCACACCTTTTGAGATCTTCCACCGGTTTGGTGAAGAGAAGTGTTCTTTCTTTACACTCTGTGAGTGTTGGCTTTACAGTTAAAAAGAGCCTCTGGCATAGATAAATTGAGTATTTTTTACTCTTTATAATTAAATGGTGGGAGGGGTTACTTCACAATGCCAAACCAAATGTTCATTTCTTTCCTGTAGTACAGCCTGGTTCCCCATTCACTATTTTTTTTTAATTAGTCACATATTGTTAGAATTTTGAGAGATAAGTGTTCAGGTTTAGTGTGTTGTCTCAACGAGTTGCTGAGCCCCTCAACTGTGAGTTGATCAGAGTGATGCGTGGAGTTTATTGTATGTGTCGTGAGATGGCAATGAGGGAAAAAAGACTGCATGAGACGCGTCCGCACTCTACTCAAGAGTTCTTCGGTCAATTATACCTCTTAATTGGATGTAGCCTCCCACTGATGACATGTATAGCCAGGTATTTGATTACTGAAGTGCAGTAGATTTATTTTTTAGCAGTATGGTAAATTATGGGGTTTTATTAAAGTACAAGTTATCTGAGAATAGTTTCTTCATAAGAGTTCTAGCCAGCGTTACAGTCGGTATATTATCAAGGATATGCAGTGCTCTTTCCTTCCATTACTATGGTGAGCTGATGTTATCTGGTTGAGAGTTTAAGTTTAGTGATTGTAGTAAAAATAGTAAAAGTATCGGCCACAATATGATGCTCTCTGCAGAGCTGTGGTCAAATCACTTTAAATTAAATTTACGGTAATGATGTGGTTTTTAAGAGAAAACATCCCTCCCCCCTCCAGCTTTGAAATGGCAAAGTACACCCACTTGATGAAGTGGACATGATGGGAGTGAAATAATCCTAGCCCCGACGATGTATACATCAAGCATCTCAAAGTAGGAATTCTGCCCTAGGATGAATGACACCTTTGATAGTAAATGAGATTATCCAGACATGAGTCTACAAGTACTTAGGCCTGGAGTTTCCCTGGAGTTTCTTAATGCTTTGGTGTCAGTAAGGTAGCGGAAATATGGAAATATGGACAGGGCAGATTAAGGGGGGAAGAAAGGGCATGTCATAATTTAGATTTTGTTCTTCTAATACAACATTTGAACATGACCCTTCTTTATTATGAATAAATATTAACTAATGCTAAACTACCACCCCCTTGTTAAATTCAAATCAAAATTCTAATATCAGATGTCAGTGAAATTGACAAAACTGCTTTAGTCACTAACTCTTAGATTACAAATCCTAGACTCTTGGTAAATTCAGGGTTTTGGACTATCATGGATTTCAACTGAAATTATCGTTTAATTGTCTTACTGAACCTTCAGCTTCTACCAACACACATGTACAGTACAGTATATATATATACAGATTTTGCACACTTAAAAATGAGCCGCCATCAGTATCTTACTATCACCTGGGTCCAAACATGTATTCCACAATGTCATTATATTATTAAATATATCATTGCAGTGCCTTGAAAACAGTATGGGCATAAGTCTTTAAGGAAGACACAGCGTTTATTTCATTAGTTATACTGTACATTAGTGGAATTTATGATAAGTTAACTGAGTGATGTCAGCCTTCATGATTTATCAAAGAAGAGATGTGTTTAAAAAGCAGCTCATACTTTCATAACTGTGCATGTCTGCCAAAAGTGATCCAGTATAGCAATTGCTGCTATCGCTCTTTGTACCACTATGTTTATTCCTGTCATTGCTGTTACATTTTGTACATTTATACAGTTTTGATACTTGATGGCATTCTCTTTGGCAAAATGTCTTGTGTTACCAATATGTAATATATTTTGCAGTTTCATATTTCTTATTGAGGAGGGGAAAAATGCACCTGGAAGAAAACATATTATGTCAGTATCACATCAGACTGGAGTAGATTAGAATGCTTTTAAGTGTACCACTCAATGGTCATCCATTCAGAAGCAAGTGTATGTATATGTACATATTACAATACTTTTGTAAAGAGATATATTTTTATGCAAATAAAGCATTTGTAAGTTATTGAATATGTTATGTAAATTTCCACATGTAAATGTCATGTAAGATCCCCCAAAAATGTGTTTTGTATTTTTTCTTTATAGGCAATGTATAAATCCGTAATTTATATATAAAATATAAATTCGAATGAACTCACATTCTGATTCTGTTTCATTAAACGGCAGGTGAATGTAGCCCAGCACTCATACCTCTGTCCAGAAGCCACTGAATTTAAAGGAATGGCTTGACCAGCTGGTGAATAAGCCTTTTCATCAAGTAAAAATATCTGGAGGCACATTTTGCCTCGGTTTGAACTTGGTTGCATATGCCACTCTATGCTATGTACTATTGCTGTATGTTTACATAAAGTATACAGCTCGTGCAATTCTTGAGAAAGTGAGATAATCTAATTTGTGAAGTGTCACAATAAATGGATGTGTGCATGATCTTCATTTAAAGTAAAAAAGGCCTTAAAACCTGAATGTGGTATATTGAACAGACAGAACCCAAAGAAATCAAAGTTGAAACGACTGAGCTTGAAACTACACAGAGAAACTTAAAATTATAACATCTTTGTACTGTGTAGAGTTATGGTGACATGAAATATTGATGGGATGCTGAAATTACTGAAAGGAGAAAAATAACAGTCTGGCTCCATTTGATAGACTTGCTGTTAAAAAGTGTGTGTTTTTTCTTCAGGCTTGGCAACGAGGGGCAATGACAGACTGTAATAATGACATTATGTAACAGGATGAAAGGAGGCAAATGGCAAGAGCCAAAGGAAAATAAATGATCTGCTAGTGTAGGAGATGACAGAATGTTCGATCTAGAACGCACATTCTACAGAATTCTAATATGTGGATGTTAAATGGCTGGTACTTATTCCATTTAGACCCACATTAAGCTTACTATACAACTTAAAGCCTAAGCCTGCCCTACAGTATTTATGTATGGATTGGAAATACTATTTGTAGTGACTTACCAAGCAGAATTTCAACCAATGGAGATAAGGCTGTTTGTGCTGATGGTGCATTATGGGAATTGAGAAATAGCTATAGGGTTTCTGCATTTATGGACATACTTTCAGTGCAAAACACACCACTAGAGTAGCCTAACATTTTACCCAATAGAAGTTGACCCATATTGGCTTCACATTTGTTTCTTGGTAGTAAATATGTAATCTGAATAGAATCTCATCTGGAGGTTGCTCTAGAGATATGGTTAGTAATCAGGATACGTAACAGTGAGCTGAATACAGTTGAATACAGTTCATGTTAATAGAGCCTCCTCGATATTCACAGCTTTGCAGCACAGGCATGAAAAACATCAATTTTCACAGGGATACACAATGAAGAGATTTACATGATTAGCAGTGCTATTCTATTCCCATATCCTGGCCTGCAGCATTCAAACAGGGAGCCTCTGAAATTGTACCAATCATACCCGTGTGAAGTGAGTGATATTTTTCAAGACAAAGAAGGTATTGTGGAAGAGCCAGAGGTGCGGTGGCAATCTACACTTTGGGAAGTCTACAAGAAAACAACGCTTGTCAACTACCACGGCTTGTGAGGAAGTATTATGAGGGGTCGAATAAACAACAAAGGGCTACATTTCTAAGAATGATCAAGATTGAAATATTGATTAACAGTTTGCAGAATTACAGTACATTTCAAGCACAACTCATTCAAAGACTGTTAACTGTGAGTGTATGACCCAATAAAGCATTGCACTTGTTTACAAGAGGGTCCACCTTGTTCAAATCATCAAAACATTTAGAGACGTACAAATAGACATTTCTATATAGCCCAAAAGAAAGAGAGAAGAGAGAGCTATACAGTAGAGTCATTTGTCATTGAATGACTACATGCTATTTTATCACATGAGTTGGCAAAGCTATTGTGTGTGGCATTTTTTGATTAAGATATTGACTATGGCACTTGTATGAGGCCAATTGGGCTTTGATGCGTTTTGGATTTGGTAGCCTGGCCACGTTTAACTGTCTCCACTATAATCTATAAGGAGCCACTCCTGCTACACAGAGCCAGGGAATGCTTTGTCGTTTGTCTCAGTCCACACACACACACACACACACACACACACACACACACACACACACACACACACACACACACACACACACACACACACGTGTTATGAATTTGCAGATTTGAAGCATTTTATCTTTGCCTCCCAGTCTCTTTATGAAAATGTAGTCTTCGACTCTTCTAATGAAATATTCATCATCGTGTTTCTACTGAATTAAACTGAGAAAACCAAAAAAAACACATTTTGAAAGTTATTCCACAGCTAAAGCACGATCCCCAGCCTCAGGGAGAGGTTGAGAGGTCCCTGAACGGGACAGCAAGTTCCTCAGCACAGACCCTCAGCACCCGATAGTTGATGCTGTCTGGCCCTGCTGCTTTTCTGAACTAATCTAGATAATAACAAATCTCGCAACCGTTGCATGAATCTAGAAGCCTTGCCTTTGAGCTGTCATTGACTTGATGTGATTGCTGGGGAGTGGGGGACTACATCTCACTTCTTCAACTTATTTTGTTCATGTTCCCAAAGAAGAAAATGTGTCATTTTCACATAAAAAAAGATTGCATTTAGTGATTCATGTTTATGTTTTATTTGGACTTGACATGACAGAGAAAAATGGTGCTGTCACAGTTTTGATACGCTGTCAAGCTAATGGGAGTGAGTGACAGACCAAGACAAGCACATGATACTACCGTTGTTAGCCAACTCATACTAGTAGGCACATGGCACATAGGGCCCTATCTTGCCTTAGCAATTCTGGATCAATTGGAGAGGCTAAGGATAAGGCGTAAGTCGGCACGCAAGATAGGGCCCTATATAGTACCCTAACCATACCCAGTTGAAAGACAACTAAACCTTTAACCGATTTGTGTTTAACCAAGTGTGCTTTTCTTTCTTTTTTTGTGTGTTGCATAATGGCCTTATTATTTACCTGTTGAGTAATATTGTTTTCCCTTGTGTCATTTATATTACTGTCCTAATTTACTGTTGTGTTAATGCAATGTTCTCCTTTTGTCTTACTGTCTGAGTGTGTTTAGTAATGTTGTGTTCTTGAACGTCTCCCTTGATTGCCTGATGAGTGCCAGCCACGCTGATGACTTTGGGCCGCCTTGGGGTTCAAATAGGGACACACTCAGTTGGGAAGAGAGAGCCAAGGAAGCGGGTCTGGAAGGTAGCAGCTCTGTCTGTGTGGCGACAGGGCTGAGGAGGAGGTGGGGTACTGGACAGAGGAGAGGACCTCTGGCCAGAATATAGCTTGTGTGGCCGTCCGTGTGAGGCAACTATACAAGGGATGAAGGAGAACCAGCAGATGAGATGATCACACAGGTTGACCGGGGAACCTGTGTTTGAGACGCTGAAAGAGGGGAAGCCAGACTGACTCAACAGAGGGGCCAAGTTGCGACTAGCCCCTCTTTTCAGATAAGTACCTCCTCTGTGGCCTTGATGTTGACGTTCTGACGACGTGTGCCTTTTGGCTGCTATCATTTGTTGGAGTTAGATAGTGAGCGGATGTACTGTCGGCCTGTCCTTGTGTGTTCGCAGTATCAACAAGAAGAATAGGAGGTTCTGAAGACTTCTCTCCTCTGACACTGTCTGCACTTTCCCATATGGACTGACCCCTCCTTTGCCAATTTGCACATTTTGATAGTAACGGATTTTAAGAGTTTATTGTTTTGGTTAATTGTTTGGTTAGGATTTAGTATTCATTTTCTATTGTATTGTAAGCAGGTGTCTTAGGAACCCATGTTATTAGGAATAAATTATAATAAATGTGTATACTTACCTTTGAGGGCTGGTTTCCGTGTCAGACTTCTTCCTGGTTTCTTTATGATGTATTGCTCTTTTACCTGGTTAAAACATGAACCTGAGTGTCCTTTGAAATTGAAGAGTATAATTGAGGACTTGCACCTCCCCAAAGCAAGTGGCGTAGTGGGCTATACAAGACATTATTGGGTCTCACAGTATACATGCACACGCACTTTAAACAGTGCACTTTAAATATATATTACTGTGTTGCTCATGATGTTTTTATATTTGTTATTTGTGACTTAATCGGCCACCGGTCACACAAGCACCAATCATAACTTAGTTACTCATTATAATAACCCTTAACATAGTGGAGATGTGCATGCAAAGTTTCACATGGGAGGCCGACTTAACCCTTTTCTTTACCCTTTGGCAAGTGCAGCGCTCTCTCTCTCTCGCTCCTTTCTCGCTCCTCTGAAGTAGTAAATCCCTGATCCAGTGAGTCTTCTTTTCAGGATATCAAACTGAAACTCTTGTGAGCTTCATGGAGAGCATGACTAGTGATTTAAATTGCAGCATGCATTGTTCTAAATTCATCATCACTCACAGCCTCCATCATGGCCGTCACAAAACTCCCACGCTCCCCAAAATTCCCTACAGGAACATCCCAAGAGCCGCAGCAAAGTAGAGAGGGGCTTGCTTTTGATCACTTCCAGCTTGTGAGTGAGTAATTGGGCTCCCTAATTTAAACGGCACATGTAATATTTTATTCTGGGGCAGAGAACAAGGGAACAGTATGTATCTCTCTCTTGCTGGCTGTCAGTCGGTTCTATCTTTATCTTGTCTCTGACTTCCTCTTCTGTCTGAAACATAGACTGTAAAAAAATATGGACAAAGCGTTCTCCGGGTCTAACATGAACGTAAAATGAAGCCTGTCAGTCCTTGTATTGTAAGTCGCCATCTTTCTAGATCCGTTTTAGCCCAGCTGGCCATTGGCTGGCCCAGACAACGAGGTGGGACTTCCCCCCCTTCTTCTCTGTTGGTTTTTATTTTGACTCGAGTGGGAGGGGAATCCCGATCATAGACTGTAACGGTAGCCACGCCCTTCAGAACATGTGCAACTTTATGGTCATTCTTTAAATAAATGGGACCATAATTTTCCAAAAAGAATATTATGACATTAGAAATGAGACTTTAAACTAGTGACTGGAAGCCGAAAGTATTCATGACCATGTTTATTAAGGTAATACAGTCTAGGTGAAGTTGGGCCCAAATACATGGACTTCAATGGGGCTATGGGTTTTTCTGGGTCCAATGACAGCGCCACAACAGGCCATTATATGAACTTTCAGGAAATCCCGATTTCCTCATTGGCTTCACAAAATATCTGTCTGACTGTCCCCCTGGTCTGAAAACTATTAAGACTCCACCTCATGCCCCGCTACTTACTTCTACTTCTACTTATTTTGTTACCGTATCTATCTCTTTCTGAGCATTGAGCCCAAGGCTTTGAGACACCTCAAGCGCTTACCAGTCCACATACTCACAGTTTTGGTCTGTTATTATGGTGGTGTTTGTCTTTCATAATCGTTGTCTTACTAACGCACCTGCTGTTGTGGTGCACTCGGCCGACCGCACCAACTTCCATAGGACCCCCAGATCCTGTGGAAGTCCCACACCATGCTAGCTCATATCCATTTAAAATAAACATGTTTACATTATTGAAATACGGCCACATAAGTTTTGTTTCCCCGCGTATGCATTGTGAGTTTTGGGAAACATCTCCCACAAAGCATAGAGTTTAGATCAGTGATATTCAACTAGACCTCACTGGCCAGATTTGGCCCCTGGGGGCCACGATGGGAGCAGAACGTGTTCCTCTGACAGTCAGTGGACAGATATGCTGTGGACATGGTTTTATTGGTTGTCGTGGTGACATCACAACCAATCGACTGATGGGTTCTGGCCAAATCACGGTGTCAATATACAGAATAAAAACAAACTCATTTAAATTGACCACAATCAAAATCGTATTTTTTGAAGTGAAGAACTTTTCTTCATTGCACTCCCCCTGCACTACACCCCTGGGTTAAACCCTAACGTTATACTCATGACCTCTGCCAAAGCATATTTGGCTAAAATGTTACATTTAATTCTATAGCTAGGCAGTGAAAGCTATTAAACTAGGCATATGATGTAGACCAGGACAAAAACAATGCAATTTCTTCTGCAAGTTTGTATATTATATTTACTAACAAAGCAGCAGAATGTAGCATGAGACTGATGCAAGTAATAAAACAACGTATCACATTTGCACTTTTTATCTAATGGTACCACCCATGGTTAACCTGATATACTGCAACACTGATTGATTCTCTCTTCTGTTTTGTTTTGCAGTCTATCTTACAAAAGAGTAAAACAAATGGTTTAGCACCTTTGAAAATAAGATAAAAGGTCATTTAGATTCAACCGGCACAAAGCAGCTGGCAGGGAAGGGAAGGTGCTGGCTGCACTGTGATCAGAATACTTACAATGCAATATTACAATTTAGAGATGGAGAGCTGCCACTATAAGTCATGCATCGATCCTCCTTTGTCATTTCTTCCCGTCAAAAAATGTTTTGCGTATGTATACAGTATATGCTGTGTGATACAGCTTGAAAACTTGACATTTTACAGTGTGTCGCATAAGACGTTATCTTAAGCACATGATTGACAACGTTGTACAAGGACGAATATTCAAATGTAGGCTATTGCTGCTGGTGCTGATCATATGATATGCGGTGTCAGCTTGTGAAACAAGCCTACAAAATGTATAGCGCTAGATGTGTATCACCATTATAATGTCACACAGACTAAAATATATCGTTTCTGTCACACAGAAACAAAGGCTTGTATCTCCATATTTCATCGTATGCCCCCCATGAATGACTGCTCTATTTTATACTTTGGCCTATGAAATGGCCACACAAAAGTAGTGAAAATCTGCAAGCTCCCAGTCGCGTTAATGCTATGTTATGTTTAAAAAAATATATGTATGTACTGTACATGCTTACACCTAGAAACCCCATTCAAACCTATTTAGGTTACGGTGGACATGTGTGCCTGAAAAGGAATCTTTGAAATGTTTCATAGTTTTTAGAAATGTAGTGCTTTTAAATTTGAGAAATTCAGAATGGGGGTCAATGGCAGATTTTGGCAAGTAAAGATTTGAGTGGGGTTTGAACCCACAACCTCCAGATCATGCTGCCAGCATGCTAAGTCACTGATCTACTTGCCACCTGCCACAATGCAGTCTGCTGTTCCCTTTGAGTAACAACATTGATACAAAAATAAAATACAAAAAATAAAATAACAGGAGATTTGTCTATTGTTTCTTTTGCTGTTGTTTATCTCTAGACATTCTAATGTTTATGAACCACAATGGAAACATGTCTCTGGCTCTTCTGTCATCTATTCAGCCTTTTGAGAACAGCTAGTATGCACAGTAGATCACTGGGTACAAAGCCTGCCAGGGAATCAGGAGGCCGCAGGTTCAAGTCCTGGCTCTGACATAGTGTTCCAAAATCATGAAAATATGACATACGTACTATAGTATGCCGTCCGAAACCATGATTTCATGATTTTCATATTTATTTTCAAATCCTCCAAAATCACGGAAAACGACATGCTATATGTACAAAACAGTGCTCAAAGCATTTGATGAATGTGATTGTGTTCAGGACTCAATTCTTTCAACTTTACTGAAGGCTAACAAACAAAAGATCACTTCAAAATTACCAGGGGCCTGTTTCACGAAACTTGGATTAACTAATCCAGGATTTAGGCCAAAGCCAGGCTTTTTAAATCCTGATCTTTACAGCCTGGTTTATTCCGTTCCACTAAAGCCAAGCGAGGCTCAGAATTGGTGGATTTGGCGAGCCGGGATCAGCAAGCCTGGCTTAATAGACAGTCTGGCTTTTTGTCTCTAGACCCATTCTGTAGAACACAGATTTACTGATCCTTCTTCTTCATGGGGTATTAAGGCAGTTTGCATCCTTAATAGTTGCATTACAGCCCCCTTCTGTATATCTCATTATCTTTACTAATCTATGCAAGACTTACTGATACAACTAAGGACTTAAGCTTCTAAAATAAATACTGCTGCTGTAATTAAAGAGAACATACTCTCAATAGTGGATAGACTGAATGATTAACTACCCCAAAAATATAGTTTACATTTTACCACTACTATTAACTTAAAACAGAATTCTTAATATTGTAAGCATAATGATATTGTCGCATTGTGATATTTGGCCATAACTCCCTCCTCTGAGGGAGCTACCTTTGGGGAAGGGGGTTGTTGTCCAGACAGGGGCCAGACTGGTGAGGGTCATGGGAGCATGCCAAAGTTTGTGCTATTGCCATTGAGAATGCATTGGGCGCTTAAGTTAAATAACTCAGAAACTACAAAACATTTCAAAGTAAAAAGTTCCAGCATGTGTCTCCACAGTAAGCTGAATTTTACAAAGTGTGAATGGAGTTTCTAGGTGAAAGTGATTTTTTGAAGTGCCACTATCTGCCTATAAATGTCTCAAATTTGAAAGCACTATATTTCTAAAACTATGAAACATTTCAAAGATTCATTTTCAGGCACACATGTCCACCGTAGGATGAACCTAAATGGGTTTGAATGGGGTTTCTAGGTGTAAGTATGTAGGACTAGTAGTGGGTGAAACGTTACAATGGTAATATGTTGTAAAACAATGAGTAATGGTAATATTTAGTGGTTTTCACTTTTACAAAAAATAATAATATAATATAATAATTCTTCTTAACCGTGCACTGCACTTGCACGACAGCAAACTTATTCATGGGGAACATTCACCAAAAGCAGCTGATCTACAAGCTCACAAGCTGTCATGATGTTGTGCAGCCTATATTTTGGTTATTTGATTTTATATAGTGCTTAAATTAGTCCTTTAATGCAGACCGATACAAATAAGGCAACATAAACCCATAATAATTGAATAAATCTGGAAAACATCATTGGTTTGTGATCAGTTTGACTGCTTAATGAACAGTAAAGACATCAGGATTAGGTTAAACCTGGCTGTTAGCCTGGTCCGGAGCAGGCTAAGTCCAAAGCATTCGTTTCCATGGTAACTAATGTAGCATCACTTTCATGAAACCGAATCAAGCCTCAACATATCCAGGTTAACTGGTTAAGTTAATCTGGCAAGATCAACCAGCTTTCATGAAACCGGTTAATCACTGATCCAGGATATATTAAGCCAGGATATGTGTGAAAGCCCGGCTTAATCTCTAATCCAAGTTTCGTGGAACGGGCCCCTGGAGACTTTGGCTGAGAGTGTCTGACTCATGGAGCAGTGGTCTAATCTCATCGTCATTCAGTACAGACTTTCTGTGTTCAAGTCTCATTCAATGCCGCAGTAATTTGAACTTTTCAAGGCTTGAATAAAAAAATAAAAACTCAAAAGCACCAGGACCCAGCTAACATGTCCATCTGGGCCCAATTGGGTTTTGACATGGGCTATAGGCATGGGTTCCAAGTGGGCCGTTGTTACATTCCCCTTTGTATGTCTAGGGGTATATCAAGGAGAGGATGCAACACGGCTGACATAAGAGTTGTTATTTATTCAACGTTAAAGTGAAAAGGTATAATAATAATAAACAAAGAATACAACTGGAATACAACACAAAAGTCAGGCTATATGGGGCAACTTAAATAAATCATCAAAACTATCTGTCCCTATTCTAGTATCACACAACACTCTTACCTAACTATCCAATAAATGAAATGAAATGTTACATGAATTCAATCTACCTAAACTGTCTACACTAACTACTGCCCTAACAAAGATTTACAAAAAGTACGCACCCATACGCCGTATTTATCTATATATCTCTATAATATATAACTATAATATCAGTTGTATCTTTAGCTCAGGGTACAGATCAAAATATATATTATATACTATATATCTCTATATATATATAATTATAATATCAGTTGTATCTTCATTAGCTCAGAATCACAGAATCAGCTCAGGGGCTCCACACAGATATAGCCCCTGACCTACGCTTTTAAACAGTTCTGAAACTTTGAGCATTCCCTAGCTCCTCTGGACAGTGTGCTCTCAGTATGGGGAAACTGAGAGACACTGCCAATGATTGCATGTCACAGGTGCTGCTAAGTAGTCTTCCCAGGCTGGTCCTCCGAGCGGATTGGCTCCTGGTGACGAGGGGGTGGGCAGACAGGTTGACTGGTCTCCGCCTCCACGCACAACAGCAGACCAGACCTGTGACTGAAAGAACTGATCAGCACTCTGTATAATGTAACCCATTCATGATATATTATAAGTATATATATATATATATATATATATATATATATATATAAGCATAACCACGTTATCATATAATATATATATAAATACAATTATCACGTTATCATCTCATAAATATATATAATCCCCGATTATGTAACACCCTATACACCCAAAATCAAACACAGTTTGAACAACATTTTCGTTCTGGGAGTACACCAGAATTACCTTGGTTTACATTTCTTTCTTGAGGTAGCCTCAGCCACACTCTAGTGAGGAGCACGCCTATCAAGACACCCCCTGCACTCTGTACAACACTCAGAGTTAGCCGCAACTATACTCTAGTGAGGAGCACGCCTAACAAGACGCCCCCTGCACTCTATAGTGAAGTTCTACATAATAGTCAACCCTGAACAGAAAGCGTGGCCATCACCTGTGCTTTCCCCAGCAGCTTACACTGGAACAAAATCAGCCTTGTTCAGACCTAGCAATACTACCGACTACTATGTTTCAAGCCACACAACCTCTTTCCATGCGCAACAGAAAGGATAATCTATGAATTGATTGCACACACAATCACTGAATTGTGTACTTGGTGTCCCACCCAGGGGCAACAAATACACAAATATACAAATCGAGTGGGTCAAAAAGGAACATTTGTCACATGTCTGTCATGAAAGGAAAGGAAAAAAAAACACCACATGTCATTTGCCTGTAAGCTTGTTAAACCCTGCCACCTTCCCTCAACCCCTCAGCAACTAGTTCAAGGGAAGCGAATTAAGAGGAGCGAGATACAGAACCAGGGCAGTACATAGCCCAAGACAAAATCACTGATTATTAACCCTTTCACACCTTAAAGTACCCAGAAACCAGAGCCGACTGTACATACAGCGTACACGTGCAAAGGCGCAGAAATACCTCCCATTTCCACCCCCCGTATCATTGCACTAGACCCGCAGGCCGTCTCACCATCCAAAGGCAGTACACCCGTTAGTATAACACTTTGCTGAGCCCCAGTGTCCCCCAGCATACGTACCGCAGTACGCTCAACAGAACACTGTGACACTGAAATCTCACCATGAAGCATAAAACACATTCTTATGCGTCAAAACAAACTCATCCACGAAGATAGCTGCTTCCCCCAATATCAGTTGTATCTTTAGCTCAGGAATACAGATCAAAATATATTATATTATATACTATATATCTCTATATATATATATAATTATAATATCAGTTGTATCTTCATTAGCTCAGAATCACAGAATCAGCTCAGGGGCTCCACACAGATATAGCCCCTGGCCTATGCTTTTAAACAGTTCTGAAACTTTGAGCATAATGCTAAAGAGGAGCCTCCTCTGGACAGTGTGCTCTCAGTATGGGGAAACTGAGAGACACTGCCAATGATTGCATGTCACAGGTGCTGCTAAGTAGTCTTCCCAGGCTGGTCCTCCGAGCGGATCACTCATTCTTGAGATGAGGGACAAAAGTGGAAAAAACATGTCCCACAGCCTTATTTATGTTAAAAATTCAATAATTCATAAAAATAAAAGCACTTGCAAAGTTACATGTAATACAGTTGTGTATTATTATGCCATTAATTTCATTATCATTGTTTTCATATGCCATCTGAATTAGTTAAAAGCAGGCACTGTACCCAAAAACGCCTGTATTTAGCCTGTCCCCAGCAAGTGGTCACAATTTCAAACTGCAAAAAAAGTGTTTAATACTGTCACAATCACATAAATATACATACTAAATTAAAGTAGATTGTCAACAACATAGCAAACAATATACACAGTTAATTTTAATTTATATTTTCCATTAGATATCTCATATCAAATGTGTGTCCCACGTCTCCCGTCAACTCCGTAAGGTTTTTTAAAAGTCTTAAATTAATCAGAAAATATTGTCGACAGATTTAGCCTGAAGACTCCTTTTCCAAGTCCCGTTTATATTTGTTGCAACAGTGGAGCACCTGGTCTGACAAGCATTCAATTGTTTGATATTTTAAACAAACAATGTTGATATCAATGAGGTCACAGCTTTTACATGTCAACTCCGTCAGGACATTATTATGATCTTTGTTAAGAATTCCAAAATAATGTTTATTATTTTAGTTTAGGGTTAGGTTTAGCTAACAAATGAAGCAAAAACAAAATGGCTACATTGTACTACAGAGGGTTAAGATGAAAACAAATGACATTTTGTCAACTCCGTCAGACGTCAACTCCGTCAGGTTTTGTTATAGCACGCCGTTTTTCATCATTTTTGAGGATTTGAAAAAAGAAAAAAAAAGAAAAAAAACATGGGTTATAGCCCATCGTTTTTTGATTTGTTTGATTTTTATAATAACCTCGTTTTTCATCATTTTTGACCATGGGCTATGGCCCATACCGTACGGCATACTATAGCACGCCGTTTTTCATCATTTTTGAGGATTTGAAAAAAAAACAAAAAAAAACATGGGTTATAGCCCATCGTTTTTTGAATTTTAGATATTTTTTTTAACCTTGGTTTTCATCATTTTTGACCATGGGCTATGGCCCATACCGTACGGCATACTATAGCACGCCGTTTTCATCATTTTTGAGGATAAAAAAAAACAAAAAAAACATGGGTTATAGCCCATCGTTTTTTGACTTTTTTATTTATTTATTTTTAACCTCGTTTTTCATCATTTTTGACCATGGGCTATGGCCCATACCGTACGGCATACTATAGCACGCCGTTTTCATCATTTTTGAGGATTTGAAAAAAATGAAAAAAAAACAACATGGGTTATAGCCCATCGTTTTTTTATTATTATTAAAAAAAAATAACCTCATTTTTCATCATTTTTGACCATGGGCTATAGCCCATACCGTACAGCATACTACAGCACGCCGTTTTTCATAATTTTTGAGGATTTGAAAAAAATGGGAAAAAAAACAAAAAAAACATGGGTTATAGCCCATCGTTTTTTGATTTTTTTTTTTTTTTTTAACCTTGGTTTTCATCATTTTTGACCATGGGCTATGGCCCATACCGTACGGCATACTATAGCACGCCGTTTTTCATAATTTTTGAGGATTAAAAAAAACAAAAAAAAACATGGGTTATAGCCCATCGTTTTTTGAATTTTTGATTTTTTTTTTTTAAACCTTGGTTTTCATCATCTTTGACCATGGGCTATGGCCCATACCGTACGGCATACTATAGCACGCCGTTTTTCATCATTTTTGAGGATTTGAAAAAAATGAAAAAAACAAACAAAAACATGGGTTATAGCCCATCGTTTTTTTTATTTTTGAAAAAGAAAATTAACCTCATTTTTCATCATTGTGGACCATGGGCTATAGCCCATACCGCACAGCATACTATAGCACGCCGTTTTTCATCATTTTTGAAGATTTGAAAAAAACAAACAAAAAAAAACATGGGTTATAGCCCATCGTTTTTTGAATTTTAGATTTTTTTTTTTAACCTTGGTTTTCCTCATTTTTGGCCATGGGCTATGTCCCATACCGTACGGCATACTATAGCACGCCGTTTTTCATAATTTTTGAGGATTAAAAAAAAAAACAAAAAAAACAAAACATGGGTTATAGCCCATCGTTTTTTGTTTTTTTTTTGTTTTTTTTTTAAAACCTTGGTTTTCATCATTTTTGACCATGGGCTATGGCCCATACCGTACGGCATACTATAGCACGCCGTTTTTCATCATTTTTGAGGATTTGAAAAAAATTGAAAAAAAAACAAAACATGGGTTATAGCCCATCGTTTTTTTAATTTTTGAAAAAAAAAGATTAACCTCATTTTTCATCATTGTGGACCATGGGCTATAGCCCATACCGTACGGCATACTATAGCACGCCGTTTTTCATCATTTTTGAAGATTTGAAAAAAAAAACATGGGTTATAGCCCATCGTTTTTTGAATTTTTGAATTTCTTTTAACCTCGTTTTTCATCATTTTTTACCATGGGCTACAGCCCATACCATACGGCATACTATAGCACGCCGTTTTTCATCATTTTTGAGGATTTGAAAAAAATGAAAAAAAAAAAAAAAACATGGGTTATAGCCCATCGTTTTTTGAATTTTAGATATTTTTCTTTAACGTTGGTTTTCCTCATTTTTGACCATGGGCTATGGCCCATACCGTACGGCATACTATAGCACGCCGTTTTTCATCATTTTTGAGGATTTGAAAAAAATGGAAAAAAAAATTATAACCCATCGTTTTTTTTATTTTTGAAAAAAAATATTAACCTAATTTTTCATCATTTTTGACCATGGGCTATGGCCCATACCGTACGCGTACGGCATACTATAGCACGCCGATTTTCATAATTTTTGAGGATTTGTTATAGCCCATCGTTTTTCTTTATTAAAAAAAAAATTACCTCGTTTTTCATCATTTTTGACCATGGGCTATGGCCGATACCGTACGGCATACTATAGCACGCCGTTTTTCATCATTTTTGAGGATTTGAAAAAAATGAAAAAAAAACGAAAAAACATGGGTTATAGCCCATCGTTTTTTGAATTTTAGATTTTTTTTTTAACCTCGTTTTTCATCATTTTTGACCATGGGCTATGGCCCATACCGTACGGCATACTATTCACACTTTTCATACAGCTCATAATGCATTGCGATTGTGTGTGCGGCAGTTCCGGTTGCACACGGGGAGGGGTCCCGGGAGGGAAGCCTCGCCCCCACGGGGGAGAGGCTTCCCTCCCGTCCCATCCCATGCACATTCCCGGCTGCACATCTGGGTTAATTATTCCTATTGCACTGCATGCTGTCACCTTTATGCCTCAAAATAATTTGTTTCTACTGAAAAACACCAGTAAAATAACGTTTATTATATTTTATTTCATTCATTCAAGTCATGATGAAGGAATGAGTTGAATGTGTAATGCTGTGGCCCGATAGTATAGTCTTCGCTCGTAGCATTTTATTGAAGAAGACTTGAATCGGGTGTGATACAGCATATGAAAGCAAACTTCCCAAGGATTATGGAGATGTTTTTATTTATTTTAAAGGTTGAGAAATGAAAGAATTATGGCCGTTTCTAATCTCAACATTTTATTAAGAAAGCCGCAATGAAAAAGGCTGTTGCCATGTCTCATAGAAACAAGTAAATAGGTCTATAAAATAATCCCAAAAGAAGCGCATATATCAGGGGTCTGTAACCTATTTTAAATAAAGTGCCATGTTTTTATTTTCTAGATAGTGAGTCTGCCATATCAAGATTAATTTTAATGACACCACAATAAAATAAAATCAAATATTTTGATTGTCCACAAATATAAAGTTCTTCCTTCTTTTTAAATATTTTCTTGCACATTGTTATAATGATCATTATATATCCCCCTGCAGTCAGAGTTCATAGTTTTAATGAATGAATGTGATGCATTGTGAGTTGGTAGATCTGCTATTTTTTGGATTAGCCGTCCTTAGTTGGGCAAATGCATTAATCTGGGGATCCTTGACATGGGAATGTGCTGTGTGAGGATCACTGGTTTAAACAACATTAGGAGAAAAGCCCAAATAACCACTTTAGAAACAAGAAAAGCAACCACAACTAGTACAACTAGCAATATTTACAAGCAACTTTACAGAAAAAGAAGCCGCTTATAATAAACAGACATGGCAACGCTCCAGCAGCCTCCCAGAAACGATCAAGTGTAAAATCAAACAGTGTTTTCTGCATTTAAGAGGTGGTCAGAGACCCGTACGTCTTATCGTTATGAGTGTCTGGCCACCCTGTGAAATGTACCCATTCTGCAAACTGTTAAATACTGAAATGAATCAATCAATGAATGTCAGTGTTGTTTACTATTCGTTATTGTGAATGTGGGTGGGACAGTGGGAGGCGACAGTCTGGCCATGCAAGCGTGTAAAGTGTAAACAGTGTGACGCTACATCCGTGGTAGCATCCCAACGGATGGGCCGCACACACGACTCTGTCCCCAGTGCGTTGGCGGGGAAAAGTGTGAATAGCACGCAGTTTTTCATCATTTTTGAGGATTTGAAAACAAAAAACAAAAACAAAAACATGGGTTATAGCCCATCGTTTTTAGATTTTTAGATTTTTTTTTTAACCTTGGTTTTCATCAATTTTGACCATGGGCTATGGCCCATTAACCTGACGCTGCCAGATCCAAGAAGCTTGCTACACAAATTTGTTTCACAGCTTATTGGGATCTGGGATCGCGGAAGCAAATTCGATGACGGGGCTGTTCCTTTTTTTCAAGATACTTGGTAGATGATTGGATGGGACCGTCTGTCTATCACCGTGTGGGCGTGCAAACACAACCAATCATATTGACGTGTCTATATAGCTTCACATCCGGTTTCGCACATATCCCGCCCTTAGCTCACGCTGATTGGTTTGGTACGGAACGGATTTTTGTCAGCTCAACTCCCTGAGAGATCCCAGATGAGTGCTGTGTTGGGGAACATGGTTACCCAATACCGCCCTCATCTGGCAGCGTCAGGTTAATGGCCCATACCGTACGGCATACTATAGCACGCCGTTTTTCATCATTTTTGAGGATTTGAAAAAAATGAAAAAATAAAACAACATGGGTTATAGCCCATAGTTTTTTGAATTTTTGAATATTTATTTTTTAACCTCGTTTTTCATCATTTTTGACCATGGGCTATAGCCCATACCGTACGCGTACGGCATACTATAGCACACCGATTTTCATCATTTTTGAGGATTTGAAAAAAAAAAAAAACATGGGTTATAGCCCATCGTTTTATTTTAATAAAAAAAATAATAACCTCGTTTTTCATCATTTTTGACCATGGGCTATGGCCCATACCGTACGGCATACTATAGCACGCAGTTTTTCATAATTTTTGAGGATTTGAAAAAAAAAAAAAAAAAAAAAACATGGGTTATAGCCCATCGTTTTTAGATTTTTAGATTTTTTTTTAATCCTCGTTTTTCATCCTTTTCCACTGAGCAATAGCCGGCGGCTATTAGACATGCGTCTAAAAATAGGATAAAAAACGTCTAAAAATAGACGTCTAACACACGTCTATTTTTAGACGTCTATTTTAAGACATTTTTTATCCCATTTTTAGATGCTCGTCTAATAGCCCATATCGTAAGGTATACTGTAGCACGCCGTTTTTCATCATTTTTGAGGATTAAAAAAAAAAAAAAAGATGGGTTATAGCCCATCGTTTTTTGAAAATTTGAAAAATAAAATTAACCTCGTTTTTCATCATTTTTGAACATGGGCTATGGCCCATACCGTACGGCATACTATAGCACGCCGTTTTTCATCATTTTTGAGGATTTGAAAAAAATGGAAAAAAAAACAAAAACATGTGTTATAGCCCATGGTTTTTTAATTAAAAAAAATAATAATTAACCTCATTTTTCATCATTGTGGACCATGGGCTATATAGCCCATACCGTACGGCATACTATAGCACGCCGTTTTTCATCATTTTTGAGGATTTGATAAAAATGAAAAAAAACAAAAAAAACATGGGTTATAGCACATCGTTTTTTTAATTTTTGATTTTTTTTTAACCTTGGTTTTCCTCATTTTTGACCATGGGCTATGGCCCATACCGTACGGCATACTATAGCACGCCGTTTTAATCATTTTTGAGGATTTTAAAAAAATGAAAAAATGAAAAAAAAACATGGGTTATAGCCCATCGTTTTTTGAATTTTTGATTTATTTATTTTTAACCTCGTTTTTCATCATTTTTGACCATGGGCTATAGCCCATGCCGTACGGCATACTACAGCACGCCGTTTTTCATCATTTTTGAGGATTTGAAAAAAATGAAAAAAAACAAACAACATGGGTTATAGCCCATCGTTTTTTGAATTTTAGAAAAAAAAATTTACCTCGTTTTTCATCATTTTTGACCATGGGCTATGGCCCATACCGTACGGCATACTATAGCACGCAGTTTTTCATAATTTTTGAGGATTTGAAAAAAAAAAAAAACATGGGTTATAGCCCATCATTTTTAGATTTTTTTTTAATCCTCGTTTTTCATCCTTTTCCACTGAGCAATAGCCGGCGGCTATTAGACATGCGTCTAAAAATAGGATAAAAAACACGTCTACATTTTTTTTGATGCTCGTCTAATAGCCCATATCGTAAGGTATATTGTAGCACGCCGTTTTTCATCATTTTTGAGGATAAAAAAAAAAAAAAAAAAAAAGATGGGTTATAGCCTATCGTTTTTTGAAATTTTGAAAAAGAAAATTAACCTCGTTTTTCATCATTTTTGACCATGGGCTATAGCCCATACCGTACGGCATACTATAGCACGCCGTTTTTCATCATTTTTGAGGATTTGAAAAAAATGAAAAAAAAAACATGGGTTATACCCCATCGTTTTTTGAAAAAATAAAAAATAAAAAATCCTCGTTTTTTATCATTTTGGACCATGGGCTATAGCCCATACCGTACGGCATACTATAGCACGCCAATTTTCATCATTTTTGAGGATTTGAAAAGAATAAAAAAGAAAAAACATGGGTTATAGCCCATCGTTTTTAGATTTTTAAATCCTCGTTTATCATCATTTTTGACCATCCCACTGAGCAATAGCCGGCTAATTTTTCATCATTTTTGAGGATTTGAAAATAATTTAGAATAAAAAAAAACAAAACATGGGTTCTAGCCCATCGTTTTTAGATTTTATTTTAATCCTCGTTTTTAGATTTTTTGACCATCACA
The DNA here is from genome assembly GCF_964188405.1 of Protomyctophum parallelum. Classification (NCBI taxonomy): domain Eukaryota; kingdom Metazoa; phylum Chordata; class Actinopteri; order Myctophiformes; family Myctophidae; genus Protomyctophum; species Protomyctophum parallelum. The sequence continues at coordinate 34,802,778 of NC_139698.1, forward strand.
CTGAGCAATAGCCGGCTATTAGACGTGCGTCTAAAAATAGGATAAAAAACGACTAAAAATAGACGTCTAAAACACGTCTATTTTTAGATATGTTTTAGACGTCTATTTTAAGACATTTTTTATCCCATTTTTAGATGCTCGTCTAATAGCCCATATCGTAAGGCATACTGTAGCACGCCGTTTTTCATCATTTTTGAGGATTTGAAAAAAAAAGAAAAAATATGGGTTATAGCCCATCGTTTTTTTTTTCTTTTTAACCTCGTTTTTCATCATTTTTGAGGATTAAAAAAAAGAAGAAAAAGAAAACAAAACATTGGTTATAGCCCATCGGAAAAAAAATGTAACCTCGTTTTTCATCATTTTTGACGATGGGCTATGGCCCATACCGTACGGCATACTATAGCACGCCGTTTTTCATCATTTTTGAGGATTTGAAAAAAATGAAAAAAAAAAAAAACATGGGTTATAGCCCATCGTTTTTAGATTTTTAGATTTCTTTTTTAACCTCGTTTTTCATCATTTTTGACCATGGGCTATAGCCCATACCGTACGGCATACTATAGCACGCCGTTTTTCATCATTTTTGAGGATTAAAAAAAACAAAAAAAAACATCGTTTTTAGATTTTTTGAATTTTTTTTAATCCTCGTTTTTCATCATTTTTGACCATCCCACTGAGCAATAGCCGGCTATTAGACGTGCGTCTAAAAATGGGATAAAAAACGTCTAAAAATAGACGTCTAAAAAACGTCTAAAAATAGACGTCTAAAACATGTCTATTTTTAGACGTGTTTTAGACGTCTATTTTTAGATGTTTTTTATCCCATTTTTAGACGCTCGTCTAATAGCCCATAATATCGTACGGCATACTGTAGCACGCCGTTTTACATCATTTTTGAGGATTAAATTTTTTTTTTAAATAAACAAAACGATGGGTTATAGCCCATCGTTTTTTTTGATATTTTGATTTTTTTTTAATCCTCGTTTTTCATCATTTTTGACCATCCCACTGAGCAATAGCCGGCTATTAGATGTGCGTCTAAAAATGGGATAAAAATGTCTAAAAATAGACGTCTAGAAATAGACGTCTAAAACACGTCTATTTTTAGACGTGTTTTAGACGTCTATTTTTAGACGTTTTTTATCCCATTTTTAGAAACTACATTCACACTTTTTATTATTCAGCTTACTGTGGAGACACATGCTGGAACTTTTTTTTATTTTTATGTTTTGTAGTTTATGAGTTATTTAACTTAAACGCCCAATGCATTCTCTATGGCAATAGCACAAAATTTGGCATGCTACTAGTCCTACATACTTACACCTAGCAACCCCATTCTAGCCTACTTAGGTTCATCTTACGGTGGACATGTTTGCCTGAAAAGGAATCTTTGAAATGTTTCATAGTTTTAGAAATATAGTGCTTTCAAATTTGAGACATTTAACACGGGGCTCAATGGCAGCTCTATAGGCACGTCAAAAGTCACTTTCACCTAGAAACTCCATTCACACTTTTTATTATTCAGCTTACTGTGGAGACACATGCTGGAACTTTTTTTTATTTTTATGTTTTGTAGTTTATGAGTTATTTAACTTAAACGCCCAATGCATTCTCTATGGCAATAGCACAAAATTTGGCATGCTACTAGTTCTACATACTTACACCTAGCAACCCCATTCTAGCCTACTTAGGTTCATCTTACGGTGGACATGTTTGCCTGAAAAGGAATCTTTTAAATGTTTCATAGTTTTAGAAATATAGTGCTTTCAAATTTGAGACATTTAACATGGGGCTCAATGGCAGCTCTATAGGCACGTCAAAAGTCACTTTCACCTAGAAACTCCATTCACACTTTTTATTATTCAGCTTACTGTGGAGACACATGCTGGAACTTTTTTTTATTTTTATGTTTTGTAGTTTATGAGTTATTTAACTTAAACGCCCAATGCATTCTCTATGGCAATAGCACAAAATTTGGCATGCTACTAGTCCTACATACTTACACCTAGCAACCCCATTCTAGCCTACTTAGGTTCATCTTACGGTGGACATGTTTACCTGAAAAGGAATCTTTGAAATGTTTCATAGTTTTAGAAATATAGTGCTTTCAAATTTGAGACATTTAACATGGGGCTCAATGACAGCTCTATAGGCACGTCAAAAGTCACTTTCACCTAGAAAATCCATTCACACTTTTTATTATTCAGCTTACTGTGGAGACACATGCTGGAACTTTTTTTTATTTTTATGTTTTGTAGTTTATGAGTTATTTAACTTAAACGCCCAATGCATTCTCTATGGCAATAGCACAAAATTTGGCATTCTACTAGTCCTACATACTTACACCTAGCAACCCCATTCTAGCCTACTTAGGTTCATCTTACGGTGGACATGTTTGCCTGAAAAGGAATCTTTGAAATGTTTCATAGTTTTAGAAATATAGTGCTTTCAAATTTGAGACATTTAACATGGGGCTCAATGACAGCTCTATAGGCACGTCAAAAGTCACTTTCACCTAGAAACTCCATTCACACTTTTTATTATTCAGCTTACTGTGGAGACACATGCTGGAACTTTTTTTTATTTTTATGTTTTGTAGTTTATGAGTTATTTAACTTAAACGCCCAATGCATTCTCTATGGCAATAGCACAAAATTTGGCATGCTACTAGTCCTACATACTTACACCTAGCAACCCCATTCTAGCCTACTTAGGTTCATCTTACGGTGGACATGTTTGCCTGAAAAGGAATCTTTGAAATGTTTCATAGTTTTAGAAATATAGTGCTTTCAAATTTGAGACATTTAACATGGGGCTCAATGGCAGCTCTATAGGCACGTCAAAAGTCACTTTCACCTAGAAACTCCATTCACACTTTTTATTATTCAGCTTACTGTGGAGACACATGCTGGAACTTTTTTTTATTTTTATGTTTTGTAGTTTATGAGTTATTTAACTTAAACGCCCAATGCATTCTCTATGGCAATAGCACAAAATTTGGCATGCTACTAGTCCTACATACTTACACCTAGCAACCCCATTCTAGCCTACTTAGGTTCATCTTACGGTGGACATGTTTGCCTGAAAAGGAATCTTTGAAATGTTTCATAGTTTTAGAAATATAGTGCTTTCAAATTTGAGACATTTAACATGGGGCTCAATGGCAGCTCTATAGGCACGTCAAAAGTCACTTTCACCTAGAAACTCCATTCACACTTTTTATTATTCAGCTTACTGTGGAGACACATGCTGGAACTTTTTTTTATTTTTATGTTTTGTAGTTTATGAGTTATTTAACTTAAACGCCCAATGCATTCTCTATGGCAATAGCACAAAATTTGGCATGCTACTAGTCCTACATACTTACACCTACCAACCCCATTCTAGCCTACTTAGGTTCATCTTACGGTGGACATGTTTGCCTGAAAAGGAATCTTTGAAATGTTTCATAGTTTTAGAAATATAGTGCTTTCAAATTTGAGACATTTAACATGGGGCTCAATGGCAGCTCTATAGGCACGTCAAAAGTCACTTTCACCTAGAAACTCCATTCACACTTTTTATTATTCAGCTTACTGTGGAGACACATGCTGGAACTTTTTTTTATTTTTATGTTTTGTAGTTTATGAGTTATTTAACTTAAACGCCCAATGCATTCTCTATGGCAATAGCACAAAATTTGTCATGCTACTAGTCCTACATACTTACACCTAGCAACCCCATTCTAGCCTACTTAGGTTCATCTTACGGTGGACATGTTTGCCTGAAAAGGAATCTTTGAAATGTTTCATAGTTTTAGAAATATAGTGCTTTCAAATTTGAGACATTTAACATGGGGCTCAATGGCAGCTCTATAGGCACGTCAAAAGTCACTTTCACCTAGAAACTCCATTCACACTTTCTATTATTCAGCTTACTGTGGAGACACATGCTGGAACTTTTTTTTATTTTTATGTTTTGTAGTTTATGAGTTATTTAACTTAAACGCCCAATGCATTCTCTATGGCAATAGCACAAAATGTGGCATGCTACTAGTCCTACATACTTACACCTAGCAACCCCATTCTAGCCTACTTAGGTTCATCTTACGGTGGACATGTTTGCCTGAAAAGGAATCTTTGAAATGTTTCATAGTTTTAGAAATATAGTGCTTTCAAATTTGAGACATTTAACATGGGGCTCAATGGCAGCTCTATAGGCACGTCAAAAGTCACTTTCACCTAGAAACTCCATTCACACTTTTTATTATTCAGCTTACTGTGGAGACACATGCTGGAACTTTTTTTTATTTTTATGTTTTGTAGTTTATGAGTTATTTAACTTAAACGCCCAATGCATTCTCTATGGCAATAGCACAAAATTTGGCATGCTACTAGTCCTACATACTTACACCTAGCAACCCCATTCTAGCCTACTTAGGTTCATCTTACGGTGGACATGTTTGCCTGAAAAGGAATCTTTGAAATGTTTCATAGTTTTAGAAATATAGTGCTTTCAAATTTGAGACATTTAACATGGGGCTCAATGACAGCTCTATAGGCACGTCAAAAGTCACTTTCACCTAGAAACTCCATTCACACTTTTTATTATTCAGCTTACTGTGGAGACACATGCTGGAACTTTTTTTTATTTTTATGTTTTGTAGTTTATGAGTTATTTAACTTAAACGCCCAATGCATTCTCTATGGCAATAGCACAAAATTTGGCATGCTACTAGTCCTACATACTTACACCTAGCAACCCCATTCTAGCCTACTTAGGTTCATCTTACGGTGGACATGTTTGCCTGAAAAGGAATCTTTGAAATGTTTCATAGTTTTAGAAATATAGTGCTTTCAAATTTGAGACATTTAACATGGGGCTCAATGGCAGCTCTATAGGCACGTCAAAAGTCACTTTCACCTAGAAACTCCATTCACACTTTCTATTATTCAGCTTACTGTGGAGACACATGCTGGAACTTTTTTTTATTTTTATGTTTTGTAGTTTATGAGTTATTTAACTTAAACGCCCAATGCATTCTCTATGGCAATAGCACAAAATTTGGCATGCTACTAGTCCTACATACTTACACCTAGCAACCCCATTCTAGCCTACTTAGGTTCATCTTACGGTGGACATGTTTGCCTGAAAAGGAATCTTTGAAATGTTTCATAGTTTTAGAAATATAGTGCTTTCAAATTTGAGACATTTAACATGGGGCTCAATGGCAGCTCTATAGGCACGTCAAAAGTCACTTTCACCTAGAAACTCCATTCACACTTTTTATTATTCAGCTTACTGTGGAGACACATGCTGGAACTTTTTTTTATTTTTATGTTTTGTAGTTTATGAGTTATTTAACTTAAACGCCCAATGCATTCTCTATGGCAATAGCACAAAATTTGGCATGCTACTAGTCCTACATACTTACACCTAGCAACCCCATTCTAGCCTACTTAGGTTCATCTTACGGTGGACATGTTTGCCTGAAAAGGAATCTTTGAAATGTTTCATAGTTTTAGAAATATAGTGCTTTCAAATTTGAGACATTTAACATGGGGCTCAATGGCAGATTTTGGCACGTCAAAAAATCACGTTCTCCTAGAAACTCCATTCACACTTTTTATTATTCAGCTTACTGTGGAGACACATGCTGGAACGTTTTACTTTGAAATGTTTTGTCGTTTCTGAGTTATTTAACTTAAACGCCCAATGCATTCTCTATGTTAATAGCACAAACTTTGGCATGCTACTAGTCCTACATACTTAAACCTACCAACCCCATTCTAGTCTACTTAGGTTCATCTTACGGTGGACACGTTTGCCTGAAAAGGAATCTTTGAAAGGTGTCATAGTTTTAGGGGGCCCCCTCGCCTACTCTCCTCGTGCCTGACCCCCCCTCGCCTACTCTCCTCCTGCCTGCGGCCCCCTCGCCTACTATCCTCCTGCATGGGGCTCCCTCGCCTACTCTCCTCCTGCCTGCGGCCCCCTCGCCTACTCTCCTCCTGCCTGGGGCCACCTCGCCTACTCTCCTCCTGCCTGACCCCCCCTCACCTACTCTCCTCCTGCCTGGGGCCAACTCGCCTACTCTCCTCCTGCCTGGGTCCCCTCAACTACTCTCCTCCTGCCTGACCCCCCCTCGCCTTCTCTCCTCCTGTCATCCCACTAAGTATTCTATGGATATTATCTGATTTATCCACCGGGCCACTTATGACACAACACAGTCATACCTACACTAGGTGATGGTGATTTGAACCAGCACCATCCTATTTTGGGTTTGAACCGGCAGACTTCTACTAGGTATTCTATGGATATTATCTGATATATCCACCAGGGCTCTTAACTGCACACACTCCTACCTACTCAGCATCCTACTAGGAGTATGTGGCCGGCATACTTCTACTAGGATATGGATATGGACAGTGTCGGTGATCTATGGATATCAATTATCCACTGTCTGTGATTTGAACCGGGTTTGAACGGGCACACTTCTACTAGGTATACTACGGATAACATTTTACTTACCCGTTGGATCACTGAGGCACACAATCATGGGGAATTTCTGTGCTGCTTTAAAGTTGTCCTCCTGAAAGTCAGTGTGCAAAGCAAAGTGTCACAGAGCCACATGAATAATGTGGGATTTGAAACCTGGACCTGTGGATCACAAGCACAGCCACTCATCACACTGAGCTAACTGCTGGTTACTACAACACAGCTTTTCTGTGCTACTTGATGTTAGTGTGGAATGCAAAGTGTCACAGTAAAGACTGGGGTGGGATTGGCCCCTTTATTTTTTTGTTTGAACTTGAGTGGGGTTTGAACCCACCATCTCCCGATCATGTGGCAGCGTTCTAACACACTGAGCCACTGGTTCCAGACAATTGACACTGCTTTTTTGTTTGTTTTGTTCTTCTGTAAATCGGTCTTGAAAGTAAAGACTTGAGTGTGGTTTGAACTCACCATCTCCGAATCATGTGGCAGCGTTCTAACACACTGAGCCACTGGCTCCAGACAATTCACACTGCTTTTTTGTTTATTTTATTCTTCTGAAATTGGACTTGAAAGTAAATACTTGAGTGGGGTTTGAACTCACCATCTCCCAAACATGTGGCCAGTGTTCTAACACACTGACCCACTGGTTCCAGACAATTCACACTGCTTTTCTGTTTGTTTTATTCTTCTGAAATTGGTCGTGAAAGTAAAGACTTGAGTGGGGTTTGAACTCACCATCTCCCGATCATGTGGCCAATGTTCTAAAACACTGAGCCACTGGTTCCAGACAATTCACACTGCTTTTTTGTTTGTTTTGTTCTCCTGAAATTGGTCTTGTTCATCTAGTTTTTCACCCAGTGAGATCAGCCTAAGAGTCATAGGATTTTCTGTACCTCATTTCAACTGCCGAAAGCCTGGATTGAACCTGGGACCTTTAGATATTCAGTCTAATGCTCTACCAACTGCGCACTTTCGGCTTGTAAGTGTCACATCCAGAATATATTTTTCAATGTATTGTTAGTTCTTAAACAAATAAACTCATACAGTTTTCCCCCAGTGAGATCAGCCTGGGAGTCATACGGTTTTCTGTACCTCATTTGACCTGCTGAAAACCGGTTCCATTTGTACACTGTCAAAGTCACTAACTTAATACTATCAACATCTATCTATTCTATAGACCCTCTACAACAGTGGTTCCCAAACCTTTTCTTGTCAAGGACCCCCGAATTTACACTTTATTAGCCCGTGGAACCTAACCCTAACCCGGCTATAATCCATGGTCAAAAACGAGGATTTGAAAAAAAGACAAAATCACTTCCAGACCATGGGCTATAGTCCATGGTGTCGGAGTGACTTTCGTCCTAAAAAATGATGAAAAACGGCATGCTACAGTACCCTAACCCTAACCCTTGATCGTAGGAGATAGTAATGTAGGACTCTACAGGACTCTATCCAGTCTTAAAATTTGAACACTTGAAGAAACTACTACATAAAACTGGAAACACTGCCAATGTGGCGCACTGCATCCTATCCGTAGGAATAAACAATCGACAGCAGGTGACAACAGAAACAGGACGGAAGACAATGAGGACGGACACAATTAAGTGTGGCCTACATGGGTCACATATAATTCGCCCAGCTGGTACCCACTTAAGGTCCAATCAGATCCCAGTTCAAACCCATATAGGCAAACACAGGTGGCGCACACATGGTTCTGAAATAAAATGGCCCATTTGGATACCACCTAAGATCCAGTTAGAAACTCACGTAAGCCCATATGGGCTAACACGGGTGGGCCCTTTGTGAAAACTGGGTGCACGGCCCACTTGGAACCCATGCCCATAGCCCATGTCAAAACCCAAGTCAAAACCCAATTGGGCCCAGATGGACATGTTAGCTGGGGAGACATCTGCTGAATGCCCAAAGGTGCCTTGGCTCAATGGTGTGGTGCGCTTGATCGGTTGCCTCCGCTACAGACAGTTGGCAGGTTCAAGTCCCATGTCATCAAGGTGCTGGAGGACCATCGGGAGACGGTGCTCTCTCCCCCTGTTTCCTGAGAAGTAACGGTTGGGGATTGTCTGAAAGAACTGTCCCATGATGACGCAGCTAGGTCTCCTCCTTTATAATGGCAGATAGTGGCACATCAAAAAAAAAACTCCATTCACACTTTGTAAAATTCAGCTTACTGTGGAGACACATGCTGGAACTTTTTACTTTGAAATGTTTTGTAGTTTCTGAGTTATTTAACTTAAACGCCCAATGTATTCTCAATGGCAACAACACAAACTTTGGCATGCTACTAGTCCTACACACTTACACCTAGAAACCCCATTCAAACCTATTTAGGTTCATCTTACGGTGGACATGTGTGCCTGAAAAGGAATCTTTGAAATGTTTCATAGTTTTAGAAATAGTGCTTTCAAATTTGAGACATTTACAATGGGGCTCAATGGCAGACACTGGCACGTCAAAAAAGCACTTTCACCTATGTTATGTACCTGGCCTAGGGGGTGCCAAGATACACAACAAAAAACAGGGGAGACGCAGTTGACCAAAGAAATAGAATTTATTATCTAAACAAAAATAGAAAATTAAGGAACAAATCATGATTGAACAGATGAAGTGTGGAGATCAGTAGTCAGTGGTGTAGTGCGTGGATGCATGAGTGAGATGTATGTGTGTGCGTGTTGTATGGATTAACATAAATGTTGAGAAGTGTGCATGGTGGAGTGCAGGAGGCAAATGAAAGGAACAGATCTGGGGAAGGACTGGGGAAGCAGGCATTTATAGGGCGTCGACACCCGGGCCCAGGTGCGAGCCACTTAGGCTGATCATCATGTCTAGCTCTGCTCCCCAATCCTATTGGATACAAAGAACAGAGGTTACTATAGGGCAAACAGTAAACACAACATACCTAAACCAGACAACCAAAGAGTAATATACATATAACACACAATATAGGGAACCGTCACCCATAAAGACGGGGTCCCAAAGGGAACACCGGCACCCACTACTTGAATTAGCTTTAAATATATCCAATACTAACATTAGCATTAAGAGTGCTCCTACCATGGCCAACCCCCCTTGTTAACAGTCTCCACCCCAGCAACTGATATCATGAAGCATTTAAGGGATGAAATGCCAAAAACAAAGATTAACCACAGAGAAGACCCATAATAACATTAGTCCTCAAAGACCGGAATGGCCTCAATGTAAAACTCAAGAATGGCCTGTCTACCTGTGGGGCTGCCAGAATAAAACAGTTTGTTTCTTACGTTTCTTTCGCTTCCTACCACGTTTAGGTGTAGAAATCCTGTCATTTTGATCAGAGATCTGCTTTACCACAGTGTGTGGACCAGATACATGTGCCTGAAAGGTGGCCGCTTCCCTCGTTACCAGGGGAACGGACTTCACCATTGCTGGTGGCTGAAGCCCCGCCCACACCTGAGCACCAACCAGGTCGTTACCCAGGATTAGAGTCACTCCCGGAATCGGCAGTGCTGAGCGCACGGCAAGCTTTGCTTCTCCCTGAAAAAGTTCACATTTAAGCACCACTTTATGCAAGGGAACCATCAAAACATTCATGTCCATGCCCCGACCAGGCACCTTGTCACCCTTGTCAGAAACATGGTTTAACGGAAGAATACCAGTTTGAATAAATGAATTAAAAGCCCCCGTATCCCTTAGAATAGTTACAGGTACTTATTTTCCCCCTTGCACCAAAGACACAGACCCCCTGCCTGATAAATGGATGGTAAGATCTCAGTGCTGCAAACTCTGTATCCTTATTTGGACCGAAATTAGGTGAAACACAAATGGACACCGGATTAACTGGAGCGGCAACGCCAGCCCCTTTTGGTTGCGAATGACCTGCGCTCAAAGATTCAGTCCTGGGGTTTAACCTGAAACACTCAGATTTCCAGTGGCCACGCCTATGACAGTAATTGCAAACCTTTTCTTCCTCATGCATATTACCGTTAGTGTCATTTTCCACAGGACGAGGTTTATGAGACTCCCCACCGCCAGGCATAAACTCTCCACGGTCACGGTGTGTCAGGACATAATCATCAGCCAGTGCTGCCGCAGCCAATGCGTTGCGCACCTTCTGCTCACCGATATACGTCGCCACTCGAGCAGGAACAGAATTCTTAAACTGCTCCAAAATCATCAAATCACATAGCTCATCAAAATCAGTTACCTCCGCGGAGTTGCACCAGCGTGTAAAACTAGTCGTCAAATCATGTGCAAATTCCAAATGACTCTGCTTGTCATGTTTTTTCCAAAATCTAAAGCGCTGCCGATATGCCTCGGGGACACACTCGTACGACTTTAGCACCGCGGCCTTAACAAGACCATAATTCTGGCTGTCAGCGACAGTCATAGGTGAAAAAACCTCTTGCGCCCTACGGGTAAGGACTAGTACATATAACACACAATATAGGGAACCGTCACAACCTAGAAACTCCATTCACACTTTTTATAATTCAGCTTACTGTGGAGACACATGCTGGAACTTTTTACTTTGAAATGTTTTGTAGTTTCTGAGTTATTTAACTTAAACGCCCAATGCATTCTCAATGGCAATAGCACAAACTTTGGCATGCTACTAGTCCTACATACAGTACTTACACCTAGAAACCCCATTCAAACCTATTTAGGTTCATCTTACGGTGGACATGTTTGCCTGAAAGGGAATCTTTGAAATTTGCTGCTTTCTTTCGTTTTGGGGATTTTAGCAGTTTTTGACAGGGGGGCGCCCTGTCAAAAACTGCTAAAATCCCCAAAACGAAAGAAAGCAGCAAATGAAAGAAAATTAACACTCACCTTTTAGTTTCTCTAATGACAACCTAAAACATGAACCTTGGTTGAAAAAAACTAAAGTTGTCCTTTAAACTGACCGCTGGCTGGTGGCAGCAAAGGTTTGTCACGTCAAAGCCGGGGCGAGAGTGAAATGCCAGCATCAGTTATTGTTCCACGGTTGTCATAGCTTATCCATTTTTTACTATATGTTCTGTCAAGGAAGAAGAGTCTGAAGAAGAAGGTCAGTAGGCTAGACCGAAAGCTTGCCAAATAAATTGATTGTGCGCATATCTGAGTGTGCGGAGCTTCCCTTTATTTTTTTCTCATAAGGAAGAAGAGTCCAAAATTCGAATCTTCTGCCTTTTCTGACAGGGAGAATGTGACATGAAATAGTTGGCTAGCATCCTCTGTCTAACGCCTGATTTGTGCTTGGTTACACATAGTGTCGCACTCCAAAAATAGCCGATCTACAGCCTCACAACGCATCACAGTAGCACGAGCTTGTGAGCTTAGTTTTACTAAAGTACTTAAGTAAAATTTGTAGGTATTTACTTGAGTATTTCCTATTGCCAACACTTTTACTTCTACTCCACTACATTTCAGAGGTAAATATTGTACTTATACTCCACTATATTTATTTGAAAACTGTAGTTACTAATTACTGTAGATTATGATCATTATTACAAAACACTAATTTTTTAATAATTTATATTTTTTGTCCCACGATTTTGTAACCCATTTTTCACCCCTGTGTCAATCATCCTGTGATGTGATCCTGGGCTCTACACACCCTCCGCCAACCTAGGGAGAGCAACGGACTTAACTCATGCTTCCTTCATGCTTGAATGTCCAAGTTGCTCCTTTACACCTGACAGGGGGAGTTTCCCTGGTTGGACGTAGCGCGTGGAAGGAGCACGTTATTCCAACCAGTTCCTTTCCCCTCCATCAGGCGTCCTCAAAACACTCATTAACCACTTCAGCCCTATACATTTTGTCCATTTGAAAATAGATGATCTACATACAAGCTCACAATGCAACGATGCAACGCATTGTGATCTTGTAGACCTGCTATTTTCAGTGTATAATGAGTACTTCTACTTTTGCTACTTCAAGAACATTTTGATTCCAGACTTTTACTTGTAATAGAGTATTTCTACATTGCAGTATTGATACTTTTACTTAAGTAAAACATGCAAGTACTTTTTCCACCACTGCTATTTTCAGTGAGCATCACGGGCATGCAACTATAATAAATCAGGATTAATGTTCCCCATCTTTCTTTGAACTGTGGGTTCATTTATAGTGCACAGGTTAGGCTTTAAGCAGTATGGTATAAACATCATCAAGTTGACACAATCTTAACAGGCCAAATGGCACGTTTCATTTGCACACTACCATTATAGAGCATTATAACCCCTTTTGGACGACTGGGTCAAATTTGGCACATACCAGTTAATGGCCAAATATAGGCTGTCAATGCCTAGTGGGTCAGTTTTGGCACATGCCAAGGTTGGACTGGAAGTACTTTGGCGCCATCAAGTGGTTTGGCGAATAAATTACATTCATCTGAAAAAGCAGGAAGTGGAGATGACAGCACATGGCTCTAGGCTGCTGCCCAAATCTGAGATTAGGTGTGCTCAAATAAAAATACACACCAGCTAACTTGATGACTCAACTATAGAAATATTGAAGTAGATTACATTTGACCTTACTTTTGTCTGAGATATTTGGCAATGTCTGTTTGGGACAAATTTGACCCATCAGGCACTAGGACTACTGTCTGTTTGGGACAAATTTGACCCATCAGGCACTAGGACATGGCATCTCACAATAGAGATAGTAGTAACTGTAATAGTGTAATAGTGAAATAGTGTAATAAGTCTAATTTTGTAATAGTGTAATAAGTGTAATAGTGTAATAAATGCAATAGTGTAATAGTGTAATACATGTAATAGTACATGTAAAAGTGTAATAGTGTAATAGTGTAATAGTATAATAAGCATAATACGTGTAATAAGTGTAATAAGTGTACTAGTGTACTAATGTAATAGTGTAATACGTGTAATCATACTATAATTAACCGAATGTCTGAGTGTGTGTCTGTGTGTCTGTGTGTCAGAAACAGTGCCGTAACTCCTTACTGCCTGCACCAATCACTCCCACTTTTCACACAGGCATTGGCCATATGAATATGGAGGGCGTAACGAAGCCCTTTTTTCGATTTGACACATTAATGTAACGGAAACATTAATTAATGTATTAGTCAATTACAAACGCACCCGGGCGCAGTACCCTTCACGGCCACAAGGGGAGGCAAATATCTCACAACGGGTAAGGACTAGTAAGTGTAATAGTGCAATTGTGTAATTAGTATAATAGTGTAATAGTGTAAATAGTGTAATAGAGGGTATGCGCGTGACATCATCATCATACCCGGAAGTTATGCGGGAACACCTACTGAGTGGCAAAAAACTACTTTCTGGCCTTGACAGCCCATACATCCACACAGAAAAGTCATAATTGATTGCATGAAATGACTTTAAACAACATAAAATTCACTTTGTCACTCACTTTGCCACTCGATTGCCACTCGATCTGCCATTCACTTTGTGCATGCGCATACCCTCTATAGTGTAATAACCCCAATAGCCTAATCTGCCAAATTTGGCACATACCTACATTTATATCTATTGTTTGTGCTAAATGCAAATTGATGGCAGAAACACAAAGAAACATTTGAAATTAATTCCGTCCATAAGGGGATAACATGATTAGGCTATGTTTGTTGTGTATTTTGAGCTTGTTTAAATCGATTTGCAAGTGCATATTCCTGTACTAAAAAAAATATTCTGTCCTCTGTATAATGAGAGAAAGATAGTTCCTTTTGGATTTCAGTCCATGATACAGAATTACAGATATATTTTTGTTCCATTTTGATCAAAAGTAGATTCTGTAAATTTAAGTATTGTATAATACTGGCAAATGGCGAGCTCTGGCGACTCTTTCTGTATCTTCTTCACCTGGGGAGGGTACACAGGGCTATATGCACCTTGAGGAGTGAGGTTTGAAGATATACTGTAAATGAGAACTTGTACTTGGTTTCGTACGTCTCTAGGTCCCTTGGACGCTAACTTGGTCAGCTCTGGCCCTCACACTATAGTCTTTTCTATCTGACATCACTACTGTGACGTCACTATCCACGCTATACGTTGTCGTGGCAACAGTAATTATGGATTATTGGATTATTTACAATGATTCTAAGTAGATACAAACAGGACCAGAGTGGTGCCAAAACAAAAGACAAAACCAAATACAACACACAAAAACAAACAAAACCAAAAATAGTGGAAAGAATATTATCAAAGAAACCCTACACTGGCTATTCTACTACTCTATCCTAAGTGAAAACATAATACAAATACTGGCAACTACACTCTTACCCAGAGTGCTGTACAACAGGCTATCTATATAAAAGTGAAAATCAATAACCTATGCACTTACAGTACTTATCTTGGTTACAGTTTTCCTACTAATGCAAGTATGCTTGTTACCACTCAACCTATATTGGCTAATCTGAGTTCACGCAGAACAGCACTCTGTCTCAATGACAGTCAAAATAGCCACCTGAAATATAATTAAGCACTTTTCTACTGGCAAGGAAAGTGAGCTTTGATTGAGTAGGTCAGTCTTGGGAGGTAGGAACCATAAACCACCCAGCACTTTAGTAGTGCTGGGTGGGTACTCAATTTGACTGCTCCAATCATATGGATTGAATTGCACCTTTAGGACAAAATACACAAGGCAAGGCGGAGCCTACTACAATGTCAGTAACACCCCACCCATAAGAAACAAACCTTTTGATTTGCTTAATAAAACTTGATAAATAATTAACCTTACTCCCTGGACTAGGCAGCAGCCAATAGCTTCTCTGTTCCGTTCTTATGTTGAATTTCAAGGTTATACTGCTGAACTATTAAGGCCCATCGCATCAATCTTTGATTGAAAAATCATAGCTGCCTTGACAGGCAGTGATAAATATCTGTTATAGCCAAGATGACTGTGTTGAGACCCCACAAGCCTTAGTCAGTCGATTGCTCACCCCTTGTCTGTCAGTACAGCTGATATGGAAGGATTCTTGTGTCCTTTTTCCAAACTTCCTCTCCCTCTACTGCTGCGATCAGACGTCATCACATGTCACACTAATCAGATATTTTTTATTGCTGTCCAACCACAAAACAAAAGACAAAAAACTAAACAATATGTATGTGAGATTTTCATCTTGAGACAGCAGTGGAAAGATTAAATCGGTGTCACAAGATAGATGAAAATATACTGTAAAGTCTGAGCTAGCCAAGGGTATATGCCATTATCTTTTCTCACCTTTATGCCCTCAATATGAACAAGAACAACATAGTAATCCATACTGCAAGGAAGGGCCTTGTAAAAACCCAGCATGATGTGATTGTGGTATATACTGTACCTGCATCCGAGCTACAAACTCTGACGGAGACTTTCCATGAAAGTGCTTGCTCTGGGCCCCGAGGGAACTAAACGCTCTCCAGCCGGCCTTTGAGATGGCAGTGTGCCTGTGTACCCAGCCTGTCAGACATTCCCACTGCTTTGGAAAAGCTTCCCTTCACCCCTTCAGCGGCATATTGACACTCCCTCTTGAGTCAGCCCCAAAAGCTCCAACTCAGCATCTTAAGGTCACATTCACACCAGAGAGCTTTGCTGCGATTAAAACGAATCCTGCTGCGCATTTTCAGAAAGTGCGCTTCGTTTGGCAGGTGTGAAGGCTCATTCGAATCCTAATGCGTATCAAAGAACCGCATTCTACTCTTTCGCTTCACTTCCAATCGCACTTGATTACGATTCGGTGCAGGTGTGAATGCAATCCGCAGTAAATAAAGGAAATGAAGCAAACAATGTGGCGGGTGAGGAGCTGAACACAATTGGAGACGGAGAAGGCATATTTTACGCAGCGCAAAGATGTCCCGTTACCGTGGATAGACATTGTCGAATGAGGAGACTGAAGCCCTGATCGAAATGAGGACGAGTACATTAATCAATTGCTTAAGAAAACACATAAACACTGCAGTGTTGTAAACATTTTGCGCTGCTGTCTGTTATATCAGTGCGCTCAGCGCGTGGCTGCGTGCGTATAGTGAGAGAGCGAGAGAGGGGGGGGGGGCAGTCCCAGACGGCACGACACATGCACGTTATGAGTATAATTTTATCACCATAGATTTCACTGTGTAGGCTAGTTTATGAATGGAACACCCCCCTGCTGCGTTTGCAATTGCTGCGGATGACAGTGTGAAGGCAAACCGCAGCAAATTAAATATGCAAGAATCCCAATTTCTCCGCCCATACGCATCAAGTCTACCGAAGTATTAGGTGGGAATGTGACCTAGACACCTTTACAAAGCCGAGCAGGTAAGAGTAAGTTAAGTTTAAAGGACAACTTTAGTTTTTTTCAAGCAAGGTTCGTGTTTTAGGTTGTTGTTAGAGAAAGTAAAAGTTTAGTGTTAATTTCTTTTCATTTTCTGCTTTCTTTCGTTTTAGGGATTTTAGCTGTTTTTGACAGGGCATTCAAGCAAGGGGCTAAATATGTTTTTCTTTTTTACAAAATATTATGTTGATTTTTTTATTTTATTATTTATTATAGTCTTAATATACCCCAGGAAATTACATCTGGCCACAGAATCTATACTGAATGTGAAGGAGGCCTACTGGGGGGCTGCCATACTGTGTGTATAGGCTCAAGCCTCAATATGTCAGTTTGACACATTCAGTAGATCTCGTGATTTTTTGTGGCCAGATGTAATTTATTGGGGTCTAGTAGGACTATAGTAAATAATATAATTTTTTGTAAAAAAAATACATATTTAGCCCCATGCTCGAATGCCCCCGCCATCTGACAAAAATAGCTAAAATCCTTAAAACGAAAGAAAGCAGCAAATGATAATTAATAACAACCTAAAACATGAACCTTGGTTCATGTTTTAGACAGGGTGTCATTTTGTGGGACATGAATTCATACACCTGGCTTCAGAGAATTTATTATACCATGAGACCGTACGTTTTTTTAATTGAAAAAAATCTTGTGTTTTTCGCTCCATTGATCAAAAGAACAACTTGGAGTTTAGTAAACGTAAAGGTTTTGAAATCTATATACTAATACTAAATTCATATTAACCAGTAAGACATGAAAACCTATGAAAACTATGAAAACCTGCATTTCCGTGTGTCATGTCACACCTCTATACCATCTCCATATATGGAGCTGACCTCTTCTGACATACCATTTTCATATGTTGATCCTCCCCATCCATCCTTCCTCTTCGATGTCTCCCTTTTGACTGATACCTGTCCATTCAAACTCTAGACGGGTCTTCCCCAAAGTTATTAGTGCAGCCATGCCCGGCAGCCGGCGAAAACTAGAGTTCTCAACAGGCCCGAAAATGAAGGCCCAGCCCTAGCTGGCCCAAACCCTGTACACTCAATACACTGCCCCCGCTGCCACCCATAGATCTCCATTCTCCATATATGGAGCTGACCTATTCTGACGTTCCATATGTTGATCTGACCTCATCAAACCCAGTATACTCTAGTCTAGACACGCTCCATATATGGCCAGTACAGAATCCATACAGTATGTTCATCTGACCTAACCTGACGCTGCCAGATCCAAGAAGCTTGCTACACAAATTTGTTTCACAGCTTATTGGGATCTGGGATCGCGGAAGCAAATTCGATGACGGGGCTGTCCTTTTTTTCAAGATACTTGGTAGATGATTGGATGGGACCGTCTGTCTATCACCGTGTGGGCGTGCAAACACAACCAATCATATTGACGTGTCTATATAGCTTCACGTCCGGTTTCGCACATATCCCGCCCTTAGCTCACGCTGATTGGTCCGGTACGGAACGGATTTTTGTCAGCTCAACTGCCTGAGAGATCCCAGATGATTGCTGTGTTGGGAACATGGTTACTCAATACCGCCCTCATCTTGCAGCGTCAGGTTACATCTGACCCCCCATGCCAAAGCGCCAGTGCTGGCCCAGCAGTCTGCCGGCACCCAGGCGGATGCATGAAGTACGAGGTCTTTTCTCGCCCTCAGGGCGTCTTACTGATAATAATAATAATAATAATAATAATAATGTGAAATCAAATAGTAGTTATGTTTTTAGATTAAAAAGTAGTTTCGGAATATATATTCATATTGTTTGCAGAGGTGTGTCATTGATCAGATGTGGCGCAATGTATCCAGAATGGAAAGACATAATAGGTTAATAATGCATCCATATTTGGGGGAAATGGGGAAATAGGGATAAAACAATTGGAGGTGTCAGTGAATTTGGCCACAAACTCAGCAGTAAAACTGTGAGATTGTATAAATTGAGATTTCTTAAATTAAAAATTAATAACTTACTAAGGAGCTTTAAAATAACAGTATAGCAGTAAATTGGTACAACAGTAGCAGATGTTCTTTTATTCTTTCCCAGGGGGGAATGGTGCTGCTGCATGGTTTTCTGTCTAATCTTTTCTAATCAGGAAATAATTTACACTTGGGAGTTGGGACAGAATGTGAATGCAATTAACCTGAATGGTAAAAAAGAAACCCATCAATACTCTGGGTCCCCAGGACTGGAGTGAAGAACCACAGTCATAAAGCATTCAACTAGCCAAGTTTAAAGGTAGAGTAAGTGATATTTCTTTTTTTAAACAAAAACATTTTTGTTAAAAGATTGTTGTTTTTGCTTTGACGTCCGGAGACGTACCTTCTACTGAGTACCTAAAAAGCAGATCCAATACATCGCCAAACCATAATAAATATATTGTATTGCTTATCTTATATTCAATAAATATATATATTACATCCTTCTTGAGTTGTCTGACTGAACTGAAAGTTATCATTGCTATAGAGTGTTTGCTCTGTAACAGGGGTCTACCTGCGTCTCTCCAGGAGAGAGTAGCTTCATTTTGATACTGTTCCAGTTCCAATTTTGTCTGCTCATTTCTTTGTGTCATCACTTCCAATAAACCAATTCCACTTGTTAAATCTGTATCCTGAGTTCTCTATCCTCATTGGATAAAACCACACCCATGAAGTGAGGGGTGCTCAATTCATCGTACATATACTTATCATGTATACTTCGCATACGTCGCAGTTCCGCCCCCTTTCATGATGACGACAGGCCCAGAAAACAATTCCCATGCATTTTTCCCATAGACGTTTAAAAAAGTATATATTAGATCTGTAAGCCTCGGACAAAGCCAACTCGGATCGTGACCAATCATGACAATAAACACAATATTCTGTCTGTGCACGTCACTGAGCCAGATGAGATTCACACATTTTTCATGGGTGACATGTAACCCACATACTCAGCTGGGTGACATGTAACCCACATACTCAGCTGGGTGACATGTAACCCACATACTCAGCTGGGTGAGTATGTCTCCCCCCTGCTCCGCTCCCTCCACTGGCTCCCGGTCGCTGCCCGCACAGAATACAAAACTCTGATGCTGGCATTCAAAGCAACCAAAGGTATGGCTCCCCCATATCTTACAAGTATGATTAAACCCTACAAACCCTCCCGCGCACTCAGATCAGCCAACGCAGGGAAACTGGAAGTACCCTCACTAAAAACGCCGGGACAACGCTCCACACGTCCCAAACTCTTCTCCCTTCTGGCTCCAAAACTGTGGAATGCACTTCCCATTGCAGTCAGAACTGCAGCATCACTCCCAATCTTCCGCCGTAGCCTGAAAACCCACCTTTTCAGACTCCATCATGGCCCATAGCACTTACCCTAACCCCTTAGATAGAATTTCTGTTGGCTTAGATAGCATTTGACTTAGACTTATAGCATGTTATGTAGACAGCACTATAATTGTATTGTATATAGTCATAGCACGCCATAGTACATATGTATAGCATAGTAGTGAATATGTATAGTTTATTATGTATAGTGTATGTATAGTTTCATCATATAGATATTCCACTGTTACCTTCTTAGCTTACGCATGTTTCATGATAAATGCTTTTATGTGATGTATTCCCATGCTTTTGTTCTTGCCTAAATGTAAGTCGCTCTGGATTAAGAGCGTCTGCTAAATGCCTAAATTGTAAATTGTAAATTGTGACATGTAACCCACATACTCAGCTGGGTGACATGTAACCCACATACTCAGCTGGGTGACATGTAACCCACATACTCAGCTGGGTGACATGTAACCCACATACTCAGCTGGGTGACATGTAACCCACATACTCAGCTGGGTGACATGTAACCCACATACTCAGCTGGGTGACATGTAACCCACATACTCAGCTGGGTGACATGTAACCCACATACTCAGCTGGGTGACATGTAACCCACATACTCAGCTGGGTGACATGTAACCCACATACTCAGCTGGGTGACATGTAACCCACATGCTCAGCTGGGTGACATGTAACCCACATACTCAGCTGGGTGACATGTAACCCACATACTCAGCTGGGTGACATGTAACCCACATACTCAGCTGGGTGACATGTAACCCACATACTCAGCTGGGTGACATGTAACCCACATACTCAGCTGGGTGACATGTAACCCACATACTCAGCTGGGTGACATGTAACCCACATACTCAGCTGCGCTGCTCATCCATAGACTGTAAATAATATGGACAAAGCGTTCCCCGGGTCTAACATGGACGTAAAATGAAGCCTGTAAGTCGCCATATTTCTAGATCCATTTGGGCCCAGCTGGCCATTGGCTGGCTCCGTTTGGGCCCAGCTGGCCATTGGCTGGCCCAGACAACGAGGCGTGACTTCCCCCCTTACTCTTTGTTGGTTTTTATTTTGACTGAACGGGGGGTGGCTCCCGTTCATAGACTGTAACGGTAGCCACGCCCCTCAGAACATACGCGACTTTATGGTAATTATTTTAATAAATGGGACCATAATTCTCCAAAAAGAATATTATGACATGAGAAATGAGACTTTAAACTAGTGACTGGAAGCAGAAAGTATTCATGACAATGTTTAAGGTAATACAGTCAGCAGCGCCACAACAGGCCATTATATGAAGTTTCAGGAAGTCCCGATTTCCTTAGTGGCTTCACGAAATATCTGTCTGACTGCCCCCCTGTGCTCATCCCACAAATGGGGCACCATTTAAAAGGTAAATAATCAGGCTTAGGTATACTAGTTATTGTCAAGAAGCATTGTTACAACTGTGAAATTATCCTCATGTATTTTGCAACAGACTTAATATTTAAACAATATGTGTGTTAATGACGTACAAATAATGGTCTGTTTACCTCACAGAAACAGTAAACATCACTTGGTACAGTTAAACATTATGGCTAAATGGAGTGTGTGTGTGTGTGTGTGTGTGTGTGTGTGTGTGTGTGTGTGTGTGTGTGTGTGTGTGTGTGTGTGTGTGTGTGTGTGTGTGTGTGTGTGTGTGTGTGTGTGATCTGTGCATAAACAAAATACATAGAAAATAATAATCAGTACAATATCTGTGGTTACAGAACATCCAAAGCACTTTCATAGGCAAAATAAACATCCATAACAAATCTCTACATTGCAAACAATAAATCATAGTTGACCATAAACTGAAACATGTGCTGTGATAACATGGAAAAAATGCACTTACATATTGTCATTGACAGTCAAAGGGATGTTCTGGTGTTGTTCTGTCAAACAAAACTACTTGAACTCATAGATCTGCACTGCAGAGCAAGCTGACCA
Source organism: Protomyctophum parallelum (assembly GCF_964188405.1). Taxonomy (NCBI): domain Eukaryota; kingdom Metazoa; phylum Chordata; class Actinopteri; order Myctophiformes; family Myctophidae; genus Protomyctophum; species Protomyctophum parallelum. The sequence continues at coordinate 34,824,809 of NC_139698.1, forward strand.
TAGGCTACTAAAATATAATTAACAGCACAGGTGTCTGTAATGCACTCTCATTAGGCGAATCAAAGGCACTTCCTGGAAATTTATTTTAACTCCCCTTGTGGTCCTCCTGAAATTTCCAGACATTTTTGATAGAAACCAGTGATTTACATCTCTTTTTAATGTGTCAGGACATTCCACATTCTGGTGGCAGAGCAGTAGAATGAGAATTTACCCATGTTTGTTCTATATTTCAGTACCAGATCGTTTTCACTCCCTCTGGCTGTGGTTGTCACTCACTTTGGAGAAGCAGTTAGTCAGGTATGAGGGTATTGAGGGCGCTGCCACTTTGACTATCTTAAAAACCAATCTAATCCCATTTGTATTTGCTTAACCCTGCTTCTAGCCATCACTGACTAGCAAAGTGTGTTGGAATTAGGTGGGTCATGGGTATTGGGTTGAGAAGTAGTCGAAATTTGTTTTGGGAAGCTTAGATTTGAGTGACATTGAGATGTTGGAGAACCGAGGTGCAAACATAGTCAAAATGGCATTGAATGAGGGCTCTCTAGAGCCTTGAGACCACTTTGGTTGACAAATCTTGTTCTTTGATTCACTTTCTTGATCACATTTGAAACATTAATATGATTTAATTATTTCACACACCTTTTGGAGTGAGGTTTATTTTAGAAAATCACATTGTTGGTAGTGTTATCATATGATAGCACATTTTCGTTACATTTCAGTTCAGGAAAAGAACAAAATAATAGCTCTGTTACAGTAACTCCTTGACGACGCTCAATCAATAAAACATCCCATTGAATATGATAAACATAGGATCTTCCAGGAGCTTATTTGCAATTCATCTGATGGAGAACTCAATGTGGATAGTGCTAATGTGAACTATGACTGTGTAACGGTGGACGCCGTTACTATACCTAATGCAGATGCTAACACAATTCTACATGTATGGTATAATGTAAATAAGGACACAAATTGTAACAAATGCATTTATTGAAGTTAAGGGGGGACACTGAGTTGTCGGTGATTCTCTGAAGTGGCGGATCTCCTCATACACCTACAAATGAACAGATATAATTCACATTAGTTTAGGAATAAAGAGGACAGCATACTTTCTAATTGACCAGTATAATGAGAAGACTTGTGAAGAAGGAATGTAAATCTCTGATGTCTAAACTTACCTCTGTTTACTCTCATCCTCCTCTCAGGGTGGTGTTCGGGCAAATGAGTTCCCTTCGGGTATAGGCACCCCTCTTATAGTTCCGGGAGGGACCAAGTGGGAAATGGATAGCAGGGGGGATTGGGATGGACTATAATGAATGTAATCCTGTATGTGTTGTGTATATATTCTATGCTAACTACTAACTGTGAATAGGTATTGAGGGTGCATATACAGGGAGTAAGTTTATATAAAATGGCATTGTGTGCTTCTAAGAATGGGGAATATGGTTATTGTTACCCATGGGGAATGGTATGGGCTAACCAGGTAATGGACTGCCCTATAAAAAGCAGTCAGGTGTCTTTAACCCGAGATATGACAGGTTGTATTGCCTATGACTGTCAAAGTGATTGAGAAACAATGGAGAAATAAAGCCTTATTGAAGGTGCCCTGGACTGGTCTCTATTAATTTGTTGCCTTGGCCGCTCGACACTCTCACAGACCGTAATCAGAGTAGAGTTTTATCAAATGTTATGATCACTCTGTTTGAATAAATGTTAATATGACGTACTGGCATTCACTAAGTGATGTAAGTCTTTTTGAATAAAGCACTCATCTCATGTCCAATTATATACGTTTTACGTTTTTTCCCCCTGAAATAACAGGGTATAACACAGATAAATTGAGCATTCAATTTTGACTATAGATTTAAACACTGTTCGTCTCATGCTTCATATCTCATGCCAGACAATTCCGCTGTACTGGGAAATCTTAGATACAGTACAAGTCCTTCCCATCATGCATCTATCTTCTATCTATCATCTCTTGTAGTCCATTTTGTTTCTGACCTGTAAATCTGATCTAAAGGTCATCATATTATTTCTGGTACCTTCTGATGACTGGAAACAAGAGCACTGGGTAGATATTGCAGCAGTAATTCATTCAGTAAAGCCAGGATTTATGTGATGGCTATATCTGTTCTGTAGAGGCCTGTAGCCCCACCCCCCATGCCTCAGCTGGAGAATACAAGGGAAGCATCTTCAATATTTCCCCCAAAAAACTACTCAGTTGGTCAACATCTATAGCTAGCATCCTGTGCAAACCCTGTATCACAGAATGTAGACAGACAGCCAGTGCATAGAGGCATACAATTCAAATTAAAAAAAATCAAAGGAGCTTTATTGGCATGAGAAAACAAACGTTTACATTGCCAAAGCAAGTGTTACAATACAATACAAACAGTTTAAAATGGGGAAAGGAGGGGGGAGTTGGAGGGGGTACAGCATTTTGTAAATAGAGCTAACGTTCCATCGTTATGAAAATGTTATAAACAGTTATAAAGCTTTTTGTGAAACAAATAGCAGCACTTTTTTGCAGTCAGTTTTGGGATTTTGTCAGGACTATTTAAATAGTATACAGAAAAACTCAGATTTAAGATCTGTTTAAAGGTAGCAGCTCTGTTTACATGTGTAAGGTCCAGCGGTCTACTTGGTACAGATAGTAGTCCTTAGGGTGGTTGTATTCTGTTGGCTAACCTTCATTCACAAATCTTGCTGCTGTGTTTGTGCATTGTTGTATTGTTGTATTGTTGTATTGTTGCATATACAACACCCACGCCTGTCTAGTTTAGCTAACTAGCTATTTTTCCACCGTGTCTTGGGATGCTGTATAACAGCTATAACTGCCATCAAATAGGGAACATTAGTCGACATGGTTTGATGTGATGGGGATTTTGTGGTTGGACAACACTGTGACAATCAAATCTGTGTTAAATGCAGCATCACACTCAGCACCATGTTTAAAGGTATATTCAGTGATTTCACTCAAAAAACCTTAGGTTTCGTTTTTGGCTGTGGGACCCAGCCTTTCGTCCAATCAGGATAGAGAGTCAAAAACGAAACCTAAGGTTTTTTGACCCCCAGGGGTTAACTGGGGACAGGGAGGAACTTATATGGCCAGCACACTCTATAGTAGGGAGGATTATCACAACAAAACAAAAAAATAAGTGATATTTGAATTAAGTGAAATCACTGAATATACCTTTAAATGCTGTGTCAACAATACTGGCCTAATTCAAACTGCCTTCCCAAATCTGACTTTGTTTTGTCACCTTTCCAAGCAAACCTCATGAATAGCACATATCACATCTGAGCAGACTGGTCAAAGCCTGTGTTGACTGACACAGCAATCACCACAGAGAAGAGTGAGTTTGTCAGTTCTCCACCTCCATATTATAACTTCAGTGACAGAAATGAAAAGAGCAGTGTGATGAAAGAAAAATAGATTTGATCCAACACAGTGCAGAGAGCTCTGTGGGTATACTTCAAGACTAATTTATACTAATTTATACTGCAGTGCAGACAGATTGTGTCTCGCACCGACAATAGCCGGTCTACAAGCTCACAACGTGTTGCAGGGTGACGCATTGTGTGCTCGTAGATCTGCTATTTTCGGTGCATGACACAGACGCAAGTAAATATAAATCAGGCTTTAGTGGTAGCAGAGGAGGATATGGGGATAAATGATGCACAATCCAATCAGAGAAATTAATGGGAGATGCACTGGAGACTAGTGCCCTCCAGTGTTTGTTGACTGTAAGTATATATGCTGTTTTCATATGAGACCACTTTATAACTACACACACATTTGAAATGCTGTGAAATAGTCCAATTATTGATGGGAAATGATGCATGAAGCAATTGCTTGTGCAGCATTTAAAATGCATTGGAATGATTTTGTGGAGACAAAAAAATAAACTGTTCCGTGAACTCTGTTACTTCTGAGTGAAAACTCAATGGCAGGATCTGGCTGTTGGTTCCATGCCAGGAGATCTATATTATTTATATCGATCACTTGTCAAGATGTTGGAATGGAATGGAAGGACTCAGTGGGTGCTTGAGTGTCCTGCTGTTATCTGCATTATGACTATACCATCAGTATATACACAGACATGTATAGAATTTCTCCAACAATAATTATTAATAGTTGATTACTATTTTATCTGAAAATGTATTAACCAAGGGTCATTTTCATTGATTGAACACATTGTTTGAGTTGTTAATTGATTCCCATGAATGAACTGATGTGATAGTAGACCTCTACAAATGAGTCATGTTCTGTATTATCTTAATGTAGTACTAAAAAGTGCAAGTGGTCATCATGGGGATGCCAGCGTTGCTCAGTCGATTTGTCCAACCAACACTTTTGGTCTATCTAAAACGACGTGACGTGACGTGACGTGACGTGGTATATCTAATTAATATTTCCCATTCTCTGCTCTTTCATTGCTGACAAGTAGAGAGACTTGCAGAAGGCCCCGCCACTGAGTAGACCGGCTCACTTCCGTGTTTACATGGTTCTCTTTGTCTCAAAACAGACATTTCTCTTCCAAAAGCATGTGAGCATGTGTGTATGTGTGTACTAGTGCAGGGGTTCCCAAACTTTTTTGGACCAGGTACCCCTTTTGGGGTAGATATTTTTCCAGGTACCCCCTCATCCTCGCAACACAGATAACAATATATTTACAACCACAAGCAGTGTTTCCTGCAGGAAAAAGCTTTGGCATGGTGCTGGGTGCAGGCCGCAGGGGGGCCTTCTTGGGTCGAACATTTTGATTAATTAATTAATTTGATTAAATAATTAATTAATACATTTAATAAATTAAGATTAATTTGTATTATTGCTCTTGAATTGCTATTGGAGACACTGGGGGGACAATGGGGGACACTGGGCAGGCACTCGGGAGGCACTGGGGAGACACTGGGGAGGCACTGAGGGGACACTGGGGAGGCACTGGGAAGGCACTGAGGGGACACTGGGGAGGCACTGGGGAGGCACTGGGAAGGCACTGAGGGGACACTGGGGAGGCACTGGGGAGACACTGGGGAGGCACTGGGGAGACACTGGGGAGCATGGGGAGGCACTCAGGGGGACACTGGGGAGGCACTGGGGAGGCACTCAGGGGGACACTGGGGAGGCACTGGGGAGGCACTCGCCTGGGCACTGGGGAGGCACTCAGGGGGACACTGGGGAGGCACTAGGAAGGCACTGAGGGGACACTGGGGAGGCAATGGGAAGGCACTGAGGGGACACTGGGGAGGCACTGGGAAGGCACTGAGGGGACACTGGGGAGACACTGGGAAGGCACTGGGGAGACACTGGGGAGGCACTCAGGGGGACACTGGGGAGGCACTGGGGAGGCACTCGGGAGGCACTCAGGGGGACACTGGGGAGGCACTGGGGAGGCACTGGGGGGACACTGGGGAGGCACTAGGGAGGCACTCAGGGGGACACTGGGGAGGCACTGGGGAAGCACTGAGGGGACACTGGGGAGGCACTGGGAAGGCACTGGGGAGGCACTGGGGAGAAACTGCAGCCACTGGGGAGACATTGGGGAGGCACTGGGGAGACACTGGGGAGGCACTCAGGGGGACACTGGGGAGGCACTCAGGGGACACTGGGGAGGTACTGGGGAGCCACAGGGCAGACACTGGGGAGGCACCATGGCGGACACTGGGGAGGCACTGGGCAGACACTGCAGGGCAGACACTGGGGTGGCACTCGGGAGGCACTCAGGGGGACACTGGGGAGGCACTGGTGAGGCACTGGGGGGACACTGGGGAGGCACTAGGGAGGCAATCAGGGGGACACTGGGGAGGCACTGGGGAAGCACTGAGGGGACACTGGGGAGGCACTGGGAAGGCACTGGGGAGGCACTGGGGAGAAACTGCAGCCACTGGGGAGACATTGGGGAGGCACTGGGGAGACACTGGGGAGGCACTCAGGGGGACACTGGGGAGGCACTCAGGGGACACTGGGGAGGTACTGGGGAGCCACAGGGCAGACACTGGGGAGGCACCATGGCGGACACTGGGGAGGCACTGGGCAGACACTGCAGGGCAGACACTGGGGTGGCACTTGGGGAGGCACTGGGGAGGTACTGGACATTTCATATCACACACACACACACACCATGATTCACTAGCCCCCTTTTTTTTTTAGGGGGCTTGGGTACCCCCTGGCTATGCGTCGCGTACCCCTAGCCCCTAGGCCTAGGGGTCCGCGGACCCCACTTTGGGAACCGCTGTACTAGTGCACACAATTATTATTATTATTATTTCAATTATTCAATTCAAAGGAGCTTTATTGGCATGAGAAAACATACAGTACGTTACTACGTTGACATACGTCATACCCCCCCCCCCCCCCCCCCCCAATTAGTCCCTGGCTACTAATCTCGGGGGGCTTCGGAATCTGTATTCTTAGTTCTTACACCTGTTAGTTTGTTTCTGGCTAGTTAATTAGTAAGCTAGTTTTCATTTTTGTTTTCAGAATTTGCATTTCCTCCGAGTCCGCACAGCAGACAGCTTTTCTGTGGCGTCGAGACAAAATATAATGATATGCACGCTCCACTCCGCTCCATCTCCCCCACAACGGATAACCACGCCTACTTTAGATACCTACTTTCTTCTCATATCTGAATTCTGATCAAATAAATTCCGAGGGGGGGTGTCCTGACCCTTTAATGTGATTTCACTTGAAAGAAGGACTTGCACTATAGTGGGATATGGGCAGAGAGGAAATTATAATGGGGGTTTGCCCCTTACGAGCATTCCTTTCAATGATGATTCTCCATTAAGAAAGATGTGTTCATTCATGTTCATATTGGGTCTGGGGACAACCAAGGCGGTCCAAATGGACCTGTTTGCGTCTGTAACTCTGAGAGTGTACAATGGACTTTTGGTCCATTTGGTTCCATTTGTAGACTCTCAGAGTTACAGTCTTATTGGGTCCCAGAGATAAAAGAGAAAAATAGAAAAGGAAAAAGGTATTAAATGGGGATCCATGGCATAATGCTATCAACTGAGGGTCCTTGAATGAAAAGGGTTGATCATATATTGTGATGATGATTATTTTCATCACATAAAGTAAGTATTTTGCTATTATCAGCCATCGCTCTTTAACTGTGGAATATTCCTCCATCCCTGGATGATTTACTGGGCAAGTTCCCATCAATGATTAACAAAGGTGAGCCATGAAGGTCATGTGACACTGACACAGTTTGAAAGGTGCCATTGGAATATAATTGCCCCTTATCACGTAGAGAACACAGAGAAGAAGAATGATTCATAAGGATGTATAATCACAGGATATAAAAAGTAAAACTCGTTATTGAGGCGTATGCACATTCCCATATTAAATATTAAGGCTTATGGATCAATGGTAGAAGGAAGAATAAAAAAAGATAATGAATTTATAAAAGGCGGGGGAGTGGGGGGGGGGGGGGTGTCCTGAACTTCATTTGAACGTCCCACTGAGCCTAATGAGGGATAGGCCTACATCCTTTTTCCCCTGGAGCCAAAGTCCTGTCTCCGTGGGAACAGGCTGATAGCAGGTAGACTTTGCCCCGAAGGGGAACCAACACTACAGGAAGCGCAGCCCGGCAGATTCCTGGACATCACGCATGCACCAGAGGTAAGTGAATTACAATTGTTATTAATTGAAACACAGGGACAAAACCTGGATCGACTACTAGCTGAACTCATTTTGAAGACTTGTGAAATGTTATCTCTCATGTGATGAGTCCATCTGCAGTGCTGTTCAAGGAAAAGGTGCCTTCAAGTATACAATATGTCAAGCTCTCCTGGTGTTAACATTTTAATACATTTGAATAATATGTTTTACCCAGTTCTGAACATCATACGTTTTTATTGTATACGTATGTGGTACAGTGTAAACATCACTGATCGCTCGGTATAGCTATGTTTTCCTCTGCTAATGTGCATAGTGAGTGACAAATGAAAGGCATTCACAAGCTCTTCCTTGCTAATGCTATAATTTCTGTCATACAGTTTACATGGCAATGCAATGACACTATTATGCTTTAGGCTTCCCTGTCAGTGTAGTCACGGGCAGTTACTGTTTATGTGACATTTACTGGCATTTTATCTTCCTCAAATCGACTTTTTAATTGCCAAAAGCAATTTTGTTAGTCAAATAGCCTACTGTACCTGACCATAGATTATCATTCCTCACCTCTCCTTCTTGATGATAATTAAATTTCCTCACAGACTAATAAAGTGTATTTTTATCTGACCATAAAACAGCAATGTAGCTTCCAATGGGCGTCAAGGCTATGTCAAGGCCATAAATGGAAGGAAAAAACCTGCACTCTCTGTTAAATATCTGAAATAACGTATTTAATGCAGCATACAAACTGACACGTTTCATCTGTCATCCATGTAGGAATTTGTAGGCCTTAACATTTTAACAATGAATATTTTTGTATTAATCACACTTTTTTTTCTACCTTGTTCTGGTTGCAAATCGATGACCATAATGCAGGGTTATTATCTTTCTCCTTATTAAGATGTATCTTATCACTAAACATACTGTACTCACATCTGTACTGTGTCAGCTCTTCTATATATACTTCTAATTTATGAAACATTCCACTTGAACTCCAGGTAGAATGGACAAAACTAATAGCAGCAGTGACCATGGGCCTCGTCCCCCACCTTATAATGCCCAGGATTATGGTCCCCAGGGCCCTTATCCAGTGCCAAGTTACCAGGTTAGTAGTTCTGGTTCAACATATTAATCAAGCTTCTGATGTAGTTTAAACTAATCTTTCAGCGAAAAACAATGTACAACTATTTCAAACTGAATGCAGTCAAGAGTCAGTACTGGATGGGTGCTCAGGTGGGGCAGTGGTAATCCCTAAAGTGCCCACCACCACGGAGGCTGTGGGTTCGAATCCACCGTGGTGCAACCGCCTTTGTCGGGCGTCACAATTGGCCCTTGTTCGGGGGAGGGTGATATTGGTCATTGCATGTATGCTACTCCTAGGGAGTGTTAGCTGTGCGTTAGCATAAGGAAGTTTCCACATCCTCCCAGTGGTACCTCCTCACTATAGCAGGTGAGTCAGTAGGATACAACAGCAGTGACAAGACAGTGTGTGGGGAGGAATTAATTAGCATAACGACTAAATTGGCTCTTATCATCATGACGTAACATGTCGATTTGCTCGGCCACATTTGACGTACTTTCTCCATTCATTGTCAATGGGAATTTAATGTTTGTGTAGGACAAAAATCACAAAAAAAGGTCAGTGATGGAGACCGAGTTAAAGGTGGTATTTTCGTGCTGTAACCTAATTTTAGTTTTCGAATCCAACTCTGAAAATCAACCTTGTTTATCTTTGACGAGGTTGGGAAGGGGAACATCTCTGTCATCTCTCCCGTTGGTCCCTATGATAACATGGTTCATCCAGGGGGCCGTACAGCAGGAGACGGTCTCCACTTTACTGAAGCCCCACCAGTCGACTATGAAGACTTTGGAATATCCGAGGATGAAAACTGCTTCAGTGATGGTGGTGTAAGGAGAGGTGAGAAAGGAGAGATCCCCGCTCTGGGAATAGAGAGAGAAAGAGGAAGGGAGATGGATGGATACAGCGGCAATCCACGCATGCATGTCTTTTTGTCTGTGAGTTTGCATATGTGCTCACGTCTGTTCGTTCGGCTACAGCTTGACATGAATAATTTCTATTTACTCCCTCATTTGCTTTTGAAATTGTTTTCTTGAAATTGATTTGAAATTGAAGTTGGTTGCTCTGTGCTGCATCCTGCCCTCCTCTTCACCTCCCACACAGCACACTTCATTTACAAGAGGACCAGTGAATTCAATGAAAATAGAAACTCTCAAATGCTGTGTGGCATAAACAACGGAGTCTGTTGCCTCCATAATGCTGTGTCTCTGTCTGGCTTCTTGTATGTGTTCTTTCTTTTTCTGTTTCAATCTGCTTTCATCTGCCCGAGTCACCCCCCCCCCCCCTTATCTGTCTATCTATCTAACAGCTTTCATAAGGAAGGTCTATCTAACCTTGATGATGCAGCTTCTGGTGACTGTTGGGATTATCTGTGCCTTTCTCTATTGGTGAGTCATCATTGCACAGGGGATGAAAATAAACCACATTACATGATTCCAGTCAGTATGAACTTCATCTTGCCTAGCCTCAGTCTAGCCTGTTCCCAATGTATACAGCACCAATTCAACATCACATTACCACAAGGCAGGACGTTCTGTATAAAATGCTCTCTCAGTCAGATCACCCCAATACAAGTAACGGGCATGGTTCCCTACCTCGGCTGTAGAGGATGAATGACCATAAGCTGCCCTAATATGCTTTCACTCTGCAGTACTTTGAAAGCTTTATGGGTTCAGTATAATGTATGTGGTCGAAAGCAAGTCCTGTACTTCTTTATCGTAAATTGTACATGGCTCCCAGGTGCACAATGCACTGTCCTCTGTTAATATTTAATAATAATAAATAAATAAAACATTGCAACGGTTCTATTTCTATACTATAAATGCTGCTTCTATAAAACCGTATCCCTCTCACAATCTCTTCCCTTCACTGATTTGCAGGGAACCCCTCAGGGAATTTGCATGGTCCAGCTCCTGGTTCACCTCTGTCATGATGTAAGCAATCACAACAAATCAACACATCTAGTTATACTGTTCAGTATGATCTCTCTCTCTCTCTCTCTCTCTCTCTCGCACTCGCACTCGCACTCGCACGCACGCACGCACGCACGCACGCACGCACGCACGCACGCACGCACGCACGCACGCACGCACGCACGCGCACACACACACACACACACACACACACACACACACACACACACACACACATGAAAACATCATCCTTTGAAACCCACGGGGAACACCTTGGACTGCCTCTGTGTTCTTATTTCTGTCTGCAGTAGCCGCTAGTATACAGTATACATAAATAATGCACTCTAGAAATAAAAGATTTGAGCAGTGTTTCTTCACTTTACACCCTCTTTATTTCCTATTTACGAGGCACTCTATATTCTCTGTGAAACAGGGTGTGTGTGTTGGTACTCATCTTGGCCATGTCCTGCTGTGACAACCTCCGACGTCGAGTCCCCCTCAATTTCATTGCCCTGGGCTTGTTTGTGAGTACCAGCCAGCACCAGCCAGGCATCAAATTAAACCCCACCACACCTGCTCTACTTCACTGCGTTCCTAGGTTCTTTTGAAATGCATTTGTTTTCTGTGGTATTGTCCCTTTTCTCTGTCCAATCTATCTCTATCTGTTGGTCTTCCAGACTGTCGTGGAGGGCCTGATGCTTGGATCTGTGGCAGTGTGAGTATGTAGAATGCCTCCTTGGACAAACCCATTACTTTGATACAGATGAACAAACACAGAAAACAACAAAGCCCAGATGGCCCGTATATGGCTGTGATAGTTTTCCCATGAAACACATGGAACTATTAAATATGATTAAAGCTATATCGCTTTTACAACGCTCTTTCCTGGTGTATAGAGATATTACGTCTTTGTGTTGCGTTCGCACTTAAAAGCTAAGCTTGTACGGGTTCTCAATACTAATAAAGACAAAATATATTTCATTGTAAACCTCAAATGAATATTCACTGAGAACAGAAGTAGGAGCACTGTCAGAAAACCACAGTAAAACACATTTGCAACTTCATAAACACCAAAGATTGCAGTGTAATTATTTATAGAGAGAGTCTGATTTGTGCCTAGGGAACAGAATCAGAATATAGCCTAATAACTCATCCCAATTAGCATATTTCTGGCATATTGAAGTAACAGAACCTTTCAGTGAACCTTTCAAGAACACAACGCATTACACAATTCAGCAAGTCTCTGGCACACTATCACTATCACTATCATCATGAGCAGAATTGTGCTTTTCCTTTTGGGGTAACATTAGAGCAGTACTCTATTATACATGTGCCATTCTACATGGTGAGTGACTATAGGTACTGTAAGCATGCCACTTTTGGATTCCATTGGCAGTATTTGTGTTTATCTATCTGTGCAGATTCTTTGAAGCTGAGGCTGTTATGTGGGCTGTGGGGGCCACTGCACTGGTGTCCTTCAGTCTAACAGTGTTTGCTATGCAGTCAAAAGTAAGTTATCTCACATAATATATTAGTTAGTTTAAATGCAAGACAATCCAGGGTTGCTTTTATATGTACACTAAATAAATAAATAATTGGTTAATTTGCTATGCATTATGTCATACAAGTGTTACATACAAGTGTTTTGGGGTGTTTATTTTGACTACTGTACCTACTCTCTGAAGTTTTGTCATTCATTCATTGCTCACAGTTTATTCTATTAAATTCAATACAACAAGGCAACTGAATTCAAACGCTTAAGCACCGAATATGTGTTCTCCCTTGAACTGTCGTCTGGAAGGATACTGAACTGCAGTGCGAGTATGCCCTCCATGATAGAGCACTCTGCAGAGCTGCACAGTATACTGTAGCTGCAATGCAGAGGACCTTGTGTGCCCTCGCCTTTACAATGACGAGTTCTAATGAGAGACATTCGGTTTACATTTTCTGTTTTAGCTGCTCGTCCTATTCAATCACTTTTTGTCCCTCCCCCCAGGTGGACTTCACTGCAGCCTACGGATGTCTTTGGGTGTTTTTCTGGACCCTCATGGCCTTTGCATTGCTTTGTGGAATCATGCGATCCCAGGTAAATCTATCCACTTTTGATGGGGTTTCTTTCTGGGAGAATGCCCCATGTTGAGGTTGTAGCAATACACTACAGTATATCGTCGTCGTCAGGTGGATACCTTAGCTTAGACACACAAAAAAGTAATTTGGCATAATAGTATACAGTAGTAAGTGATTTGAACAGAGCCCAGTCTTCTTGCACAATATACAAAATTACTCCATGATAATTCAGTTAGTTGACTTGACTGACATTATTCCCCAAATGTATTATTATATTCAGAGCTTTGGCGATCCATTTCTTTCAATGAATACGGTATTAAATAGTTCTAATGTAAGATCATGCCTAGCTTGTTGATCAAAATCCACATATTGTTTTTATACTATACTGATATAAACCTAGAGGTATGCACAGTTGATCAAACAAATTATAATAATAACTTCAATGGTAGCATACAGCATCTAGGAAACAATGCCCAGAACCAAAGGTCTTGAGACAAGCTTTCAATCAGTCTTGTCCTTCTACTCTGATTAGTTATGTACAACAATGTGGTAATTAATCCTTTACTCATTTACCTTTGAACGTGTCATTAAACCATAAGTCTGATACTGAGTTAGATATCTAATTTATCATTGGTTCTCAACGTCGGGCCCGGTCAATCTTCCCTGCGATTTTTTATTCACACTAACAAACCAAAATGCAGCAGAATTCAAAAGTTTGCTCCTCGGAGCACAGGTCTCTGCCAGGCCGGGTGACCTGCAGGGCCCGCAAACTTTGGAAATCTGATCACTTGACCCCAGAAATAAAGTGTACCGATTTGTGTGAATGTTGGACAATATCTGTAGGAGTAGTTGCAAAAAGTGGGTTTTGAAGAAAATGCAAAATGGCAGAATGTAATGTGGTGCATGCATCATGATCAAAGGAATCCAGGGGGAAAAGAATATGTTGATTGTAAGACCTACGGTTCAAGAGTTATCACAGTTGATCACATGACATGACGAGATAAGGTGTACCAATTTGAGTGAAGTTTGGACAAAATCGGTAGAAGTAGTAGAAAGATCTGAGTAACAGACAACATTAATATTGTTAGGTGCAAACGGGTTTGGCCTATTTTGGGAGTTCTGTAATAAATATTTTGATTGTATCAAAATATCCACCATGAGGCTAATTTGAAAAAATTTAGGGTGGTATTTCTTCCTTGGCCTAGTGGGCCCCCCCAATCAGAACAGTATTTTCGCCTAGTGGGCCCCCCCAATCAGAACAGTATTTTGTTGCAGATACTTACAATAATGAAGTTTCTCTTTTTGGCCATGGTGGTTGGGGCTCCCCCCTCTCCCTGGAGACCTGTGCTCCACGGAGCACACTTTTCTAGTTTTTATGTTAATCTTCTTTCCATTTTCCTTAGTTAAATTACCAACAGAAAAAACCCTAACTAACCCTTTGTTTTGTGTCTCCATCTCTTTCAACAGTATCTTTACATTACATATGCCTGCCTTGGAACCTTATTATTCTCCCTGGTAAGTAAACTATAAAATCTACACAGAATCCTTTTCCACTCTGTCAGGTGAAAAGAAGCAGCTTGGACTCCTCATGCATAGAAGGAGGCATGAGGTCAGTCCGCTGCCCCCCCCAGGTTGGCAGAGGAAGTGTAGCGCCCAGGATTACATTAGATAATTGGCACTGGGTGAAAAGAAAACTGGGTTACAAAATCGTGGGATAAAGATTAAAATTAAAAAAGAATCCCTTTCCACACGATCAAGATAAAACATTACTATTTCAATAGAACAATATCATACAGAGAGGTATACTGCCAGAGTGCCAGTTGAGCTGTGGTGCCCTTTAATTTCAATTATGCACTGAACAGCAGCGGTCTACATTTTCATAGCCACAGTAGCTCTCTGCGGGCCTGTGGCATTAACAGAAAATGTGGTGACCCGTTCATTCAGCTGGTGGAACAAACTAGGACTACAAAGTACACACACACACACACACACAGCTGAACAGGCTGTCAACAAGCAATTCACAGCCGGCATGTTTCTTTGAACTGATTGTCAGCATACCATCTCTTCTCTCTCTTTATCTCTTACACACAAACATACTGTACATACTGTACCCCACCCGCTGTTCTTATGAATTGCCCATGTTTGGGTCATACACTTGACCTTGACCTTATAGATGGGTTTTTTGTTTACAAACATTGAGACTGCACAAGCAGGTGCCGGTTTCATCTAATCAATATTAATAATAATAAATGAATAATAATAATGGATTGCAATTTTATAGCACTTTTTATGTGCTTACTCAAAGCGCTTTAGTGCTTACAATGATCCATTCATTCATACATTGGGAGGTGAAGTGGCGAACAGTCAACACCAGCGTCCACACTTCCCACATTCACCCACTAATGATGGGCATTGGTGGCAACCACTGGAGGCAATGCGGGGTTCAGTGTCTTGCCTAAGGACACTTCGACATGTAGACAGGAGGAGACACACCCTAGTAGTAGTGAGACAGATATATACTTCAGCCTGCCAACAGTATTGCACACCGAAAACAGCTTTGAGAATCGCTATTGTTGTTTACACACAAGTTGACACAACACAAACCAAGCGAGAGATCACAGTAAACTAAAGAGATAACAGCATCTGAAAGTTTGATGGGGTGCATTTTTACACGTCAGTGCTGTCTATTACAGTGCATCTAATGAACGATCTGTTTCTTTTGCCCCCAACCTGCGGGCGCATACAGGTGACGTTGTCTGGAAGCGTCTATAGTAAATCTTATCCCTTGGACAAGTGTTCTTTGTGTAATTTGTTACGATGTCACACGTGCACGCTGTGGAAATATCCGTTATATCTATATCTGTTTTCTAACTCAGTGGTGCCCAAGCTTTTTTGTCCCATGTACCTCTTGAGTCGTTTTGCCATGCCAATTGTACCCTCACTCATGTGTTGATGATTCTCCTGAATTTGTTATCCGATAATATTAATGGACATATCATCAACAGGACAGGGCAGTGTTGTTTGATAATGGAATTGTCTTTGGTGTATTGGATGCTTTCTTATCAATCAAGTGTCATCCAAACCATGACTGCAGTGAGAATGAAAGCAACAGCAACTGCCATTTATCCATGTTTGTGCACTTGGGTGCAGATTTGACCATGGATGTATTGGTTTTGAAATGCATGATCATGACCTCTTCCCATCATGTAATAGGTGAAACCTGCTGAAAACTAGACACACGCACACTCTAGCATCTTGAGATTACATATATTAGATTACGATATTTTCTTATAATTTGGGAAATACATTTTAATAAATCTCCAACCATGTACGGTTGTACAAGCTGCTAAAGTACCCCCAGGGCCTGGGGTACTTGTAGACCTATCCCTACCCCACTGTGTGAAGTATAACTCTCTCTCTCTCTCTCTACTCTAGTACTTGGTGATGGATACTCAGCTTATTCTAGGAGGGAAACACAAAAAGTACTCAATCTCTGCTGAGGAGTACATATTTGCTGCTCTCAACCTGTATCTGGACGTCGTCACACTGTTTCTTCTCCTGCTGCAGCTCATTGGCCTCTGTCGCTGAAAGGATACGTCTTGTTTTGCACATGCTGCTTATCACTTTCTACTTGAATCACGTTGCTTCCCAATTTAGGGCAAATTCATTTTCACTTTGTCGCCTTACTATTATTAATTATTATTATCAGTTACTTAAAAGGACATGATCGCTCAACTGAAAAGAAATAGCAGCGCCTCAGACTATCACAGCAATATTGGGGACAGGGTTGGAATGTATCAAGCTTTCCAACCTATGTCCCCGTTTACAACCGTCACACACACGTCTTTTATCTGGCAATAAGCACTGATTCCGGACATTGCCAAGTACCATCGCTCCATAAAGAAAAAACATATCAAACGCAAAGGCAATGCTGTTACAAAGTGTTACTGCATATTTGTGTGTACTGTTAAACTTTAAAAAGAGATTGCACATCTGTTTGTTGATATTCAACAGAGGAGCTCTATAGACTACAGAAGCTTCAGCAAATAGTATCATTATCAAATCATTTGATTATTTCTGTGCATATTATTAAAATGTGGAATTTTAACTGGACATCTGAATGGGTAAATAATAAATGGTTATTTTGTTTGTTTTTTTAATCACAGCACCAATAGACCACTTAAAAGTCAAATTCAACTCGTAGTTTATTGGCATCGTCACAAACATCTTTCTTTCATATAAAGAGGGAATGTATCAAGTATAGGCTATGAAAGTGCAAATAGCATTTCAAGGATTAGTTGCTTTACAATAGAAAATCTCCATGTGTTATAAAATGTGTTTTCCATTTAAAAATAAATCACCTGAACATCGGAAGTGAAATGCAAAGGAAAATATGAATGTAGATTTGTACCCATTTCATGCACAGCATACTGTTGGGGGGCTGTGTCCACAAAACGTTTTTTTTTGTTAACAATGGGAGTGCCATGTTTTTGGCGGCAGCTTGACGAGGCACTGAGCTATTATTTTGCACTCAAGCGTTCACGTGTGCCGTTTCTGTCTGCTTGCCAAGCTCAAATATTTTCAACTTGGGTACGTTTTGAGGCGAGCGCTTTGTGATTTCAGCCAGGAAAAAACGCCCCGGTGGACACGGCCCCTTAGAGAAAAACGACAAAATATTTTTGTTAGCCGACTCCACCACTTAACAAACCAGTTTACATAACTTAACTCCAACAAACCTAGATCCACTAAAGCCTGATTTATACTTTGTTGTATGACGGTGCTGTACGCCGAATATAGCTGATCTACAAGTTTGCCATGCATTTTGAGGTTGTAGATCTGCTACTGTCATATAACAAAGTATTAAATAAGCATAACCGTATGGCACTCACAGCTTCACAATTCCAAAGATACATTTCAACAGTCAACACTGTACATTAGAATTACTAGTGTTCATGATGAGAAATGAAAACAGTGCAGTACAGTCAGGTATCAGCCCAGGGAGGAAATTAAATCAATTGAAACTTACAAACACTGATCTTACTTACGTATGCCACATACTTTGTAGACAATGAATCAGTACAATGAATCAATAGTTTTCTATATCCTTATTCTGAACATTAAGGAAATAACTAATTTATATGGCGTCTTTCTTCAGTTTTAACGCCTTCAGCTAAGATAAGCTTGTACACATAAATACCCACAAGTTTTAGTTTCTAAAGTACAGACGAACCAATTGTACTGTATACAAATTACCAATGTGAAGAAGCCCTACTCCACAATGAGAAAGAAATACAACTATTTTATATCTTTCAGAATGTGGTGGATTAACCAACTGCTACCCACAATACAGGTACAATTTGCGTTCTATATTAATACCTTTTGAAGACGGAACAAAATCTCAAAGACACTCCGGCTACGAATATTGTTGGGAAACTAAAAAATTTAAATGTCACATTTGGACATTGGTTAGCTTGATGTTAGAGAAATAATCTTAGGTTAAGGTGTTTTTTTTTTGTATACACCAAATAATTACATTTTAAATAAGCACAAGATAAAAGTAGCAATAATTTAAAAAAGTGATCGACATAAAGGCACTGTGATTAATTGTGTAGAAAACCATCTACGCAAGGGTTCTCAATGTTTTTTGAGGAACAGTACACGCATACAGTACATATTTTCTACAAGTATGATACTGCACTGCAGTCCCATTGATTTGCGGGGTCCTACAGTGGCTTAATCATAAGGAGTTTACAGGGACTGAACAAAGTAGGCTTCATTAATTAGTTTGCAGGGTTCAATGTGATCACCTGATTAGATTTTACTGGCCTTTCCTGTTTTATGCCAACAGCAGCACTGCTTGCAGTCCATTTAATCCATTTCATCATTTGGAAATTCCCAGGTGCGGTCATAACTAAATGAATCCTTCAAAATCAGCTACAATGTAATCCAGAGTATGCCGTTACATGGCGATTAAACTGTTCATCTACGACCCTGATGTGACTACAGCCACTTGGCTGTATTTATTGTTTCTGAAGCTCATAGACAGTACAGCATTCTGGAAATTGATAAAGTCTATTTCAGCAGATTTCAGTTCCATAGAAGAATCCCCGCTCATTCTTGATTGTGTGTGTACACTACAGTATACATTACTGTTAAGCACACGGCACCTACTGTGTCTACCGGTATACATTTTATTAAACTGTGGTGAGATTTGACAAAAATCTCTCACCTTTAATCTAAAAATGGCATTTTTCAGTTTGAGGCAATTACATTTTAGTTGGGTCAACTATTGGGATTGTAGCAAGCAGGCACAATTTGCTTTAGAGAATCCTTGGTAATAGCAAACTACGCTTTTGCTATTCAGTGTTTGGCACCTATAATGTAGACAGAGATGGACAGGAGTGAAAGAATGTCTCAGACTGCACAGTACATATCTTACATTAGAATAAAAGTCCACTGGGTACAGCTGAAACGAAAAGAAAAGAAAAACACCCTCAAACCTGACCTCACACACTCACACAGTAGGCTTTTAACTCCAGTGGAAGAAAAAAAGAAATATAAAACACAAACCTGCATATGCAATGCATGAGGCTAAATCTTCTACATATCTTATCTTACTTTCTAATCTATTACAGATTTAGAAAAAGCAACTTGCACATTTTAATCAGCACACTATTTGTATCAATTTGAATGTCTCAATCTCTTTCAGTGCCCCATTTTCCAGGAATGCAATCTCTAAGCCATCAGTCCCCCAGCAGGGTGGTGGATAAGATAGTAAATGCAGGAAACTGATCTGATTACAACTGTACTGGCTAGATCTCTGCACTACTGCTACACCACTAGCCACGTTTATCTACCGTTCCCTAACCTCACGTCACCAGGCTTTCTGCAGTAGCTATGGAAAGCCTGGGTTCTATTTACTGTTCAGTGCTCTTATATGCTCTAGAGTCCACCTACTGTATCCAATCGTTTCCATCCATCCACCCACCCACACACACATTATGCAGAGACACAGGCCATTTCCCTGTCCGCTCTAGACTGGATATGCAAACTGCAACAGGAATTGATCCTAGTCCAACCATTAACCAGCCTTACTACCTACCTTTTAGCCTGTGAGAAAACTCCTCATTTCCAAATACATTCCAGCAGAGTGCTCAAGGAATATGTTAAATCTATACATAATCCTTAACTTTTTCGCTGCCGCTAGGGTAATGCCACCCGTCCACTCTAACTCTACGATCCTAGTTTCCTTTCCGGGTTATTCAAGGAGGTGGGGGCTTTTGTTATGAGCACAGTGATCAGTCGCGTTAGCGCAGACCCCTTAGCTATCATTACAACCAGTTACATGTGCTCAGTGAAGTGATACAAACTCACAAATGATTTACAATCGTCGGATGCCACACGGCTCACCATGGACAGCGCTCGAACCTTTGCAGCGCTTTGAAAATCCTGTTATAACGGAGGCTCAATGGAGCCGGATTTAAAAATCCCATAGCTGGTGGGGACGGAGGATCTCCATACTAACCGGAGCAATGCTAAAAGGTAAACTGACGGTCGCTGCTTTCATATATGATCTATACGGTTGCCTACGAACGTACGCGTAGTTAGCCCCAGTAGGTACCGATAGCCTATCTACGTTTATAAACGTAGATGGCAGCGAAAAAGTTAAGTCTGAGTGGTTTTGCCCTTCACAAAGTGTTCCCCCCTGTCCCCAGTCAACCAATCACATCACACCAAGTGCACTTGGTCCTCCCACTCAGAGGAGCTGCTGCTGGGCAGCTGGTCAGACATTGTGTCACATGTAGGGGTGTCGACACGGTTGCAGACCTTCGCACTGCCCCGCTCAGTATCCTTGCCACCTGCATCCATGGTGGCCATGTACGATAGTGACACGGTGTCCAAACCTACCAGATCTAACTGTGTGGGCCTCGTAGCAACAGCAGCAAGCTCCTTCTCCTCCAGATCAGTCAGTCTCTGAGGACAGAAAGAAATGTCCACCATGGCTTCCTGAGGATTCGGGATTTCCAAAAGCACATCGACCCCTTTCTCCTCCTCCTCCTCCTCCTCCTCTGGGTAGCCTCCTTCAACACCTGCCCTGGCTGGGTGGTGTGTGCCCGGGTCTGCGTCTGTGTCGGTTTCAGAGGAGATGGCAGGGACCAGCGTGATGCCTTGGGGGTTCATGTCGTGGAACCACGCCATGATGTTACCCAGCAGATTGGCGTTTGTTGCTGACACAGAGGATGAGGAAGGGTCCTGGCTGCCACATGTGGTGGAATCCAACGTATCACTGGAGGAGGAGAAGAGACCCGTTGATGAGCCGCCGCCACCCGGAGCCGACGGCATTGCCACAGAACCGCCGAAGGGCCGGTGGCGATTGTCGCAGTACTGAGAGAGGACAGAGGTGGGAAAACCTGCAGAAGCAGAGTATGGGCTGGGAATGTTGATGTTGCCCAGTCTTGCCAGGTTATCTCCCAGCTCCAACAGCTCGCTGCTGCTCAGAGATGCTCTGTGAAGGACCTCCACACTCGGGTTGCTCTGTTCTAACCTAGAGGGCAGAGATGTGCCGATAGCGCCGAGTGATACTTCATTGGCTAGGAAGTCGTGGTTGGTCCCATCCCCCGTCATCCTAGACTCCTGGAGTGACAGCTGAATGGCCAATAGAATGTTGGGATCGTCGTCCTCCAAAGAACCGAGACCCTAGTAACACACAAATGTACAACAAATAAATAGTTATTTTATTTGACAATAAGAAATCTTATATTTGCAAACTAACTATAGTGCGTTCAGCTATTATGTTAGAACATAAACTACTTGAAGGTTAAAATAAAAATAAATAAAGACATGGGCCCCGGTCTCTGCAAAGGACTTGTCTTGTATTTAACCTGCCTATCCATTAGTGTTGTCTGAGTTTTAATGGTCTTCATTTAATTTAGCAGTTTCAGTTCACAACAGTCCCTCAATAGCACCTCATCTCCATCAACATCCGAGAATAGACTGGGGTTACAGTGACTTATTATTTTCACCCTTTCACTCTTAACTTTAGTACACATAGCTAAATGTAACTGCAAACCAGATCAGCAGTCTGCTACTTCACAGCCGGACACGGAAACATATTGTTGCTGTCGGGTGGAAACCTTGTATGTCCTATAATCTTTCCGTTTCTCTTTTGTAAAGCAGGGTGGTGCACAACCGATGCCCACATTCAGAATACTGTTCAGAATTCAATAGGAAACTCACAGCCAAAATCTTTTGCAGCAACTTTTGCAGCAAATGAAATTAGCTGAATTCCCATTTCCACTTATATTGGGGACTGTGGTGTCAGTGTATCCTCTATAATAGTACATGCTTGGCATATTGCCAGACCAACAACCCTAACCCAACAAATCATTAATGCAAAATAGCAGACCCAAATCATTTGGGAATCGATCATTTTCACTTGGGTGTTTGTGTGGCTCTGTTCCAACTCAGTGTACAAATTCCATTTGTGCGCGGGACTGTACAGTTATGAACAGAGCCCTTCAACCGTGGCGTTTTCCCAACATACAGTACCTACACCTGCCCATACACATTATTGCTTCTCTATTGGGATTACTACTAGCTAGTTAATGTTAGCTATATACTACTGTATACAGATTGAGCAGCAGGATGCCACAGTCTTGACCATCTATACTCTTTACTTAGTTATCCAAAACAAGGCTGCATGGTTGTCATGGAAGTTTTGTTCGGAAGGATGACATGTTACAATTTAAGTTAGAACAAAATGCCACTAATCTCTATATAAAGTCCAGGCAACCTGATAATGAACTGGGGAAAATGAACCACTTGAAAGGGGAATACCTACAAGCCTGCAACGCATTGTGAGCTTGTAGATATGCTATTTTGACCAAATCCTTGTCTATTATATAACATGCCCAGAACAGGGCCCATAATAGATACTACTGTTTGTGTGGTTAGGCAGCATGTAGGCTACCAGAAGCCTCGTTTTGGAGACATGAAACTGATGACAATCCACGTACCGTCAGAGGACCGTGTCTGTGTCGACTTCCAATGTCCTGCATATCTGTATAAAAGAACAAAAGTGAGGAATTGCCAATAAACAGTACAGAAGTATATCAGTGTCGTGAAGTAACTCGAAACTATTGGCTAATCTCTGAAAATCATCATCCTTTCAGTAAACAATGCATTAGCAAGTAATGGCTAACTGACAAGGCATTTTCCAATGTGCCATTCAGCATTTGCCTGGAGAACTGCATCTAAAATTGACTGAGTAATTGATATATGGATTGAAAACAGAAACTAATAGTTTATTCTCAAGTGCAAACCTATCCATCTTCAACTCCATGGGCAATAGCAAGTAGCCTAATCAGATTAATGAGCATGAGTTAAATAAACAACTGATTTATGTATATTGCTCATAAGTGCACTGTATAATATTATTGTATAAGATTACCCCAAAAGTTCCCAAATGCTTCTGCCTTCAGTAAAAAAAAAAAAACACTCCCTGTAAGGAGAACATCAACATAAAATAATATGTACCCCAATTCCTAAATAATATAATTTTCTTGAAAGAGCATACACCAGTGGTTCTCAACCTGTGGAACAGGGCTTACTAGTGGGCCATGGGGATATATTGCAAGTGGGTCCACAAATAACTGGCAAAGAAAGAAAATATTTTAATAATAAAACATTAATATTTAAAAACCACTACCACCACTGATCCAAGCCAAAATGTAATTGATTGAGTGAACACTTTTGAGATTTTCAAGTGGGCCCTGATCCAGAAAAGGTTGCAAACCACTGACAAACACAATCCTACAGCAGTACCTAGAGTCTCGTCATCGGGGTCAGGAGTATTGCTACGCAGACTAGACATGTCGCCTCGTCTCCTCTGCCTGTGTCTCCGGCGGTACTGGAACTCTGCATACTCCTACAAAAGAAATTGGTCAAATGATCAAAAATCACCAATAAAATGGAAAACATAAACTAGCACTTTTTTGTAATCGTTTTCATCCCATAGTTCCAACCAAGTAATTTGATTGGATACATGACATTCCTAATAGCACAGAGACTTTTGCCTTTCTGTATCACTCCACTCCAGGTGTTCTAATTACTTAACATTCGGTCGTTATCGATCTTACACATCATGCAACAAATTGTTTAGTCCAGCAAAGATGGACATTTGTCCACAAAAAGCTTTTGAGTTAGATTATGAAAGGTCACCAGAAGAGGACAAAGGGAAGGTAAGAAGCCTGAATCCATGGAGAGCAGGAAACTATATACTTGATCAAGCAGTTAACTCATCTGAATCACACTTGCCACAAAAGTTATTGTTAACAGTAACTAACTTGTTTCACTGGTTGCACAAAAAAGTTAACATACAAATCAAGGTGCATGTGAATGTTACAAAGACCACCATCAGGGACAATCTCAAACTGTATTTTTTTCCTCGCTGCATTATTCATGTTGGACTCACACAAAATACATATTTAATGCAAGGGGTAGTACTTCTAGAGCTGTAATTTAGGCTAAACTCCGGTGCAAGTCATATGTTCTTTCAAAATATCAATTGCTTTAGACAAGAGCTCCTTTCATCTTCAGACCAGGCCAAAACACACACACACACACACACACACACAGCGAGGCGGTGTGTGTTAAAGTAAATCATTGGACAAGGTGAAGATTGGGGTTCAAATGTGTACAACAAAAGTCAAACCACCATAAAAGGGGAAGTAAATCAAATAAGTTTACTTTGCAAGTTATTTTCTCAAAATTTCAGAACAGCTGGCTAACCCATGTGACTTTTTAGTGACGAATTGAACACTCTACCATAGAGGCTTGATTGGTGGAGTGCTGCACTGACGGTTCTCTTGCAAAGTTCACATTTCCACAAAAGAACACCATTTATAGACCAGCGGGTTCTTAGTTACCCGTCTGACAGGTAACCGTCATCTCTGGTTACTCAGTTTGTCTGGGAGTTTGGAACTAGGAAGACGATTGTCAGTAGTTCCGAATTTCTTCCATTTCAGAAGGATCGAGGCTATCATGCTCTGAAAGCATTTTCAATGCTGCAGAAATGGTATTGTGCTCTCTCTCTCACAGGTTTCACAACAATCTCTGGAGACTTGAAAATAGCTGTTCACTGACACTCCCCATCCAACCTGGCTGAGCTGCCAAGAAGAACGGTCCTTAACAATTATTAAATCCCATTAACAATAAAGAGAATTTAATGTTTGTTTAGACACCATTTGTTTTAAAAACCTTCTATATGCATAGTCCCAAATCTTTTAAAGGCATCCTCTGCTTTGTCTTTTGCATTTTAAGTGGTAGACGCCATATTCATTACCTTTACCTCTAATTTGTATATTTGTCACACAATCAATAGCTAGGGTACATTCGTAAGCACATAGAGCAGGTCAATGAGAGAGACAGGTCGTGCAACATTGTGTAGTCTGGTTGACACTGACTGTACAGTGTACACATCATACTGTATGTGCTGTCGAATAGACCAGTGTTGTACAAAATCACAACCCATTTAAACCGCAACCTATCTGTGCATAATATAATGCTAATTTATAAAGCATTCATGAAAACCTTGCATTTTAATAAACAATGTGGAAAATACAACTATTTGCTGCCAAGCTGTGAAAATAATTTCATATCATAGTACAGGGCATACATAAATGGTATTAACTTATTAAGGCAGTGAAGTAGTTTGTAATAGTGGACCCTTTCATAGTTTCATGCTAATGTACTTGTTGGCAACTTCTGCTCAACTACTACTATTGAAGATGTTACAGTGGGATATGGATGATCATCAGAAAGATGAGATGGTTAAGTACCCATAGTTGAACCTTGAATAATCGTCGAATTTTGGGAGAAAATGCGCAGGTGTAAAAATACTGTATATATAATGTGGTATGACTACCAATAATTTATAATGACAATTCAACCAAGGCAGTTTAATGCTGACCGTCGTTGATACACAGCTGTGTATCCTACATTGAGTGCATGGGCAGAAGCCAAAACACATTCTATTCCACATTCATAACAAGATCGAAACCCACCCAAAATCCCCACGAATCGAGCAACGTGATTATGTCCGGGGTGAATGTACATTAAATAGGACTTAACGCCAGACAAACAAAACAGCATGAAGGATTTTGGTGGACAAATAAACTACTGCAGAGTTTAGCTGACTTTGGACAGGTGGGCAACTATAAACAATAGCAGTGAGCCATTATATGTAGTCAAAACTAAGCGCTATAACCATATCAATATCGTTCATCACTGCCGTTGTGTCGGTGATGGTGTGGACTCTGCCATCCACTTGAGTTAGAATGATTAAACAATATATTTATAGTTATGCTTGGTGTGGACAGCCCTTTACACAATCTGGGGTGGTTCTACTTGTTATTTCATGTGGGGTGGTTCTACTTGTTATTTCATGTCAAGACATGATACATTTTTGTAAGCTTGTTCTTGACAATTGTATGCGAGTGCCCCCTTGTGGATATAATGGTAGTTCTGACATAAATGCAAACTAGACCTGTGCCTGTCAGGCACCGGTCTACTTGGGAACGATGCAAGTTGGGAACAATGACAATCGGGAATGCATACCCCACCCTAGTATGAAATACCCGTTATATGCGTTGTCATAGCACCCGTTTTAACTGGCTTTACAATGTACTTCACATTCACCCATTCTCACACCAATGGTGGAGGAAACCATGCAAGGCACCAAGCTAGAGGGCAGCACGGGTCCATCCGGAACCAAATACCCGAGAACCGAACCGAGAACCGAGCCGGTTCGGGCCCAAAATATTGACTTGTCCCTCGGACAGGGTCGGATCCATTCCAAATTGCCGCGGGTCTGGGTCAGATCGTCTGAAATGCAGTTACCCGAAATTACCCGTGACGATCCGAGCTTTATATATTAAACCCTTCAACTTCAAAAAAAAAAAAGGTGTGACAGTTTTGTTGTGATTGTCAACAGCTCTGGTAAGAATGTTGGTGCGCTAAAATGCACTAATATTAGCCTATTGAAGTTTGCAACCCTGGGGACAGTGCAGCGTGTCACTCATAGAGAGCAGTCTCAGGTCATGTTGAAGCATATAATATTGCAGAGAACACACTATGGGTCCGGATATATATCGGATCGGCTGCGTTTTGGTCGGACCGGTTCCAAACAGTCAAATCCTTCTCGGCTCCGGTTCGGACCGGATCCAAAACCTTCTGGGCTGTTTCCGGGCGGGTGTGGCCAATTAGAATGTTTCTCGGATCCGTGGTCCAATTTTATGGACCCGTGCTGCCCTCTACACCAAGCTGCTCATCGGGAGCAGTTACAGGTTCAGTGTCTTGCTCAAGGACACTTAGCCAGGAATCAAAAATAGAACGTTCGGATTCCAAGACAGCCACTCTACCTCCTGAGCCACTGCCGCCCCATGCAATAGAATTATTAAGTTATCATACAATGTAATCGAATGTTGGCCAGTTCCAAAGTAATTTATGAGTTCAGTTGACAGGATATACTTACCAACGTGTATGGAAACACACATTCCCATTCCAATTCTAAACATAGCCATTGAGATCTGATGAAGTGATCCACAGGCATTGTAGGACCCATGGAGAGGGCCATCTGTAGAGTGTCTCTGAGCCAGAGTCATCAAGCTTTGATTATCATTAGTCTGGTGTTCGTTTTAACCACTTTAGCGAGACAGAAACTCTATGAGAGTTATTGTTAGGACAGTTTAATGTTGGGATGATGGTACCATTTTCCATGAACCTCCCCACAGACGGAAGCATTTTCAGATTAAGTTGTTTACTGAAATGGAATAATGACAGGCTTTCTTATTTAAATCATGTGAGGAAAAGAGGGGGAGTGGGCTAACGCTACCCACACTAATCTGATATATTGGTCTTTTGAAGATAAGCCCCCTCTTTGTAGTGTGTGCCTTCAGAGATATATATATATTCTTTCCTTTCTCCCCCCCAGTGAAGCAATTTGCTTGGCTGAAAAATAAGCAGTCAGAAAAGCACAACACAGCAGTGACAGCACAGGACAGTATATACAGTATAAAGATGCATATTAAGATCAGTACCTCAGGTGACGCAAAGCCTAAATATTCCCAGTCCCATGTTCCGCCAGCGAAACTGAAAGTTAAGAGAATAGAGACAACATTATGAATGTGCAAACAAATTGAAACAATGTGACACGATTACTTTCCACTCCCAAATGTCTATCCACACTTTTCCTGGGCTGTGTGTGCTCCAGTTCCTGTCGATTTGATCCAATGAAAGCCAATGAAACTGGTCAGATGACCAATGATATCCAATGAAATCAACAGGAACTGGAGCACACACAGCCCAGGAAAAGTGTGGATAGGCTCTATGCAGGAACCTGTACAGAACCAACAGCAGTGTCACGAACCTGCGTCTGGGGGCTTCTGGAGAGTCATTGGGTGCAACCCCTCTGGCAACTGAAGCCAGGAACTCCTGTCTCTTCTGCTGAACTAAACATGCTGCACGGATTATCTTATGGCGCGGTGTGCGTAGGTATGGCCGATTTACCTTCTGTGCAAGGTCCTCAGTCACCATCTCCAAGTCCGTCTATTGACAAAAAACAGTCAAATTAAATGTCTGGATAACTGGTTTGCTGATGAATTAATTAAGTGATGAGTGGTTGATGTTAACTATGGAATCGTGTGTGTGTTGGTTGGGGTCAGAGAGCATGTGACATCATCAGGGATGGACAACGTGACATCAGGGATGGAGCACATGACATCAAGTGACATCATCAGGGATGGAGCACATGACATCACGAGATCCCTGATGTCATCAATATTAAGCCCATATATGGAGAGCCCTGATGTCATCAATATTGGCCAGCAACTCTACATCTGACCTCAAACCCTTAGATCTCCATATTGATCCTTCCCCATCCATTCTTCCTCTTGGATGTCTCCCTTTTGACCGATACCTGTCCATTCAAACTCTAGATGGGCTTGCCCCAAAGTTAATAGTGCAGCCTTGCTCGGCAGCCGGCGCAACAGGCCCGAAAATTAAGATCTTACCCCCCATGCAAAAGCACCAGCGCTCGCCCAGCAGTCTGCTGTCACCCAGGCGGATATGTTGATCTGACCCCCCATTCCAAAGCGCCAGCGCTCGCCCAGCAGTCTGCTGTCACCCAGGCGGATGAAGGGCGAGGTCGCGTCTTACTGGTAGTTAATATTGAAATTATCTTGTCCAAAAAGGTAATTCAGAGTTTCTCAGTTAGGCAGTAAATTCTATAATTACAAACCCTTGACTTTATTAATTTCTAAACCAAACGCATCTACATAACACATAAGACAGCAGCAGCATAAATTAAGTGTTAATGCTGGCTGCTATAAAAATCCAATATATTTCATTAAAAGCTGGCATTTCTTTAGCTGGCATATATTTGGGTCACAATGGGAAAATTGGCAAGGACAATACTTTGGTCCCTTATCTAAAGATTCATACAGGACTGCCTGCTGTGAATTCTTTACATCTTTGTATCTGGGAGCAGGTCCAGCACCTGCATAAGCTCGTAGATCTCTTTCTTTGTGCTTTTAGGTTCCAGAAAGAACCCATAAGGATAAGAGCACTTGAGGATGCGACGAGTCTTCAGCAACTCTAGGACAGCATCTTCGATGAATGTAGTGTCAGGTGGGCCTCCTTCCCCTGACAAAGAAAAGAGAGGAAATGCAGAGGAATGAGGAGGTTAACAGAAAGAAACAGATCTGTTGAATTACACACATTAAAGCCTATTCCACTGTCCTCCACCCCCACATACGTGATTAAAATAAAGCCCTGTGCCAACCTCCAGAGGTTTCACATCTTAATAGATCAGTGTAAAGGGATGAGCAGGCAGCTGCATGGTGAAACATCACTTAGTATATCAAAGAAAGGGTCTACAGTGTTAAATTCATCATGCATCCTGTTCTTTTAGATTATATCACAAAAGTCTAGCCTAAGGGAAGATCATCTAGTGACTGATCTGGCCAGTGCTATACTATGAGTTTCATAGTAAATACCCAGGTATTTATATATATATATATATATATATATATATATATATATATATATATATATATATATATACACACACACACACACACGTTGACTCTTTGATTGGATCATCAGGTCATGCAAATATCTTCTCTATACATTTTCAATATGGGAATGCAAATACATATAGTTACATCTTAAAATAATTATGCAAATAATCTCTGTATGTCCATCTGTTCATGGATCTCGAGAAACACCGACTTCAAATTTGGTGAGCGAGTCACCGACGACCTGAGGGAGTTGAAAATCCTGCCAGATTTAAAGTAAAGATTTCAAAAATAAATGTGTTGCTATATAAGCAACAGCTAATGTTTCAAAAAGGAGTATCCGGATTGAAAGGTATAACAACGAATAGGGGTTCCCGGTCTAAATGGGTTAAGATATTTACCACTAGTGTTAGCTAGTGTGATTTTCCAGTTTTAAGGAGATATAATCAGAAATATCAGAATGTCTTTAAAGATGGAGTGCCACAATTTTTGTATTTTTCCAGTTTTTTCATGTGTCTATGAGGTGACAGTACTTAATTAGACAGACTGGAGTTGTTTTTATGTGCAATTGTGTATTGACTTTGTATTTAGGGTTTCTTCCTGGAGGCTGAACCCTTGACAGTCAAACGGGCCAATGAAGTAAACAGTAATATAGTGACACCACACTATCAGCCCCTCCCCTACCCCCTCCCCCTTTATCATACAACTACAGCTGTGGGTGTGGCTTCAGTTCAGGTGGATCACCACCCATCACCACCCACCAGGCAAACTTAATGAACTGGTGGGCATGTCCACATAAAAGCATGATTTTAACAAATACTGTACACTTTTTGGAAAAAGTTCTTCCCCCTTATATTGTAATAATACCTGTTGATCATGTTTTAGGGTGGAAAAAAATGGTGGCACTCCATCTTTAATGTATTATTGAACTCCATCAGTGCAAAGCCTGGTAACAAACATGTTACAATATGGACAGTTTTAAGGGGTTGTTGGGTGGCTGGCTCTGTTATGAACACAAAGATTGACACTCACTTCGACTCAGGGCCCGGCTCAGCTGTTCCATCTTCTCTTTGGCTGTTCTCAATAGGCGCTGTTCCAGCTGGTACGAGGATGACAATTGATGTTTTATTTGTATTGTTCATGAAAGAAAGAGATTATATCCTAGAGTGCATTGCCATCTTATGTCTAAAATAATTCTTAAACTATCTTCAGTGGAACCATCAATATCAGTGATTGTGATGTATAATCTTTTTTTAAATATCAAGCAAACTTTCCAGGATTACTATTTAAGCCATAATCACACGGCACCAACATGAAGGCACAAGCTGAAGCAGGAACACAATGTCCAGGTTGTAATGTGTTCCCGTAATAAGCAGCAGAGCCTCCTTGTTAGTAGACTATTTAAAGCAGTCATCGTGGTCCCCGTTTACCTGATAGCTGTGCTCATGGTTCTTGAAGCGGGTGTAGTAGTGCATAAATCGGTCGAGCTCCTGAAAGCTCTTGTGCTTCTTATCCGCCTGCGACAGAAACAGGACAACCAGGCGAGTCCATAAGTGTACATACAGTATCTATGACATGTTTACTAATGGATCTAACCTACATATCTTTGATTTGTCTTTTGACCTGTTTCTTTTCTGTGCTTTTCTCCCTCTGTCCAACCGCCTTTCCTGAAAACTATGAATGATGGAGCTTGCACGAAAAATAATAACACCCCACAGAGAAAAGGGCAGGTAGGTACTTTTGGTTGAGAGCGGACAAAGAAATACACTGGGCTGCCACAGGTAAAATCGCCACTTATAATTCAGAGGCATGCTGAACTTCTGTTCACATTCAACACACAGTATGTGGAACGAACGGATTATGGATGGCTCGGTGGCTCTGTGGTGAACAGTGATTACACCACACCACCCTGTGTACGTTAGGTGAATGAAATCATAGTATAGGCTGACTGGGGTGCATACTTAGTTTAGACTAGTCTTGGTTAGACATAAGGTTGATGAGAGGTGCGTTAAGATGACCGGATTAAGGTTGGTGAGGGGTGCGTTAAAACGACCGGATTAAGGTTGGCGAGGGGTGCGTTAAGGGTTGGGAGAGGGTTAAGGTTAGGTTTAGGTTTAGGTGTGCTGCCTGTAAACGTTGAAAACTACAAGATGGGTCAAATCATGGCCAGCTAACATTTAGTGCACCGAGATGTAAGCATCATTTAATCATGTAAGCAGCAGTTAATAAAATGAATGTGTGTTAGATTTAGGTGTGCCAATGTGCAAACAGGCAATATTGTCGATGCTTGCATGTTGGCACACCAATATCTAACACACCCATTATTGAATGTATGCATTAGCTGTAGCTGTGTTGCTTACATCAGTGTACTAAATGTCAGCCTGCCATGTTTTACTCTTCTGTAGTTTTTAACCTCTACAGCAAAATAAATTATAAAACTGGCCAAGGGTTTCATTCCCTTTAAGTAACATTATATTAAAAGAAAATACTTCAACGTGGTAAAAACATGCTTCTTAATTATTCAAATAATCTAAAAAGTGATCAACAGAACAATCAACAAAGAAGAGAATCGATAGTTGCAGCAATCCTAGTATACATTATTATATAAAATATATAACATTCAGTCTCATTATACTGTTCTACTCTTAACTTAATAACGTTGTACCACAAAAACTATCATTTCTATAGAATGTGTGTGTGTGTGTGTGTGTGTGTGTGTGTGTGTGTGTGCGTGTGCGCTTACCTCCACAGTCATCTCTTTGGACTGCTCTTCCACTTGCTGGATGACTTCATAGCGGGTGCAGCGGTAGTAGCCTCCTGTCGAGGAACTGTGCTTCTTCCACTCCTCCAGACAAATCCAGCAGAAGTCATACTTGCACTACGAGGAACAGGGATATTACACAGCACGTCTGAATGAGATGGCATTGGTCAGCAGTGGAACTGAAAACACCCCATATATCCAACTTAGTAGAGATGGCCAGGCAGCCTAATGAAAACTCAACATGGGTGCAGCCATAAGATTTGAATATCCAATAAGGAACAAAGTTAACATGTATTATTACTGTCACAGAGACAACAGGGGAGCACATTGTAATACATATATACATACAGGGCTGCACATAAGCGGTGCGCCAGTGCGCATGCGTCGTCAAAATTCAAAATGCGCTGTCAATCAAGCGCCGGGAAGCGCTTCTGCGAACCAACAGCTGGGGCCGCCTAGAATGATAATTATAGCCAGAATACCCACTAGTAAATTCTGTGGCGAGAGCATTTCCCACCGACTGCCACTCAAAGTGGCTACTGGCCAATCACAGCACGTCTTGCGAGAGCGCACTGGCCATTGTGGCCAATCACAGCGCGTCCTTACTCAAACGAGGGAGGATTCCAAATCCATGCATTGCATGCTGCTTGCTACTGGGATGAGGAGGACAGGAGTTTAATACGGAGACACATTATTCTTACAGTATTACAGCCAAACTCTCGTCAAAATGTCCAAGAAGCAAGCGCCATTAAGTAACTATTTTGGTGTTCCAGCACCACCACCTCCAAAGAGACGCCAAACGGAACCACCACCTGAATCGCACAGAAAACGTGTGTTTGCGGAAAAGTAGCCTCGATACCCAGGCTTTCATTTCGTCTGCGCGAAAGATGAAAGCCTGGAAAAAGCCGTGGGCTGAACCAGTCTAAAAGTGGGAGTCAACCCTTCCGGGTGGGCGTCGCTCTAAATGATGTGACGTAGCGCTGCACTAGGGGGGAGAGGAGGGGCCGGGGGTGACGGACAGATCGATGAGATCCAATCAGGGTGCGCGCATTTCTGAGGCGCGACCCGCCCCTCTAGACCAGAAATGTCTCTGCTTAGGTCAGGCTAGCGGAAAAGTGGTTGGATGATGTCGGCTGGCTCCAAACTAATGCTGAGCGCAGCGAGATGTGGTGCAAAATATGTCGTGAGCATCCCAATCTGGCCGATAAAAACTGCACCTTTTATACAGGGACAAAGAATTTCAGTCATCCAGCTTTTATCGTAAAGTAGGGTAGTGTACATTATTTATTTTGCACCGAGGAGCCATGTGTGTCTGACTGTTGACTCTGTGTTGACTGTGTACATCGCCTCAGCTAAAAACAAAAGGGAAGGCTGACGTATGCTTCGCCGTACGACGTGTCGTATGTTAATTAATAGCTGATCTGCAAGCTCACAACGTGTCGCCTCCGCAACACGTTGTGAGCTAGTAGATCGGCTATTTAAATAACAAAAAATAAAAAGTATCTAAATATTGCTCATATTATCCTTAGGAAGTATTAATACGTTTGTATTAGAATATGCATTTAGGGATAATGGGATGAATCTAGAGTTGCAATACTCTCCATTGACTTCCCAGTCCCCACTTATCCAACCACCGGTACGCAGACCGGGACATGTACCACCAGACTGTGAGAAGGCGGCCAGGAATTCCAAGTTCATGGATTTGTACAAATGAGCACAGGCAACGTTGAGTCTATAACCTTGCACCACCACGAGGATTTAAAGCAGAGAAACGTAAAATCTGTCACAATCCAAGAATTCGTCAGTCACATCACAGCCAAATCCTTGGTATCTTTATAACCAGCTTTGAGCATAATGTGGCGTTCTACGTCGGTGCTACATCTGTGTTGCATAGCAGAGCAGTGTCATATCACTGTCGAATCCTTGATATCTTTATCGTAGCCTTGTAGGTGTGTTTATCAGCAGCGTCAGTCAAAATGAGCTGTATTTTGTCACGCTTGCGCTGACACTAAACATGATTATTTTTTCATGTCATCTGTTTTGGTGCGATTGATGCGCGACGCACTGCACCGGTAACTTCTTATTTATACTGATGATAGGCACACAAAGTTTCATGGTGTTACATGAATGTATTCATAAGTTATTTGTTTTTGTGAGAAGCCATGCCTACCACCAAACCTCCCTTTGGCCAATTTGTGCAAACTGCAAAGACATCAATACTTCCATGTAGTATTGGACATATTGGATATCCTGCTGACAGACAGAAGACATAAATGCAGTCCAACTCCATTGGCAAAGTAACAAAGGCTAAGACATGAAGGACAATTCATAGTCCAGATGTAGAATACACGGACCGGACTACATTGGGATCTGTGTGGACTAAAACAATGCAATAGCGGACGTCAGCATACTTTCACCTAGGTATGTATGTGCAAATCTCAATTGTTGTGACAGCACATACAGTACATGCTGTAGCATTCTCGTACCATCAGCGTCATGGACCATGAAACTGTTCCACATAATGCACTATCGCAGTGTCAAGCTGTTTCAGCTGTTCCGTCTTTAGATTATAAACGACAGTTTCTCAAAAAAACAAACATAATAATACATTTCTAAAATGTTCAATGTAAATGTTCACCTATTATGCCCTAATCTCCCTATACTCACTTTGGTTAGGTTTATTCGTCTAAAGTTTAGGAAATGTATTACACCCATTATGATTGAAGAAAGGTGTGTGACAAGTAAGAACAGTGGTTTAGAACAGTGATTCTCACAAATAGCAGATATTGTACATCTGCTATTTTTGAAAATTCTTGAATAATTTAGATTCTTTTTTAGCAAAAATGTTTCTCTTCTGGGGGTCCGCAGCCATGGGATCGTTGGCACAAAAAACATTTGAGAACTATACTGATGTAGAAGGCATTTATAGAGTCAGCCTCAGGTTAAATTTAAGAGGTCACAGCCACAGGCTAATGTCTACTCACTACACATTGCCACAAGAAGGCTCCTCAGACTCAGCTAAAATCACCAAATCCCATTCCCACAGGCCATTGTAGAAAAACAAAACACTACAACCAACCACTCCAATCCGTGAGTGATATGAACTCTCCCTGAGACACAAAACACATCTCTGTGGATGACAAGGTAGACAGAGTACATAAACACAAAAGCCCTAACGGCCAAGACCGCCACTGTCCTGGAGACGCTGTGCTTACATGACACTTCAGAAAATCAATATGGTACAGCTGGAGGGCGGGAGGGACAGAACGGGAGTACGGGGGGGGGGGGGGGGGGAAGAGAGAGAGAGAGAGAGAGAGAGAGAGAGAGACAGAGAGAGAGAGACAGAGAGAGAGAGATATTGAGAGAGAGATATTGAGAGAGAGAGAGAGAGAGAGAGAGAGAGAGAGATACTGTATAGTGGGCCACACCAGAGGGAGGGTAATGGCAGCAAAGAGAAAGAGAGACATCCCATGGCAACAGCAAGGCGAGTGTTTCTAAGCAACTAGGGGAAAGCCATTTCTTACCAGGTAATAACAGGTCAAGAGGCTGGGCCCTGTATGGCCTCTCAACTTGTGAAACGTTGCTCTATTCCTCCCAAGCTAATCTCTGGTCAGTCTCTTTAGCTTGAACTAGGACAGCAGTGAGGCCGTCATAGGGACATAGATGAGCAGCCCAGCAGCTCAACTACACTGTGCTGTATTACACGCCTGCCCTCCAGCGATGGAGGAGCACAGACATCAATACGCTGGCAGTCTCTCCCTCTCTTTGCCATTGCCCTTCTGAATGTCGTTCTTCCTCATATCTTTCTATCTTTCCATCATCCTATATTTCTGACAGACTCCCTCCTTCTCATCAATCTCAGTCAATCTGACAGAGTCTGCTGACCGACTGGCAGACACTGTCTGAAATATTGAATGATTTATTGTTTCCCAACATACAATGTTATAGCCAGTTTGTTAAAGATTTTAAATGGTTTAAACTTCTAATGCTGTGTTTATAATAATAATAGTCTTTATTGTCTCACCTTCATACTCTGTTCCACAGAAAACACACAACAATATAACACAAGTAGTGCTAACAATGTTTTAGTAAAGCCTTTATGTTGGGTGAATCATCATTTCTGCCAGGAGTCAGGCATTCACTTCACCTGTGTAACTCCACAGCTAATTTGGGATATTACTGTTGTTTATCGTTACATTTCTTGTGACAGCAGGCCAATGATCTCCATTCTTGAGTATTTTTCAAACCCAGCATCAACAACAATGACATTGTTATTAATTTATAATCACAAGGTCCATTCCAGGCTATGGGATAAGTATCCAGCCAGGCTAGCCAATTACAATCACAGACATGAAAATTCATCAACATTTGATCAATACCAAACATTTAAAACCTTAACATACCCCAAAACCCCCAAAGTTACGAGAACCCTGTAACACCCGGATTCATTTCTACGTGCAAAAAAGAGATTTCAACCTTACTACTACTAGGACTTATCAGAGGAAATGTAAAAAGAAAAAAACAGTTGTGTAAATTTGTGCCTCTGTGGGGGGGTATTTATATGCAAATATCATGACCAATGGCATTGCAAGACTAAACAATTGAACATCAATGATGAGGTTTAGGTGAAAAAAGAACAGAAAAAAAATATATTAATTAAGTAATAAAAAGCATAGTTGGGGCAGGGTAATGTCCATTCATTTCAGTCCTAGGTGTCAGCTTTCAACCGTCAACTGTCTGATAGGCTAACTGAATACTAAGAGTTTACCAAATCAGAATCGACGACTCCCGAGTTGACTTGAATATAGAGCCTTTGGGAATCTAGTCAACTAAGTATAGGGTTTAAGACAAGTGTGGTTGTCCCATCAAAGTCAAAGGAGAAAAACCCGGAGTTTAGTTTTGAACAAAGCTCAGATGTGCAAACACATGAGGGTGAAAAAGGTGACAAGTTCCAATATCAAAGCCCTGTTAGGTACTATTATAGCTTTCTAATCTACCCTGGCAAATGTAACAGCCTATCAGAGTAAAGGGCTGTCCACACAAAGAATCATAACTAATTATGTAAGCACCCCCAGCGATGCACTATGATGTTCTGTAAACATGTGGAACGTGAGTGATGTGTTTAACGTGATGTGTTGAGCATTGCGCCCTATAAATTCGAATGGATTTATGTGTTGTCAGTCTATCATTCATCAAATCTCCCTGAAAGAGAAACTATATCAATCCAAACTACAATTGATTGAATCTACACACACTTTTGTACCATGAACCGATAAAACCACCCCAATTATACAGACATCTATATGTAAGCTACTGTATTCTGATGATAGATAAATCATCTGATTCTAAGATCTGAAAGTGTATTTCTAACAGTTCCAGAAATCCATAACAAGACTAGGAGACATCTGTCAATTTGTAAGATCGGTGATCGGTGAGTGTGTGTGTGTGTGTGTGTGTGTGTGTGTGTGTGTGTGTGTGTGTATAATAACATCCCAGCCTCCTTTACCTTAGCACACTGCATGTGGTTACAGCCTTCATTCTTCTGTATTGGGGACTTGCAGTTGGCACAAGGCTTGGCGTTGGAGAGCAACCACAGGCTGTTGGCTGCGTCCTCATAAGCTTCACTCACTCCAGCCACTTTAAGAGAAGCAGGGGGAGGGAAATGGAACAAATAAAAGCATGATGAGAATGGCTGTACCATAAACAGACTATTGCACAGAGTGGGAAGTTGTCCTGGCTGACTAATGTGTATTTGCTTTTAAGATTTTATAACGCTTCCCAAGGGCAAACTGGCAATTTGGGGGCCATCTTCATCACCCATGCGATTGCCTACAGTCCTAAGGCTTCTAAACATTGCATAATGTCATTGTGTGAGCTGTTCAGCTAAATTAATAATGTATCATCCACAAATTGTAATCAGCTTAACTTTAATATGTTTGTAATTACTGGCCAAATTAGGGTGAATGCCAAACAATTTAGCTCAGCATCAGTCATTGCACTTGATACACAGCCCACAAATCCAGGCATGTCGACGAAGATGCATCTCAATCTTTCATTACGACTTATGACTGACTGGCTGGCTAACTGAATGAATTGGGTCAGATAAGATTGAAGAAAGCTTTCCTAAAAACAATAGCACTGACAGATCAAGGGTACAGACAGTCCTAGGGCCAGATTCACAAGGCCGTTTACGCTCGTATTTGGATCAAACAGACATTTACGACCATTCCCACGTTCGGTGTGGAATTCACTATTTGAACTTGGCGGTGACTTTGGTTGTGCAGTCCGCTCATTTCCACGTCAGCTCGGTGGGTGATCAAGGCATGCGTATATGCATTTATAATGCTTTAGTCTTCATTTAATATTCAAATTAATAGTCCCCAAACCTCAAAAAGATGTCAACATATGCATACATACAAAATATGTGTCAACTATTTATTGCTTAGCTTATGTTATGCATAATGTAGACATGATGCAAATTCCACTGGTTTGTATTTGTATTCATTGTGTAGGCCGTCAGTTGCAGAGCTGAATAATTAGGTTGCTCAGCATGTTGACAGACTAGCCAAAGTTTCACGTAATAGACTATCATGCTTTATAATGTCGCTGCATGGCCACATATCCGCCTCCATTTGTGTCATGGTATTAATTTATAATAATGTAGGCTACATGTATATTGATCACATGAACGCCACACACAGAATAGTCTAATAAATCTTACCATTTGATGAGGAAACAGCTAGCTGGATGAAATCTAGCTTTTCCGATTTATAGAGCAATCCAAAAACGGATTAGCCCTCAGTAAATAAAGGCTAAACTCTGGTCCCATGAAATCTGTGTCCATGTCCATATTCCATTTGATTTCCAAATCCGATGTAGTGGGACAGTGGAGATTTCATTTCCAAATCTGAGGCGATGTAGTGGGACGCACTGTCCCACAGGACAGGGAATCAATCACCCCAGTAATACCTCTGCAAAGGTGCAGTGCGCAATTCATCAATAGAAATGTCTTTTATAATATCCTTGCTGAGTTTTAATAGCATTTGGTCATGAGTTTGAACTGTACAAATGAACTTCTTTCTCATTATACGTGAAAGTAACTTTATTAACATCAGTTATTAACGTTCAGCAAGGAGTGAAGGAATCGCATGCCAAAATCCTCAATGGAGGATCGCCGATAGTAGGGGTTGTTTGTTATGGTATCGAGGCAGGTGCACGAGCAGGTGGGGCTTACCGCCTATTCTGCTGGGTGAAGTTATCCTTTATAAACATTGTAGGGCCATATGGGTAGGTATCCTAATAAATGCTGCACAGTAAACACAGTAAACACTCACATAACATTTAAAAATGTATCATATGATACTTGGCAGTGTCGTTTCTCAAGACGGTACAGTTCCCCGCAGGCAATAACAAAATATCCCATCAGTGCAGAGGATTAAGAACCCTGAGTATTGTTACACTAAGCCGTTGCCATGGGTGTGGCGTTCTTGATATGTCAACGTCAGCAATATTTCACTGACATTTTGCAAGTTTGACTAATGTATTACCCACGACTGCCATAATGGGCAAAGAATTATTATGTCCTTATTCCCTTTTTATTTGAAGAACAGCGTAGACTGGATAGGGCACACAGCCAGAGAATAAAATAAAATCAATGCCAGTGTTCTTGTGGCGGGTTGTCCCTTTTAATTAGACTCTTAGTGCCACTGCTGGGTCAAACTTGCAAACACGAATTGATTCTGCTGCTGATAAACATTTAAGTTTACCACCCTCAATGTAGAGGCCAACATCTTAAAATGCACCGTAATAAACATTGGCCAAGTCTAGACTGGTCAAGTAGCTACTCACATTCTTCAGGTTCCATCTCAGACACCTTCTGTAGCCACATCTTCCATGTATCACATTCACAGGGCTCATGAGCCTCACCATGACACTCCCTGAAATACAGAAACACAAATACAGAGAAATATACTTATACATGGATGAGAATGTAGAGAGACAGATGAACTCAATGCAGATGGGACAGTTAAACAAAGACGCAGATAGAAAGACACTAGTACGCACAGTTGGAAAAAAGATGGGGAGACAGGTAAGCAGTAAGGGAGACAAAAGACAGACGGAAAAGGTAAGAGACACTACCATAACATAAACATAGTCATCATACATTGTTTTGTTTATTCCTAATGGACTGTTCCCAACTTCACACCCTGTTCCTGTGACTAGACACAGAGATTGAGTCACTGGTGAGCATTAATTTCACAGCACTCAAGATGCTGTAAGCGAATATACTCAACCCCCCAACACACACACAATTTCAGGACATCATGTCAACACAACCCTTGAGTGAGAGTGACAAGTGAACCAAATGGCTGCTTGCCAGAACCAGATAGCAGGTTGCAGTGCAGTGAAGCATATGTCGATGATACTAAAGGTGGTGAGGTGGGGTGATGGAATGAAAGTACGAAGCTAGGGAGAGATAGTTAGAGAAGTGGTTCTCAATCTTTTCGGTATTCAGTAGCCCTTTCCCTGGTTTCTGAATCCAAGTACCACTACCACCTTTACTAAACTACAACATTTAGCTTAGAAAAGACCAAGAGCAAACGACAGCTAGCATATGATGCTATGAATGAAATAAATGATAACCCACCTTTTGAAGAACATAAGATTAAGAAAATGAATGAAAGTTGCCTCTGAGTATTTAATTTTAATTGTAGCCATAACATTTCAGTAACTCCAATTTAGATTTTCGTTAAAATACTTGTTTTATTCCTTTGATTTTTGTGGTGTTGCATGTATCAAATTGGAATGCATGTACCTTTTGGTAACAGGCCACACCAATCCCCTTTTGGCCAATAGGTGTGAAAGACTAATTAATTCTTCATGGCCCATGACCAATCTTTCTACAAAGGGATGTGCCAAACAGAGCCTATTAACAGACAGACATGGTGAAAAACATTCATTTCATGTTTGCAAGATGTTTATGTGCATTTGTATGTTTATTTCGTGTGACTTTTCTTTTATGCAACAGATGGTTGCATGAGGTGATTGTGATGTGACGGTGCTGGTTCGAAAAAGTATGAACTCAAGATGTAGGCTAGTAGCAGGCAGCATTTTAAGTCAAAAAAGAAAAAGTAAATGTCTGCAGGGACTTTTAGTAAACATTCAGAGAATTAGTATGGCTTTTTGTGGAGTTGCTTTAAGCAATAACATAAGATATTCAGTTGGTCTGGCAATATTTAAAAAGTTGAGGAGAACATTAGGCTAGTTTGGGTTTACTAATGTTTCGTTCTGGTTTATTAAATCAAAATTAAGCTGCCAGTCTCTGGTATTGCATGTCAAAGATTAGAGGAGAAATAGCTTCCAATTTCTGCCAGCTTTTCTGCAATTACAGTTTGCAAACCTTTAATGATACCAACTCCCTAGTGAATTATAATGGAAACTGACCAGCAGAAGAGGTGGCCCTTGCCACAGTCCACAGCAGGAGCCCTGAGCAGGGGAAAGCTGAGAGGGTCAGAGGTGGAGGCCCCAGGACCGTAGGTGCTCAGACGCACAGCTCGTTCACATCCTGCCCGGGGACACCACCTTATGGCTGGGTTGTTTTCCACAAATGCCTGTCAACAAAATCGGCTCTCAATTAGAGGTTTTCTATCATTTTTCACTCCCCTGCTATGGCAGATTATGCAACATTCAGAGACAACTTGCTAATAATTTTGGAGAGAGAAAGACAATTGTCTATATATCAGTTTTTCTGCTATGGTACAAGTTACAATATTACATTTTCCACAAATGGGTGGAAAACATTGTAACACTGTAGAACAAAGTCTTCACACTGCATTTCATTAGTAAGGTCATTTTATCAGGTATTTGACCAATCTGGGAACTAAATCGTTACCACGAGTGACATATGAAACTAGGGGGTTTTCATGTTTCTGAATCCATTCCAAGCATTAGTTTTGCACAAAAAACACTCCTTGGGCTAAATTCGGCCAAATGTGCTGACCTCATCACATTCTTGATGCCACACATCTTTAAAAAGAAAAAAGGGGAAAAAAAAGCTTGTTGCCATTTGGCTTATTTGCACACAACCCATAGGTCTGCATTCCATTCGTGGTATCGACAGGTGTCTAGTGTCTACCTATGCAAATCAACGTGATCAGGCATGTGCATCCAATCGAAAACACATTTTATTCATGTGGTACACCTGGGGCATGCAGAACATCGATGGATTCCTCATGTTTCATG
Source organism: Protomyctophum parallelum (assembly GCF_964188405.1). NCBI lineage: Eukaryota > Metazoa > Chordata > Actinopteri > Myctophiformes > Myctophidae > Protomyctophum > Protomyctophum parallelum. The sequence goes on from NC_139698.1 coordinate 34,867,566, forward strand.
AATCCCATGGTTTGGTTTTTCATAGGCTCTTTTCTCATGAACAGATCTAAGAATATAAGAAAAGTTTTGTGCATAAGACACGGTTCAATGAACAAAAATAAATGGATATTGTAATATTTTAGGCTATGTTATATGTAAGCCACTTAAGATCGGTTTGCATCAATCTGGAATACAAATTAGATTTAGTTGACTGAGACATCCATCCATCTTTATCCGTAGTCGGATCGCGGGGGCAACAGCTTCAACCCGAGATGTTCCAAGGCCAGTGAGTTCGCCTGGCTTGGTCTGCCCCGGGGTCTCCTCCCAGTGGGACGTGCCTCGAGGACCTCCCTAGGGAGACGCCCGAGAGACATCCTAACCAGGGCATCTAAGCTGGCTCCTTTCTAGGCGAAGAAGCAGCGACTCTACTCTACTACTAGCGTCTCTCTCACGTGACTGAACTTTTCACCCATCGAAGAAAACTCATTTCGGCCGCTTGTATTAGCGACCTTATTCTTTCAGTCATGACCACACTTCATGACCATAGGTGAGAGTAGGAACGAAGATTGCTCGGTAGACAGAGAGCTTTGCCTTCTGGCTCAACTCTTTTTTCGTGTGCAGTACAGCGATACAGCGACTGCAATACCGCCCCTGCTGCTCCGATTCTCTGGCTGATCTCCTCCTCCGTCCTCCCCTCACTCATGAACTAGACCCTGAGATACTTAAACTCCTTCACCTGGGCTAATGCCTCATTCCCTATCTGAACTGCACAACCTGCTGAGAACCATGGCCTCAGACGCCGATCCTCATCCCTTGCTCACAGAGCCATATACCCTCTCCGCCACGACTTCGCCTCGAGATCCTGTCCATGGAAATCACAAACAGGATAAGTGACAATGCGCAGCTCTCGCTTTGGGTCTACAGAGATCGGATGGTCCTCAACAAGGTCCCCCTCACCCCATACTCCCACAGCACCTCCCGGGGGACACGGTCATATGCCTTCTCCAAATCCACAAAACACATGTAGACCGGATATGCATACTGCCAGGTACTCCTGTAAGGCAGTAACTTTTCATAGATCAATTCCTTCATTAAAGTGTCTGGTGGTGCATGGCAATGTTTGTGTTCATTCAACGTTGAAATTAATATTTTACCAATTGTATGTTGTTTGAGAGTAAGATACATCTTGAAAAGGCTCATGAGGCTAGTCCAATTAACATACACTACTATTAAGTTCAAGTTGTGGTGGGCGGGCAGGCAGATATGCCCATATAGACTCCTCAAAAAGTCAACACAATAAGCCTAGCAACACAGACCGGCTGATAACTGGGTGCTTCAAGCCACATCATCAGGCATATATCTGACAGCCCCTTACCAGCTTAAGCGCAGTTATGCCCAAAGACAGAGAGAAAGGAGGGAGAGAGGAAGACCTCAATCAGCACGAGAAAGAGAGGGAGAGTACTAGAAGGTAGCATGGGTCCAAGGAAAATTATAAATGAAACATACCCGAGGAGAATTCAAATGTATTAGACCTGGTCTGACCGGCTCTATAGACCTGTACTGGAGCCGATGTCAAAACACACGAAATTAGGCGGGAAGAAAATACCAATCCCAGTGGAAAAGGGGCCTGAGTTTACAAATTTAACCAAATGCACCATTTGGTTCTATTTGCACACTCTCAAAATGAACACTGAGGATTTAACATTGTGGACTGTGAGCATCCGCTTGGTTCCATTTGCTGGGTACCAAAGCCTAAACACGATGATCAACATGTGACTTTGCGCTGTGTTGTCAGCGCAATAACCCCGACAATGCAGGGCAGGCTGATTGTCATCATTAAAAACAACCTACCATTTTCAGCCAGGATGAAATGCTGCCCCAGCCAAGCGCTTGTCAGCAAGAGAAGAAAAATTACATGCTACAGTACATGATGATAATGCCTGCGTCAGCCTGGAAAGGTAAATGTTTCTATGACAACCCAGAGGTGAAGTCCATGTCTTTGAAAGCTGTCAGTCACAGACATGGTCAGTTAAGAACCGCTGCTGTTCAAACTGTCAACCCCAAAGAAAAACGAGGGCACCATGTATTAAGTGTGTGTCACTCAAGACAATGACCTATTGTGAGTTGTAGGGCTGGGTGCAATAACCGTAATATTGCCATACCACCGGTATGTAACGCATACCGTGGTATCGGGTTCATTACCGCGGTAAAATTTAAAAATATTTTTTTATTTTTGAGTTCTAGGCCTACGAGTGCATATGGTGTGATATGAAATGAAAGGTTTATCATAATAAACACAGAATCAGTGAGGCTCAGTCTAATCATGTGAGCAATAATGTATCAATAACGAGCACAAACCAAATGGTTGCTGCTGCCGTGGTGGAGTGGCAGCAACTGGAGCCTTTTAATTTATCATATAGGTTTGGCTCAGCATCAGCTATCTATCTATCGTCAGTTAACTTGGAATATGTTTAATACGTTGATAAGATAATAGGAATAGGAATAAAAGGATTATTATCCACGATGAGGGCCGAGGGACGTTATTGTATTTCCTTTCCTTGGAGCGAGAATGCGTGCCGATGAGTTTTCCAAAAAAATAAAATCATTTCAAGCCGTTAGACCTACCTAACCTCTAAATGTTTTCTCAGTCAAAAGATAACAGTTCTGTCTGTCGTCCTCTGTCTGCAAACTTTTCCACGAGCGACCAGTGGAACTGATGTCTCTGCCTGTAAGTCACATGACTTAACCCATCCTATGGTATAAAACATAACAGCGGGAGATGTCCGAGACAGTCCGACTCACTCAAGCAGTTTATTTGATTGACACCCGAACAGTACCATGTTGACATCTCAATCTTTCCTTAAAACTGTAGAGTCTAGTTTTATTCATTCATTACCAAACTGTGTTGGCCGTGCACCCCCCGTTACCTCCTGACCTAGCTGATGCCCCAACGCCCAGTCTTGTTATTTGGCCCAAAATTATATCTTTACTAGCTTTGTGTGTGTGTGGCTGGCTGGCTGTGTCCCTGGCTGTTTCCGAGCACGAAAAAAGCTTTTGGTTGGTTTCCATCACAGTGTCACTGTTGTGCAGCCTAATACACGCATTAACTGTATATATGATTTTGGGTGCAACAATACAGTACAGTGACACTACAGTACAGTAGAGGGACAACTGGGGACGCCCACACGGTAATTCTGTCATTGCTCAAACGTTTCGGACGCGGGGCGGCTCGCCGGAACCGACCCGGCCCCCTGGGTGCGTTCCTGGGGGTCTGGATGTTCCAGGGACCCCTGTGGACCCCCACATGGTAACTGTCATTTCTCGGAGGAGGAATATCACTGCACTGAGAGACGCGCAGCCGCTCTATACATCTCCGTACAACGGTGTATTACCGAACGTTGCAGTTTGTGTTAAATAACCATAAATCACCGAACAAACTCATTATATAGCAACAAGAACAAAGCTTTGCAATGAGGCAATTAGCAGTGCCAATCAGTTAATACACAGGTAATTGCATAGATATGCATATAGGCACTCAATCAACCACTCCGATGCTACATGTGTGTGTGACAGCCCAGAGGAGGAGAATGAAATAGCAAAAGCTATACTCTAAACAGCAAATATTAAGCAAAAGGAAAAAGCACACTTTATTACAAATCATGAAAAAGCACATAATGGACCTTGATATGAAAAGTGTTGAAAGCCACTGGTATAGACGAACTGTAGGCCAGGTGTAGCTAATCAGTGCTGCAGTATAAAGCTGTGCTTAATAGTACACAGCAGCTATGGCTGCGCCCAGGGTACCGCTCCGTGGATTCGTCTATAGCACTTCTATTAAACACTGCAGCGTACTCTCTGTTAAAAGAGAGCTTCTCTATGTAATTTTCCTGATGAGTAAAGGTGTCAAATCCTATTTTAAGAAATCTACTCTATGTGGCAAGATAATCATCTTTATTTAAGCATAAAATGTTCTTTGAAATCTGAGACAATTATCTTGCCGCTTTGTCATTGCCCAACACCGTACTTTCATGTGTATTACCTTGATATCAAACTGGAGGTATGTGTGTATGTACATGTGTGTATTACCTTGATATCAAACTGGAGGTATGTGTGTATGTACATGTGTGTATTACCTTGATATCAAACTGGAGGTATGTGTGTATGTACATGTGTGTATTACCTTGATATCAAACTGGAGGTATGTGTGTATGTACATGTGTGTATTACCTTGATATCAAACTGGAGGTGTGTGTGTATGTACATGTGTGTATTACCTTGATATCAAACTGGAGGTAGCGTTTGTCCATCTCCCTGGACACCACGCTCTCTATAACCTCCACAGGAACCAGCTGGAAGCAGTCCAAGGCTGGACAAAAGATGTTATGTGCCTCACCCTCCTGGATCTTTATATTGAGAAACCTGGGAGGTAATGCATGAATGCTTTAGAAATGGCATTTAGCTGGGAAATGTTTACATCCGATGGGTGTTTATTAGACAAGATGATATTGTTTCACCCTTTGAGACAATCGTTGGATCTGGAGTCGTATGTCGCAGATGTGTCATAGACCAGACCACTGGTTCTCAGCCATGAGGATATTGCAGGAGGGTTAGGGTTATCTCAAATAATTGAGATTAGATTAATATTTTAATGAAAAAATAACATTAATATTTAGGGAAATAGTTGGTAATTAAATGTCATGGAATTTTTTCTTATAAAGTGATCTTTCATTGTGATACCAATAAATACGCAAAAACTGCTAAAACTACAAATTCAGGACGCCGTGACGCTGCTGTTGAACCGGAAGTATTAGCCGATGCTAAACAGCGGGTCGATCTAGCATGGAACTAGCATGGAGGACACTAATCTGCTAACCGGAGCAATGTGCAAGGTTTTTTATTGATATCCTAAGATCATGCTTCCTCTCATATCCAAGCTTTAATTCCGAGATAAACGCTGCTAAAGGTCGTGGTCATTACGGGACTCTAAGGAACGCGGATGATTCTTATTCAAGGTTTTTTTTCATCCGTTCCAAGATGGATGCGGTGAGAGGCGATAAACGAGGCTTACCGTAAACGCACGCCGTAAAACGTACATTTACGACAGAATCACGATTAAGGCTCAAAATGTGTACTACATACGTTAGTTTCATTGATCCAAGTCGGAACACACTCGATTGATCAATGAAATAAACATGCTCTGAAGTGTAGTCAGATGACCAAGAAACAGTTTGAAATTTTCAAGTGGGCCCAGATCCAGAAAAAACACATAATGAAGTCCAAGATCCACACCTTTCCCATGTGGATCCTAAGATCTGCACGATTAGATCCCCCCCATTGAACAGGAATAGGTTATATAGATATAGAGCATATACAGTATATAGAGTTCACGCCCAAAAACCAATTTTAAGGATGATGGCAGGTCACAAGGTGCTTCTCGGACATAGACCAAAGCAGCATCAAAAACGAAAAAGAAGTGTGTGAAGTGAGGGACGCTCTTATCATACATCATCACATTCCGGCGAATCATAATTGGTGTCCTAACTTTTGTCCTTGTATGCTCAAATATAGGTGCAGAAAAACCTCAAAAAATAGGTGCAGAAAGAATAAGGTGAGGTTATATTAATACAGTCTCTGAATGCCTGAAGCACACAGGACCACAAGGTGTGTCAAAGCAATTAATTTCAGACATTACATCCGTTTCCAACTATTCTAAAGTCTAAAGATTTAATGCTCAACTCTTTGGGTGCCAAGTATTAGATTTTCTGTACTTTTCTTCCAAGGTTCAGAGCGCCAAATACAGAAAGACAAGTTTGTGCTTTCAGTGGTTTGCGATAGATGGCGCCCTTGCGCAACATGTGAGTCACCGTTTGACAGTTCTTGTTTGTCCAGCACCTGAATGAGAGATTGGATATGCATCTTATTTGCTAAAAAGTCATGTTTCCCTTTTAGATTGCAGGTCATATTTAATATGATTACATAATGATTGATATGATTGAGTATTCTTATAACTAAAAGTGAGCAAAGACTGACATGAGTGGTTTAGCTTTAGCTGGGCTTGTGTGAATAAGTAAAACCTGAATGTCGTTCTAACTGAAATTAGATGTAGATGTGAGAATATAACTCACCCTTCCCAGCATGCTCGGCAGAACTCGTGACCACAAGACATGTCAACAGGTTCCTCAAACATGGAGATGGAACACATGCAGATACCACACTATCAGAGAAGCACAGAAGAGAAACATTCAGCAAGTTGTTTTTCAATTTGTATAGTTCAGATTTTCTTTTTAAGGGATTTAACGTTTACTCTCAAAACATATGTTTCATGCACTTTTACTTTTAACTTAACAAAACCCCATCTGCCATGAAACTGAACGCTCAAGTTCACAGATTGATTGTGAATTCACACTAAAAGCCAAGAGCAAGTCTATGAAGTTTACTTTGATCATCAAAAGTTGTGAGGCATAGATGAAAGGGCACAACATCTGCTCAAAATCATGTAATATTATCATTACATAAAGTGTGAAATAATGTGTGCCCACTGATAAAAAAACAAAGATAAAGGGCTTTGCCATATGCAAGACCTTGACAATACAAGGTCTTTCATGTGGTTCCCTGTATTGTATTGTTCCCTGTACTGTGATTACTACTTGAGCCAAGGATATATTTTTCCCACACCCACTGATACTCAAAATACAGACACGAACCGATACAAAGAGAGACACACATTTGGCTTTGATATATTTAGAGACGGGGGACAACAATGGACACAGAGGAAGCCATTGTACCTCAACAATGTATCTATTGATTCATAAAAGGGCTCATTCATGTGATAGAATCAACTGTAACCTTTAATCGGGCCCTCGAGAAGAACTGGTCGATTGGCACCACAACTTCAAGGCTTTGCATTGTCAGCCTCACAATAAACTGGCACTACTGGCAGATACACTCAAACCATAGTACAACCTCATAAACTAACTGTTTAAAATAATAAAAATGAAGTCTGTGACAGCCTATACCATTATTCATCAACAGTGTTGTTTGGTAGATTGTAAAGAAGGCTTTTTATTAGAATAATTAAATAAAGACTACAACGCTTGTACTGTATGGTATTGATTTGTATTGTTGTACTGGTAGTATGCATATTATTTTTGGCTCTGATCCATGAATATGCTACCGCTTTTTATATGTTTGAGGGGAACCGCATGACTGCCATTATCATAAATCAAATATCTCATAAACACAGACAGTTCCACAAGCGCTAGCTGCCCCAAATAGATCTCTAGGCTACTTTTTATTGCCTTTTTATTTTTTGTGAGATCCTTCAGCTTTGTGATCACCCTATAACTACTCGTTAAAACAGCTGTGTAAGGAACTTTGCATTCAATTGTGTCTAGCATTCTTGTGCAGAGCATTTGTCACGAAAACGAAATCTTACAGTAACTGGTTTTATGTGTATATGCAGTTGTCAGACAGCTACAATTCGAAGTTCAAATTGTTATATGCTTCGTACCCTCATGTGAGTTTATATGTAACAATGCAGTGAAGTCCGAATCAAGTCGTCACTGGTCCCTATAAGAGTAATTTAGGAGTGCCAATTAGTCCAGATTCAATATTTAATGTCTTAGATAATGCAGCTGCATGGTGCAAACTTCAATTACCCTGCATTAACTACTCCTACTTAGGTTAGATACACTTGTAACACTTAGATTGCAAATATCACACGTAGAAGACAGACTGCTTTTCTCTAACTAAAAACGTGTATTTCAAGACATCATGTCTTATCTCACTTTAGCTCTACCAAAACAAAGGAAGATCGTCTGTACTGTAAAAGGAAGAATTGTATTAAGTCTAGAGGTTCATGGGCCCTCACTAGTTTAAAACAAAACGCCTTGCAGTGCGTCGACACACTTGTCACGTGATCGACCTTAGCCAATCGGAAGAAGGTAAGGCAGGAGCAGACCTCCTGTTTCTGGGCTGTGTTTTGTCAGAATGTTAGCGGCATGTGCAGTGATTGAACAACGCGGACGTTCTGGGATCATGTCTGAGGTCATGCTGTATCGAGGTTGTATAGTAATGCTTCTGAAGAGAAATTACTTTGTAGACGAACGGAGGGACGGACAGTAATGGCGCCTTTCACAAACGGAAGCAGGCGCGATGCTATAGGTGGAGGGGATACTATTGGCGAAAGCACATTGAAGAAGGTGTTAAGTTGGAGCCAGAGGACAGATACATTTTGCGTAAGGGGCATGGAGGCAAGCAATGCGAGTGAGAGAGAGAGTGTGAGTGAGTGAGTGTGTGCATCTCACCATAGTGGAGTCCTCATCTGCTGGGGTAAGGCTGATTTGTTCCGGAGAAGTTATGGACGATCGGGTGGTACGGGGTGTCCGAGGTGAGGGCAACGTGTCCCAGGCATTGTAGCCACTAGGGGGTGGGTTGTGCATCTGTACACCTGAACGCTGGCAGCAGTCCTCTGCATTTGTCATCCAGGCTTCTAGAAGCTTCTCTCTGTCCCAGTCTGAGAGAAGAGAGGGATAAATAGAAAACAAGACTGAATTAGCAGTACAGGAAGATGAAACGTGGACAAATGTTTTCAACGCTGATCTGGAAATTGAGAAGATAATGAAAGGAGGAGACCAAAATAAATATCTATATTCCATCATAAACCAAGGGGTCTGTTGTTTTTCTGTGGCTTCTGAATGCATACTTCTGAACAGTATGATAGTTGTGTACTCATCAAGTCTTCAAACTTTTGCTATAAGCTTTTAAAAGGCCTTTGAAAATGTTGACTAATTTACCCACCAGTCAAATGCAGCTAAATGACTTCTATTAGATAACAAAGCAACAATTTTCCTCACCCACCTCCAACTACAATCTGTGAATCTGACCGTATGCTTTGGGCCAATAAAAGGGCTTTGAAAATACACGTCTTCACATTTAGACCTCAATAAGCCATAAACCATGCATGAGCAATTCAATTTCAGCCCAAAGATGTGGCATCCCAAGAATGAGAAAGAAAGACAGCAAGGAAGAAAGATAGAAAGCAACAATGGATGTAATCAGAACACTGGGAAAAAAGGAAAGACTTTAGCAAATGTGAAATAAATTACTCTCCATTAAAGACAAATGAGATGACATTGTAAAAAACCCAATTCCCAGAGTAAGAAATAAAAGTTGCATCACTATTTGCAAGCACATTGACTACATTAATATAGGTGAATAAATATAGCAACATCCTGGGGTCAACCTCCCTGGAGTCTTATATGTAGCACACAAGTTTGCCAGCCAGCAACTCAGTGCACAGAACTGTAAATCAAATCAAAACTGTGACACTTTTTTTTTAAACTCCCACACATAATTTTAGCTAGACTGAGTTATGCAATGTTTTAGAACTGGCTATGAAGGCCAAAACAAATCAAAACCGTGACATTATCGCTGAAACACGCACTCGAAATATAAATTCAGCTATTTGCCCACGGCCAAGTTGGAGGAACATCACTGGGGTAATTCAAGGCTAATGGTTGATGTCTGGGGGCATGGAGAATGTGTCAGCCAATTGGGCACCTACTTGTTGACGTGTAGCCATGCCTCAAATTCATACACCCAATATCTCCCCTGATCAAGAAAGGATTCCCAATTGACTGAGCGGTAGATATTTGGTTTCTACTGGGTGAGACCCAGGGTCGAACTCGAATCCCAGGTGTTAGTTGAAATTCCCTCTCTCCATTGGGAGGAATTATGGACGAAAGGGTTAGGCCCTAATGTATCATAACCCAAAAGAGGCAGTGTTCAAATGTCAGACGTGAAAGCAGCTACTGATACAAACCAATGTCAACAACAATGAGCTAAGCTGACCTAAAATAAATATGTATATGTACCACCTGTATATAAATAATAAATAAATTAGCCTGCACAATATATAGGCTAGTGTCACGATACTGGATTTTCAACTTCGATACGATATTTGGAAAAGTATTGATATTTCGATACCATTTTCGATACCACGGCGATTTCTGAGGGTTTAACATATATTACAAATAAAAGCTGTGCAGTCTTATGCACTTTCATATTTTTTTACATTTTTATTCTTTTTATTATTATTAGGCCTATTATTATAATTATTATTATAAATAACTATGGATTATAAGCACAACAGCATTTAATTTCTTTCTGACCAGTCAACCACATCATCTTGGTTTCTATTCCTTATTTATAACTATACTTATTTGTAATCTTTATCATTTATAATTATAAAAAATAAATCAAAATAAATAAAGTTTGATAATCTATTCAGATATTATTCAATGCATCTTGTCTAAGGCCAGCCTACTCAAACTATTCTTTTTATTAGTAGTATTATTAATATCCAGAATCACGCACGCACACACGCACATACACACACAGCAACCGATTGCAACGTTAGCTTGCTAGCCTAGCTATATGTGTTTACTGTTGATAGCTTTAGCTAGTTAGCTTATCGCTATGACAGCAACAAGTAGGATGTAATTGTATGCGGGCTTTGGCAACTGTCAACTTTAGCTTTCCGTGTACATCGGATTCTTTATCTTACATAAAGAAATATGAGCGACCAGATACGTTAAAGAAGTTAACACAGCGTGGAGACAGAACTTGTCACAGAGAGAACGACACAGTGTACTGTCTGTGAGTGCTGCGCTGTGCGCTGCTCTGTCTGAGGACTGACGGTGACGGGCTGACGGCCCCTCCCCTCCCTCAAGGCTCAGTTTGGAGGGGGCTGTACTCCCTTCTGAGCCTGTGTGTGGCTGGGGAGCATGTCTCAACCAACGGGACGACGGAGCGGGACAGTATCGATAGTATCGATACTATGGAAAAGACATATCGAACCGTTTTAATTTTTCAGAATCGATATATCGAACACTAATATAGGCTACTTATTGGTTTGTGTGATTGTGAGATGTGTGTGCATGTCATGAGTGAATGCCATGTGTATGTTGCATGCAGGTGTTTTCACCCCTCAACTGCTTCTGACAGACATCCAGCAAGCCCAACCTAGTAGTCAGTAGTCACTAGGGGTGGGTCCCGAAACTCGGGACCAAGTATGTACCGAACCGAACGTGCCTGGGTACCGGGTACCCATTACAATAATTCAATTTCGGTTCTCTCTATCGGTTCTCACAGACACGCGGTCACACGCTATTTATTTATTTTCTACCCTTTTAATAGAAGCGCAGGGAACAGAGCTGATCTACAAGCCTACACCGCGTTGCATCAGCGACGCGTTGTGGGCTTGTGGCTTGCAGAGGCGGGGCTATTTCTCTGCATGGAGTTGTCGAGGAGTGTAGAGACGTTTATTTATTTATTTTTACTCCGTCTCAACACTGAGGCACGGGCGCCGGGCGGCTATTAGTAGTGCGATAATAAAGTATTACTTTCTTTTGGCTCAATCGAATCCCCTCTCTTTCTCTCTCTCTGCCTGCCTGCAAAGTCAACGCAAAGACGATAATTGCGCAAACAGGCGCAGCGCGACCTGCCGCAGTACAAACGAGACGAACCGAGGAGAATATATATTCAGGTCTGAACGCAGTTTATCCGACACAAATTAACTAATCTTTCTCAGCTGTACAATTTCACTGGAGCGCAGCGCCCATATCTAACTGCATGATGATAAGTCATGATCTACACCAGGGTTCCCCAATTAACTTTCCTCAAGGGCCATATTTTGACTAGCGTACCAGGCTGGGGGCCGAGTCTGCACGCGCGAGGTCGAGCCCTGAAAATTCATTTTCAGGGCAAGACCCCATTTGAAAAGGATGCCCAGTTTGACATGCATAGGCTACTGACCCCCATTTAATGCCATTTATATCTGGGACCCTTAAAAAAAAAAAAAAACATTGGTTTTTTTTTTGGAAATTCTTTCATGGGCCACAAGGGGGCGCTCTGTGGGCCGCAAATGGCCCGCGGGCCGCCTATTGGGGAACCCTGATCTACACAGACAGCCGACTCCCGACCATAGACTGTAAGCTCCCGACCCAAACAATGAGTAAGGAGGTAAACTTGTTGTTTGATTAAACATATAATGTGCCACGAAAAATAGCCGTTCTCACCTATCGGCTGGAGATGCCCCCCCCCCTCCATTAGCGATGCTAATTTGTGTGTGTGTGTGTGTGTGTGTGTGTGTGCGTGTTGCTCTCAGATCTCAGACATGCTTTTATTTGTCATTGTCAGTAGTTAGTAGTAAGAGAAGTAGCCTACAACACTATTGCCCTGGGTAAATACAGAATAGATATATTATATTTAAAATAATCACTATATTATCCACAAATGGCTCAATAAAGGAGAGGATGTTACACTATTCATTGTACATTATATATATACTCAAATTGACATTGAGCTTTTTTGTTAAATAAACATTTGACCTTATTTAAGTTATTTTATACCATTTTGGAACCGAAATAGGGAACCGTTAAGAACCGGAATCGATAAGCAGAACCGGAATCGGTACCGGTCTCGAAAAAATCCTAACGATACCCATCCCTAGTAGTCACACAAAGCCACGTTTAGCAGGAACAAACCATTGCTCCTCCCAGCTTCGGTACCCACTTGTGGTGGACGAAGCACTGGTAAATAACAGTAAACTCTGTGTGTGTGTGTGTGTGTGTGTGTGTGTGTGTGTGTGTGTGTGTGTGTGTGTTGTGTGGTGTGGTGTGTGGTGTGTGGTGTGTGGTGTGTGGTGTGTGTGTGTGTGTGTGTGTGTACCATGGGCCCGCAGAAGCGCTTCTGCAGTGAAGAGTGGGGCTTGGAGCATGTCAGCTGTTTCCACTATCAGCATGTCCTTCAATCTCCTCAGTTCTTGTGGCCTTAGGCCCTCATACAACTAGAAGGGAGAGGAGAGGATAGAAGGGGAGGGAAGAAGACGGACGAGGAAAACAAAGAAAAACAGGGAGAGGGTGGAAGGCAGAAGGGGAGGGAGACAGAGTTGAGAGAATGTAAGATCATAAAAATAAGGCAGAGAGAGTAGCAGGAGCATAGGTATCAAAATACAAAGCAAAGACTTTGTTCCAGTGCATGACTCAACCAGCATTGGTGTAAACACAAACCCACTTAGATAACAAAATGGAGATAGACATCTCATGCCTCATAGCAAACATTAACACTGATAATCAGTGCACGTGTAAAAAGGTCTACCAAGCACACACCTGCGCTACAAAGCGGTCAGCTGATTTCAAGAACCAAGTAGGCCGCTGGAATGCTATCCAAGAATAGATAACTAGCCCTCGTCAATTCTAACAAGACACAGAAGGACTGCAGACTTCATGACACAGAAAAGATTTTGCCGGCAGACTTTTATATCCATTACGCAAGGCAGCAAGCAGACTGTCGATAACACAATCAATAGCGGAAGCATCGTGATCGTGTACTAAAGTTCACCTCCTTTGTTGATGACCAATTTGTTCCAAAATATGGATTGATCCTTTATTGATGAATGTGAGGTAAAAGAGCAGCCCCGGCCTAAGCCTTTGATAATGGGTCTTTATCAGCAGTCATATTGAACTCCTTTAAATTAATGAGTCTAAAAGACCAACTTTACCTTCCTACATTTTATGCCATTAATTTAACAGTAGCCCAAGGCTAGTAACTGTTGAACGGCTAATTGCATGTAGCCTATGACAAATTCCATGTATGGGGCCGATATACCCCAACAACAGCAACTACGTTATGACATGCTATGTGTCTTACGTACTCAAGAGAATAACTACAGCAATGGACTGTGATATGTAATAGGGTAGTTACTAGTTATAACTCTCAGGGACAAAAACATCAAATACAGCTAAGGAGTGTTTCACAATCCTTTTATCCTAACACCCACATACAATTCACAGTAGATTTTCTCATAAATTATTAAACCCAATTATTGTGTAGACAAAGCATGATTTTAGAAACCCTTTTTAATACGACTACAGCTCAACTTTATAGTGTGTTATGGGTCATATATTATCAGTCGACAGTAATGTGCCCGTCATCTTTACCATCCGAGTTATGCACTTTCGACTTTTTTTTTATGTGATTTTTAATACTTGCTGTCCCAGACAAAACAAATTATGTAATTGTGAAAGAGTTATGTTGTGGAGAGCCAGAATGTCTTGGAATGCTTAGTTTGAGATGCTCACTGGTAGCTGACCTTTCTGTCCAAAGACGGCCTCTGACAAAGTTCTGGGAGATTTGTTTCATAGACTTTGTTGGGGTCATATGACACATCATATTAATTAACTAGTAGTTAGACTAGTTACTAGAGCCATTATTAAATTGCTGCTGATTGAATTATGTTATTGTGCCCTTCCCTCATTGCGAAAACACATTTTTTGTTTCAGTGCAGGCCATAGGGCTCATAAAAAGGGTCAGCCGAATGGATGATTTGGGTAAGAAATTATGTATCTGTAAGACAGCCACTCTCAGGCTGATTTCTCACTGCTATCTCTCCAGGCAGTTTGCTGTTGGTACTGTAGAAAACAAAGGGTAGCTAACGAACCAGTGTGTGTGACTTGTCATGGCCGCAACAACCTTGTTACAGAATACAACAGCATCTGTGCCTTCCAAATTACATTAGACATGTCGCAGGTGCAATTCTCCCAAAGCAACCCAGCACATCTCCTGTACAAGGACCAAATATCACAGTTGAAAAGTGAGTTGCAGGTCTCTTTCCAAGACTTCACTCAAAGCGATGAATTAACGGTATGGGAGCTATGAATATTCACAGCCATGCTTAATGGTCATGCCACCTCATCCACAATGACAGCTGTTCGCATGCCGTCTGAGAAGTCTGCCTATACAACAAAATCTGTGAAATTGCAAGTATTTGCCCTTCTCCTCCTTGACAGGTCTAGTAAGTGGTGGAGTGGGCACAAGTCCTATAGATACACCAGATGTTTCATTTCAAGGTGTTTCTCCATTTGTAGCGAACCGTGCACAAAATCTGCCGAATGTGCAGCTTTATAAATCCGACATACAATGTGTTCACATATAAGGATTTTTATGATCCACTTCCCAAGGAAATGGCTTAAGGGACATTCAGCTGATTTTATACCCAAATCCAAGTTGTTGTTGTGTTGTGAGGAGATCATATATAATGTGGGTCATCTGCAAATTTGTCCTGTGAAATGCTTCAAGTGTATGTCTGTGGTGTCAAACGCAGACTTCCAGCTGCAGTTTTCCATGAACTGATTTTTAAGCTCAGGTCCACACAGACCAAAGGGAGAGTGTTATTTACTCATGTTTAAAAGAACAAAATAATGATTTCAGTGTTCAGTGGATATTTTCACTACAGACTTTTAGACTTGGCGAGAGGAGAGCAGATACTTTTGCCCACGAGTATGTAGGGTTTAAGTGGTTAATCAGGTTTAGTTATTAATCAACAGGTTTCTAAGACCAGTGACCAACATTTTTTGTCTGACTTCGGTACACTTCGGAAAACCAAGTGCAGCTCCTACACAGCAGAATACACATGTTAATATTTTCCATCTCAAAAGTACGTACAGATCATTTGGTTATATTTGTACACTCAGATCTGAATTAGCACTCTGGATTTTACTACGCAGTACATGGGTATAATTTGTTCATTTGCTATTGGTATGTTGTACCTCTCGGCGGTCGAGAGCTGCATACTCTGCCTCAATGCCCTCTGCTTCGGGGGCCAGGGAGAAGACCATCTGGGACTCCAGGCTGAGGGCCAGATTCTTGTTGTGTTGCTTCTCAGCACAGTCGCATGGTGTCTCACGGTTCTCGTTCTCCGCAAACAGGTCTGCATCTCTCTGCACCAGGAACTGCATGACGGGTGGAGAATATTGGAACGTCATTAAAAGGAGTTCACTTAACTAATTTATGATTACATTTATTCCTGAATACACCACTAGAAAATATTAAATTGCATATCAGTCTGTTAGTCCACCTCATACATCAAATTAGGGCAATTGTTCAAACCCACACATTTATAGGAAACTGTATTCAAGATCTTAAGACCGGTAGGTACTGTGACAGGCTGAGGCACACATCCACCGGTACCCCAGACAAGAAGTATTTAGGACCAGGATTTAGTATGCAAGTATTTTGTTGTATTGCATCTTCACTGACACCCTTCTCACCAAGGGCTGATCAAACTCTTTGCCTTGGTTGAACTAAGGGGCCGGCCATTGTTTCTCTCTGTAACTCTCCCCTAAAATGCATAGTTGACAACAGTGGGTGATTAAATAATCTGTGCTAACAACATACCAGCCTCCCTCGTCGCCACTAAATTACCCTCTGTATTTGACTACTATCACTGTCCCCAGTCCACACTCATCCACCTTTTAATCCTTACTAATTAAGACAGATTTTTCAGAAGGATGGACTGAACGGTAGCTACAGGGTAGAAAGATCGTGTTATTTCCATACGGTACCCTTCATGGAAGCCCTCACCTCTACAAGGATTTTCATGCCCGAGGCAGCAGCATAGTGCAGACAAGTGTTCTTCTTGTTGTCTGTGGCATTGATGTCAGCACTCTCATACTCTCCCTGGTCCAGCTTTGCGCCTGTCCATGTCAAGATGATCTGGAGGCACTCAGCCCGACGATGCTCATCCTCATATGGCCGTATGATCCGAGTATGCAGGACCCCCTCTGAAGTTAGAATCAGGGGGCTCATGCACAGAAGGTGCAGGGAGGTCTCATTGTGCACATTGCGCTTGTTGGGGTTCCCATCTTTGCTGAAAAGAAAAGACCTGAAGGGAAAATGTAATTGGTCCATTAAGCAAGTCAGTTTAACTTTTATTGTACAAAACCCACATGTTCCCTTATTTATGTTCCCTTTTTAATTAACTTGTAGGTAAATATTTGAAAGCATGTGCATCTTCTTGCTTTAACACTTTGCATTCCCCCAATCAAGTAGTCAGTTTAACTCAAATGGGAATGCAAAATTCTTTCCCATTTGCAAGAAGCTCATTAGAGATGGGGGAATAGGGGCTAAACGGAGTGAACAATGAGACACGCCAAAGAAGATAATCTTCACTGCAGAATAGATGGCTCTAGGAGTTCCATCCTATCCCAGCACAGCATGCAGAACTCCCATGTGCCACTACCATATGGCTATGTGGAGGGGCATGTGTTCATACAGACACGAAAACATGAGAGCATTTTCTGACACGGCAGTATACAGTACTGGATGCAACCAGGAGTACACAAATAGAGACATACCATATAAAAGACAGGATAAACGAGCAATGTCATTAACAAAATTGATGAAACATTCAATTATGGAATGGTAAATATCAATTCAATTTCTCTCATTTCAAAATGATCAACAAATTACCAAATATTTATAAAATCACTCCCCTAAATAATATACTATTAGGAGTATATGTTTGTGGTTTGCATACAACATAAAATCTAAATCAGTAATATAGTTAGCTTAGCTTAAGTTCTAGCAGCTTCTGACCTGAGTAGGCGCGCCATGGCATGCCGGGCAGCGTAGTGCAGGGGCGTGTTGTGCTGGTACTGCTCTCCATACGTAGTGTTGGGATCCAAAGCCTCCTTGAACTGTGGGTTGCTCTCATACAGCTGACAGGCCAACATCTCATCCCCGTTGATGAGAGCTTTGCGAAATTTTGTGGCTGTATTCCCCATCTCTTCCTCTTCACAGTTCCGAGCTCTGACTTCGGGAGCAGCCTCTCAATTGTCTTCAGCCTGTCCAAGTGAAAATGGCCAGCATGCTGAACATCCTTAGGAAAGCGCACAGCGAGAAAGAGAGAACTCAAATTAGATGATTCAGATCCCATCAAATTTCGGTCCAACTTTGATCTTGGTTAAAAGGGCTGATATCCAAGACCTTTATCTCAACCTCTCATCCACTCTGTATTTATTTTTACCATGAATTCGGTCTACTCCTTTGAAACATCAACAGCATCTCCTAGGATGAACAAGCTGCTCTGAATCAACAAATTGCTGTGGCGCTGCAACCAGTGCATCACCTACTAGTTTTTGTTTTCAGTGAATCAACATTGTGCCATCTGAGCTCATGTGGAGTACGGGACAAGACTTCCTCTGGCATCACCAGGGCCTTCCGTCTCTCCCTGCCAACCCTGGTCATCCCACTGAGACCAGTGCTCAATGTGGAGCATGATGCCCCGAACACAAAAATAACATGCAGAGAGTCAGCATAATATCATGTCAACCTCCACCATATGCCATGAATGTGTAGGCGTTGGGATGCAATTGTGTACCTTGCTTGGCAATAAAGCAATTTTGCAGTCTTCCTCAGGAAAATCCACAAATAGAAATAACATTGTAATGTAGAGACAGAGACATGCGACGTTTCTAACTTTAGACAAAAAAATACAGCATTGGTTGACTAAGAAAGAAAGAAAGAAAGACAATTGTTGTGAATGTGAATACACTCTGATTGATTGAAAAATAAAATGTTATTAAGAATGGGTAGGGTACAGTGACAGGCGAAAAAATGCTGCTAAGAATCTCAAAATGCAGCAGTGTGCAGGGACCTTAAGACTTGTTTACATCAGGGTCCTCCATTTTTAATTCATCAAAACATTTAAAGACATACAAATGCTTTGAGAGCGGTTTTGGGGGAGGCTAGGGGATTCACATTTCTTAACGGCTGTTGGTAGGGTAGTCCACATTTTAGTGGCATAGGAGCTAAATTAATTTGACACCTTATTTGAGCCGAATCTGTTTTTTTTTTTTATGTGGATTGTTGACGTCTCATGGGTATCTTAATGGTGTAGCGAATCTTGTAGACCAGGCCCATTGCAAGTTGCATGTGTGCATAAGGCATAGTAAACACAGTGCACACTTTGTCGCATATATATCCAAATATTGTGTGGCCTTGTTAAATAGCCCCATTTTGACCTACTTGTTAAATATCTAACTGAAAGGCAGGCAATGAGTCTGACTTTGCCAAAATTTGCAACTCTAGATTTGTTTTATAATGGGATGAATCTAGAGTTGCAATACCCTCCATTGACACCCCACTCATCCACTTTGCTTTTGCGATCTGCTTGTATTAACAACGTTAAACTCACCAACATTGCAGCTGTAGGGCAAACTTGAATTATCCTCTTTCAATCTGCCAAGCGCTTGTTTCATAAAATGATTCTTTTTCTAAGTGTTGGAGTTTTTATTAACGGGTCTTGCTGCTGCCTCCTGCATTATGTACAAATTTAGCCCTAGAACGGCTCTTGTTGTTACATACAGTATGTACAGTATTTCACATACAAGAGCATTCACATACACCCTCCTTGATTTGTGGTAGAACTTTAACATGTTCCAATTTGGAACCCGACCAGAAAGTAAGTGGGACCGTTCTTAGCCCTAGAACGGCTCTTGTTGTTACATACAGTATGTACAGTATTTCACATACAGAGCCATAGAACAGAGCCATGATTTGTGGTAGACCGTTACCATATGCGGCATGAATGTGATAAATGCTCCGTTTGTACTCGCCCATTAAATTATTCCAAAGACGTGGAGTGAAAAATGGTCCTCTAGTTTTATATCCATGTGAAAGTTCTGGCACAAAACGCGTATTTAGTGAATTATCTCCACTTTTTCAAGAGATGCACACGGACGCCTTTCTCTCCGGCGAGGGGACGATTTTAGATACTTCCTGTTGTCATCACAAATTGACCGGAGAAACACAAAAGTTTGCGGTCACACAATTGGCAGGTGGTGTGATTAATTACCCAGCACCTATCGCAAAGCACCTGCCAATTGTGTGACCCAAACTTTTGTGTTTCTCCGGTCAATTTGTGATGACAACAGGAAGTATCTAAAATCGGTTCATCGATATTCCAGTGCCCCCCCCTCGCGCGGAGAGAAAGATGTCCGTGTGCATCTCTTGAAAAAGTGGAGATAATTCACTAAATACGCGTTTTGTGCCAGAACTTTCACATGGATATAAAACTAGAGGACCATTTTTCACTCCACGTCTTTGGAATAATTTAATGGGTGAGTACAAACGGAGCATTTATCACATTCATGCCACATATGGTAACGGTCTACCACAAATCATGGCTCTGTTCTATGGCTCTGTATGTGAAATACTGTACATACTGTATGTAACAACAAGAGCCGTTCTAGGGCTAGACCGTTCTATGCCTCTGATACATGAAAATTTATGAAAAAGTATAATTAAATGATCACAGGCATTCTAGGTCTAGTACAAATTATAAGAAAGTAGCTCATAACAACAAGTGAATAACATAACACCGTATGACAACATGAATCATACGGTGGATTATTATGAAACAAACGCTTGGCAGATTGAAAGACGATAATTCAAGCTTGCCCTACAAACAGCTGCAATGTTGGTGAGTTTAACGTCGTTTAATACAAGCAGAACGCAAAAGCAAATTGGATGAGTGGGGAGTCAATGCTGGACTACAGTATTGCAACTCTAGATTCATCCCATTATAGAAAATAATCTAGAGTTGCAAATTGCGGCTAGCAATGACTAAACCACATTAACACGACACTAGCCTAAGATTTAGACTCTCGTAGAGTAGAGGTATTTTTCTACGAGAGTCTAAATCCTAGGCTAACACGGCACCACAGGTTATGACAAGAAAACAATGCCTGTCCCGCATAGCTGCCACTGGCCGCCTGGAACGTAGCTGATGGTGAATGTATATGGGCGTCATCATCGCCAGGCCCTTTCTGACGTACCTTCTGTGTACACTGTTTATCATTGTTGTGATCATGATACGTAATAATCCATCCATGCTAACGCACAGTTAGGTAGTATGGCTATAGCCATGGTTCACATGACAGTCATGTTTCAGGGCTAGTATGGCGATATCACTGGCGAACGTTCAACTTGAAAACAACCATTACACACAAAGTCTCCGGGTGTCTAAAAGTGTATTAAAAAACAACAACAAAGACAGCTTCCATATGCTTAGGCTACTAACGTCATTGAAGGCTAGCGTTTCGTGCTGCTAACGGCTAGGTAGCCAAGTTCGCTAGCACAGTTGCTGAAGTCAGAAATAAACAAAGAATTGAGACTTACCGGAGGCACCGGCGGCAGGGCCGTGGACTTCAGACTGCCACGCGGACAGGGAAATACATGTATGCCTCTTCTGTAAAGCGAGGCTCAGCTTGCACTTCAGCAATGTGGTGTTGTTGTGTTCAAAATTTCAATGGTGTG
Organism: Protomyctophum parallelum; assembly: GCF_964188405.1. Classification (NCBI taxonomy): domain Eukaryota; kingdom Metazoa; phylum Chordata; class Actinopteri; order Myctophiformes; family Myctophidae; genus Protomyctophum; species Protomyctophum parallelum. The sequence goes on from NC_139698.1 coordinate 34,888,707, forward strand.
GTGTTTTTGTTCATGTCTCTCTCAACTGAACTCGCCCGTTGTCTCTCTGCCTGCCTGAACTGACTGAAGTTGTACTTGGTCGCGCGTCGGTGTCGCGCACCGGAAAGTAGACGATCTACAAGCTCACAACGCGTCGCGCTGCGACGCGTTGTGAGCTTTTAGTTCGGCTATTGTCGGTGCGCGACACAGGCCCCCTGCCCAATGGGTTGCCAGGTTTCAGTAAAACCCCCATGCGCGCGTCCCAGCAGAGGAACGGTTGATTGGACTTTAAATAAATAAATATATATAATCTTTTTATGGGCAGCCGCAGACTGATACGACTCGCTGTTTAAAAGTTTTGTGTGATGTCCGAATCAGTCCGATAACGTATGTTTTCCACCCTTTTACCCCCTTTATGATGATTTCCTGTTTTTGGCTATATGGAAGTGTATATTTGTACGTCTCTAAAGTCTAAATGTTATGATGAATTGAAAAGGTGGACCCTCTTGTCTTATAAACAAGTGCAATGCTTTATGCTGTTGTCCACTCACAGTTAACAGTTTTTGTATTGAGTTGTGCTTGAAATGTACTGTAATTCTGCAAACTGTTAATAAATGCTTCAATCAATCAATCAATCAATCAATCAATTTACTTAATCAAAGTTACTTAATTGACGAGCAGGTTCGAGAGAGAGAGAGATTTATGTTCCTATTTATATTAATTATGTATTTCAGGGCTTGTCATTAATTTTTTGAGAAATAATAATAAAATAGTCCCCCCCATTCTGTGTTTCCAAGAACTGGACAGCTCTAAGATATATTAATGACATAGTAAAATGTTGAAAATGAGTGGTATTCCCCTTTAACTTTCAAATTCACCTAATATTCAAACATGCTTCACCAAGTAAAACCAACTTACAGTTATAGTTCATTTAAAATGTATAGGCCTATTTGTGTGCTCGTGCTCCGGACAAGTGCCTTTTGTGCACAGAAAAAGAGAAACAAAGTGTACAAAGTGTACAATTTTAATGCACTTGTCCGAGAAGATTTAATACTTGTCCCGGACAAGTGGACAAGCCTTAATGTCAAGCCCTGTATTTGTATATACTGTACATTGTTTATATTGATAGTTTTTTGTTCCACTTTTGCTTTGGCAATGTAAACGTATGTTTCTCAATAAAGCTCTTTTGAATTGAAGAGAGAGAGAGAGAGAAACACAAACCTTACTTCAAAATTAAGTTTTGATTTCTAACTGTTTTTTTAGGGCCTCAAAGGCCCTAAAAACTAGGCTCCAGACTTCCCAAAACAAACTGGTCAGGCTCCTACTTGGCCTCACCCCCCGATCCCACCTCACCCCTGCCCACTTTGACAGGCTGGAATGTTAGGGTCGACGACAGATTACAGCATCTTGCAATGGGTCTGGTCCACAAGATTCGTTACACCACCAAGATACCCATGTACCTGCCTTAATGTTAACGAAGTCCACACCCACAACACCAGAGGGAGTCCATGGACCATGCTACACAGATTCGGCACAAACAAGGGACAAAATTATTTTCGCTCCTATGCCACCAAAATGTGGAACGCCCTATACCAACAGTCATTAAGACATGCAAATCCCTAGATTCCTTCAAAACTGCTCTCAAAGGGCACCTATGGACGGCTGCAATTCAAAACTGGCCCCCGTAAAGTCTGAATCCCCCCCACTGCCCACCCCTTTTTCCCCTCACTGTATATGTTACTTTTCCCTTTTTACCTCCTTTATGATGAATTCTTGTTCTGTTCTTTGACTATATAGAAGTGTCTATTTGTACATCTCTAAATGTTTTGATGAATTGAACAAGGTGGACCCTCTTGTAAACAAGTGTAATGCTTAATTGGGTCGTCCACTCACAGTTATCAGTCTTTGTATTGAGTTTGCATGTGCTTGAAATTTGCTGTAATTCTGTGTGTGTGTGTGTGTGTGTGTGTGTGTGTGTGTGTGTGTGTGTGTGTGTGTGTGTGTGTGTGTGTGTGTGTGTGTGTGTGTGTGTGTGTGTGTGTGTGTGTGTGTGTGTGTGTGTGTGTGTGTGTGTGTGTGTGTGCGTGTATGCGTGCGTGCGTGCGTGTGTGTGTGTGTGTGTGTGTGTGCGCGCGTGTGTCTATCCACGGCTATCCACGGCTTGGGGCGAGCTGTCTTCACTTTTCGAAATTCCGGGGCGAGCCGACTTCACTTTTCGCGGGGGCGAGTTGGCAAAGGGGCGAGATGACCTGTTACCGTATACCTAGTAGCTTTTAGAAGAGACGTGCAAGACGATACTAGTCTGTTGTGCGTTTCCACTGATTGATTTGCCAGAAAGTACTACAAAGCTACTGTTTTCTTGTGAATGTGAGCATTGCATTGAGGTCGGAAAATGTGCAGATGAAATTTGTAATTCATGTAATAACTAAATATGTCCACTAGAGTGTGACAGAGTACATACAATAGATATGCAATAATCAGAATGCAGGTTAAATGCAGGATATCCTTTTTGTTACTGTTGTGATCACTGCATGAGCACTTGACTTAAACTTGACTTTAATTGTAATTAAAGATTCAAATCAATGAGCATGTGCCTTGTAAATATTGACCCAAAATTGTAGTAGAGCTATTTAGCTCATATTCTCATATATTCAAAGCAAGGGCCCTATTTATATGAAAATGTTCCCCAAAAATGATTGTGCATGTGCTTTATTTTAGTTTTTGTATGTTAACACATTATAACAGGCTGCAGTGGTTAAAGGTGGTCTCCCTACTCCCTAATTACACTGACACATCTCCATCTGTATTGCATTGAAACACAGGGTTCAGAACCCGGGTAGGACATGAAAGTTATGGATTGGAGCTTTAAAACATTTTATATTTGATTATAGGAGTAGCCTATAACAAGCATTTCCTTATTTAGAAAATTAAACACACCCGGATGTCCTGTTAAACCAATAAGCATTTTATGATAAAATCTGTGAACATTGCAATGTAACATCTTAAAACACAGCATGTATACCTCACATCATACAGTCCACAAATGAATCATTGACAAGCCTTTGATAAATAACATCTCAAGTTTTGTAAACAGGAAACTTCAATGTGAAGGCAAATGCAATTATTTAATAATACTGTACATGACATTAAATAAAATATAACAATGAATAAAAAATATAATTACGTTGACAAAAAAGACAAATGCGCTTCTGCCCTTTCAAAAGTGAAATTATATAGAAGCTGATTGTTCAAAAGCTGAACGCAAAATGTAGGCTACTTTTCATGAAACGAAGGTAGAATTTCAGGAAAGTAATGCTTACTTTTATTGTAGCCTACCCCACGTAACCTGTGTCATAAAGAAAACAAAAGTCTGATCAAGTTTCTGGTTTTGATGACACTGGAAAGAAGATCTCCGACAGATGAACCAAGGCCAAATTTTCAGAGGCAAACTATTCAGTGGTTTGAGTAGAAGGTGTAATAATTTGCTAAACTTTTAGATGAGACCGTTTCCTTGTTGTATGAGCTACTATTGTGTGCAGCAGAGGCCAAGTCTTCACACTTGATGTTGCTGGGTGATCTCTGTGTGCTCGACTCACTCAGAGACAAACGTCTCCTCTTGCAAGCGGTGGAGTAGGCCCCAGAGTCTGCCTTGTCTAATAATGGCGATGCCTGTGTGTCTGTCCACGGTGAGGCCAGACCTCCATTGCCACTGATCTCATCCTCTATCCGTGGCTCATGCTTCTCCGAGTCTTCTCTGTAACCAGTCATGGGGACGGGCTTGGGAGACCAGGGCAGGTTAGGAGGGGTGACCTTTCTCTGGTATGTCCCCCGGGCCCCCCAGCCTGTAGACATGGTGAAGGGAGATTCTGGATAGTAGCTGAGGGCATGGGATGTTGGGACGGACAGGGATTTGATACCGTATGTAAGCAGGGAGCTTGAATAGTCGCCCTCATATGGGGTGAGTTCTATCTTACTGGTAGAGCTGCCACTTCCCCCTTTCTGCATGGAGGCGACGAACCACCTCTGTGAGGCTGCATCCTCCATCTGAGAGGAAAGCAGGCTACTGGTCTGTGGCACCGTCCTCTCGCTGTTGTAAAATCGGTTCTGGGGCAGGTTGTTGACGAACTGGTCCTGGAAGAAGGGCTGCATGCCGTAGCGGGCCCCGGGGACGATCTGATGGGATCGAGGCGAGTCAGTTGGGGACGGGGTGAGGCGATCGCTCTCAGTGACAGTATACATCCTGAAAAACATGCAGTAATAAATTTGATATATTGGGCACAGTCGAGGTAGCAAATATCATGATGTGTTAAATATGTCCCTGCCAAAGGCAGAAAATGTTCATTATAAAATTGGGGCATGAAATATGAAAGACCTTAGGAAATGTACATGCCAAAACAAAGCATTGCATTATTAAAATAAATTGTCATATACATTGACTATACTATACTGATTATACTATGTATGACAATTTACAATTTAGGCATTTAGCAGACTCTTAATCCAGAGTGATTTAAAGATACAAGGAAAACCAATGAACCATCATAACACCATCATAAATCATCAGTCTAAAATATATAATCTGTGTGCATTCATATTGAAACTATGCCAGGTCTACAACTAAATGACAAGATTATGAAGATTATGGAGCATGGTAGGCTACTCACGAATCATAGTTGTCCCTGAATCCTTTTGCAAAGGGGTTGTGGTCTATTTTAAGCTGTGTGATCTAGAAAAACCAAAAAAATGAGAAAAATAAATCACACCTGCAACACTATCGGAACTGCAACTATACATTTATTGTTATAGTAACTGTACTCTACAGTGGTTTGTAGTTGTACTGTATTGTAGTGTACTGTGCAGGTGTCCCCGGAACATCCAGACCCTCGGGAACGCGGCCAGCGTGCCGGCCCGGTTCCAGGGAGCCGCCCGCGTCCAAAACAGTTGAGAAATGACAGTTACCATGTGGGGGTCCCCGGGGGTCCCCGGAACATCCAGAGCCCCATGAACGGCCCAGGGCTCATACTGTAGTGTACTCTGTGCCAATTTACTCTGTGCTAACTCTACAGGCCACTTTAGGTGTTGCAGCTTTCCGTGCTTGGACATACATACATACAGACACAGAGACAGACATATATGGACACACATAGCTCCGTAATGGAGCGGAGGCACCACCAAAAATAATAGGCCAATGTGAAAAGGGTGCCATTTCTTCTTACGCTTTTGATGGCAATTAGATGATTTGAGGCATTTTGTTCCAAAAAATGTGTTTTGCAAAAATCCACCTGTTGGTGGTGCTATAACAGGCCAATGTGAAGAGGGTGGGATATATTCCTCAGCTATGAAAGTGCGTGAAAGATTTCACGTAAATTGCACACTGCATTGATTTGAGGCTTTTTGTTCAAAACAGGCCAATCCTGCAAACTTTGAAAGCCAATGTTAGCCAAATAGGATGGAATATGAAATATCGGACAGATCCAAATTTGGAGCAGAGATTCATCATTGGCAGGGAGAGAGAGAGAGAGAGAGAGAGAGAGAGAGAGAGAGAGAGAGTGTGTGTGTGTGTGTGTGTGTGTGTGTGTGTGTGTGTGTGTGTGTGTGTGTGTGTGTGTGTGTGTGTGTGTGTGTGTGTGTGTGTGTGTGTGTGTGTGTGTGTGTGTGTGTGTGTGTGCTTGTGTGAAGTTTGGCATCGACAGGGTTAAGTATAGGCCTATATGATATTACAAACAATTCACAAACAATAATGTGGGCTTGATATTAAGGCTTGTCCTGTTGTCCGGTAATAAATCTTTCCGGATAAGTGCATTCAAATTAGACTGTCGGCATTTAAACTTGTAGCACTGTGTGATGTGTATACTCACCCAATAATTACTTCCTAAGACTTGGAGTCAGATACTGTCCTTATACTAGGCCTGTCAAAAAATTCGAGTTAGAATCGCGATTCTAATGCCGTCCGATTTTTTTTCCTTGCACAAATGTACCTGTGCATGCAATGCATTATGGCCTGGGTTTCTGCATAGTGCATTTAATACCAGCTAAGCTAAGCCTGCCAATTGTATTTATTGTACTGGTTCAAATTTGTGCAGGCTAAATAAATGAGACATGTTCTTACTCTTGGATTTAACCTTTGTGTGTTTAAATCATTCAGTTGATAAAACCTTTACAATTATACAAGCTTTTTACTAAATGTACTCTGCTTTCATGCCAGAAGACTGGAGTAGATCATGCTAAAATTCTATTTAATTGTTTTTAATAAATAAAATAAAACTGCTTTAGAATCGAAAAAAAATCTTTTTTGAATCGAGAATCGGAAAAATCGAAAAGATCGTTTTTGAATCGAATCGTCACCCCAATAATCGGAATCGAATCGAATCGTGGGACACCTAAAGATTCGCAGCCCTACCTTATACATATCCATTTGAAAGTTCTGGCAGAAAACGTGGGTGTAATATTGTCACTTTTCCAAGAGGAAAACTGGACTGAAAATATGAATACGTGTTGCGATTGGTGTGGGGTAATTGATCACACCACCTATTCTGTGTACCCCAGACGTTTATGCTTACATAAAGGAAGTTTTGATATGTTCAGTCCTGCACTCATTCCGCAGGCCCCTCGCCGGAAAGAATGTCTTCCTTGTCCAGCTCCTTGTGGAAAAGTGGAGATATTTCATTTTTTCTGCAGCCAGAAGTCTTCGGAATGAATTATTGGGTGCACACGTAGTGCTACAAGTTTAAATGCAGCGGATGTCACACTGCTAACCGCGAGTGGGTGGGACCGATCTATGGCTGTGTATTTGGAATACATGAAATGTAAGACATTCTAGGGATATTAAACTGAGAATATGTAAGTAAATGGGAAATTGACTTGTCCAAAGGACAAAAACTTAATTTCAAGCCCTAATAAAAATTATATGTAAAAACGTGGGTATTTCATTTCCCCACAGTTATGCTTACATCAGTGTTCTGGTAGGCAGTGACAGCTATAAATTGGGTCTCTGGAAAGGTATAGGTGTGCGTTTTGACCTCATTGTTAATGCTGCCATCCGCATCTTCAGTCACCTCCACTATGTGCAGCCTGGGCTGGTACTTATGTAAAGACTGTAGAACAATCATCTGTGTGCATGAAAGAAAGAAAGAAAGAAAGAAAGTAATGAGACAAATTCATTAGGCCTAAATGGGCACCATTTTCAAAAATCCATCCATTTTACACTTACACTGCGGCTCTTTTATTATTCTATTATTGTTTGATTATGATTATTATACGGTTTGGATAGGCTATATATTTGTTATACAGTTGTCTGCCAAATGTGTTTCTTATGTGATAAAACATGGAGAGATTTCTGTAAAATGGATAAATAAACAAAACAGTATTCAGATGAAAATAAATTAGATCTCGTTTATTTGTTTGATTTTCCTAACCTGCGAACTGTTACTGCCACCCTTGTTGTTAGTGAGTTTCAGCTTGCCAAAGGAAATCTCCTGTCTCATCCAATGGGACCCATTGTTCGGAGATTCTGGATGGATGTACACTTTGTTCCCTTAAAAAAGGGGGGAAAAAGGTTTTACTGACTTCAAACTTTCTGTCATACACTGCGCATAATCATCGATTCATTTGTAAGAGTATAATTTAGACCTATCCCAGACGCAATTAGTAGACTATAGTCCAACGACGTAGAGTCTGTGGGGGCCACGGGGCCACAGCCCCCATGAAGATTCCCAGGGCCCCTTTAGGCCCCCATGAAGATTTTCGTGGACATTTTACATTTACATTACATATTTTCTGGGAATTCCGAACATTTTGGACCTCTCCGCCGGCAATCTGAGAATCCCATCGTCAAATATTCGGGGAAACAGCGCCTCCCCTGTTGTTCCTCAATAAGCGAGGCAACAGTCTGTCTTGAGAGACACCGGCCGTCCAAGAGGTGTTAAAAAGTGCTAATCGGGTTTCTTTTGTAGTTGTTCTTGAGGCGTGACATAATAACACTGATCAAGAATTCACCAAAGAGACCTAACCCTACACAGACTAGTGAGACTACACACTGACTCGAGAAAAGACCCATATCGTCCAAAATAGGCTGATCAGTCGCTGTCTGTGTATAGGCTAATTCATTGGTAAAAGTATGCTAAATAACTCATTTTTAGACCATTTGGGAAATAAATAAATAAATCCGCTTCGCTCGGCCGCGACAGTCCCCTCCCAACGCAATTCTGTAGCCTACTCAAAGGTAAAACGCACCCGCCGCCTATGATCTCTCTCTCTCTCTCTCCCTCTCCCTCCCTCTCCCTCTCCCTCTCCTCTCTCTCTCTCTCTCTCTCTCTCTCTCTCTCTCTCTCTCTCTCTCTCTCTCTCTCATAATAATAATAATATAGTCCTGAAAGTCCTCACCTTGGCTTGGACATTGGCCTATAGAAGCTGCTTTAAAAGTAGCAGCGAAAACAACTTATTTTTTTCCGCGCTGCGGCGGGGGGGGGGGGGGGGGGTGCGGGGAGGCGGGGCTGCGGGCCTTGAGGATTGATCAAATTACCAATACCTTGCATATTGTTGTCTGCTTTCCCGCAGGTGACCCATTTGCCCCCTTGAAACCGCCAGTGGTTAGGATCCGCCAGCACGATTTCCACAAACACATTGTAATGTGCTGTCAGGTTGAGACCGGTGATGTTAAAACTGAGAAACGGAAACATCCGTCTGCACAAAATAAGAAACAGCGAGAGATGGATGGATGGAGACAGGAATCACATAGGAGCGGATACGGCTATATTATATACTTTAGTATAGCTGAATTAATCCATTCAGAGTCAGCCTAATAGGCGCCTAATGAGACCATCCCTCACCTGCCCTGCTTGGTGATAATCATCTCTGTCTGGTGACGGTGGAACTTGAGCCACAGGGGCCGGTTACAGAGGTAGACTTGGGCCCTCAGTCCTGGTCCGGTGGTGTGTAAGGACAGTGTGCTGGGGTAGGGCGGGTAGATGCAACCAGAACTCTGGCCGAATTGATAAGGCGAGCTGAACTGATTGCGCCCGTTGGTACACATGGCTCTCATGGGAGGCAAGCCGAGGTGAAGCGCAGAGGGATACCTCCCGCTGTGTGGAGGATAAACTGTTCCGGACTGGCCCGCATAGGGGACAAAGGAGCATGGATTCGTCGCGTCTGGACTTTGTTTGGTGGACGGCGTCGGGATATAGTAGCGGTCTGCTGCTGTGTATCGGCTGCCACTCGTTAGATCGTCACCCTCGGTGGTGGGAGATTTTCGTCTCTCATCCGTTACATCCTTGGGTGAGGGGAAGGTGTTGCTCTCTGCTTCAGTGCCGAGCATGTCGCTTTTCTTCTCGAATCTTTATTTTTTACAGAATTACGGATTTCTTACTTTTCTCCTAAATTAGACTATGTCTCAGGTCACTGGTCAAAAGTCACTGCATGGATGTCTCTGTTGCCGGCCGGGTTAATTGCTTCAAGTGCTTTTTAAGTGCTTTTCTGCTGTAAATAAATGTAAAATGTCCATGTTAGTTTGCCCAATAATATTTTCATAATTTCTGAAAGAGACTTATTTCGAAGCACAACACAATTACAGGTTTTTTTCCTCCAACTTCATGCATGCTTACACTTTGGAGGCATATTTTGTTACAACAAAACCAATAGCAAATAATGGTTGATATGTTATTGATGCTTTTATTGTTCCACAGAATAGAATAGTCTCTGAAGACTGTCTTTTAGTTTTCTGGACGTTTTTGGCAATACTGTAAGTCACAATCGGATGTTATTATTATTATTATTATTATTATTAACTATATAATAATCATTATTGTTATTTTAAGCCAAGACATTTGGTGCTGCCTATAGTGAAACTGTCGGTTTAGATTTAATTCAGATAATAGATTTTTATTTGTTTGTTTTGTTGTTGTTGAGTGATTACTTTTTCCCACAGGCCTATACAACATATCATGCAATAATGCCCAAATGATTTGCACATGATGTATACAACAACAACATAAATGTTCCGATGAATTGAAAATGCTAAACAAGTGTAATGCTTTATGGTGTCGTCCACAGTAACAGTTTTGTATTTGAGTTGTGCTTTCGTTTGAAATGAACCTATTTTGCATAATAAATAGGCCTACTAATAAATCAATCAATTGCACTCAGCGTATCAGTGTCTATAACGATGCAAAAAACACTATGACTATAGCATGCGGTCGGTCGGTAAAAAAGGCGCAGTTGGGAAATATTATTATTATTACTTTTTAAGTATAGTCTACTACAGATATATTTATTTAGCAGTGCCGTGATTTCAATTTATGTAGGCCTACATTCGGAAGGCCCGAAGTGAATTAAGGGAGGTTATATATTTTTCATGTTTCTCAAAACAAAACACTCAGATGTCAGAAAGATAATGATGAGCAAATGGCATATAGCTTAATTAGTCCTATAAGAAAAAGTTGGATGTCAACTTGAACATTTTTTAAATAAATGTTAATTGATGATCCCTTTATTGCAGATAGTCCCGTTTTAAAATGCATTGCATTTAGGACTATAGATGAAGCAATAAATTAAACTTACCAATTAGGCTACGGTCCTGTCCACGTCGTTATCAAATTATTCATGTCCATATACCGTTATATAGGAAAAGGGGGAAAAGAAGAGAAAAGAAAATACAAATATCGGCTAAATTTGTTGTAAAGAGCTTCGGCACATGAAAACAACAGGCTTAATTAGAACGCTAGAAGTAAAATAGCTCAACTAGAATAACGCCTGAGGCGCGTGTTGCAGGCAGAGGTGCAGTCAGGGTCTGTCTGTCTTGAAGCGCTCTCTCTGCGCTTCACAAGTGTGATGATGACGCATAGATATAGCAGCCTATTATCAAAGCGCTACTGATCTCCTGCAGGAAGGTGGGGGGATATGGGACGTCCTTCTTCCATTATTGATAATATGACTATAGTATTATATACTTCTATATTTCTGAACCTATATAGCACTTAATATCATTAGTGTGGTTGCAAAACTATAGTTTTACGTTATTAGTGTGGTTGCCCTATATAGGGAATTAGTACCAGCTTTATAATAGTAACCCCAAAAAGTGAACTACTCGAGCCCACACGGGGTTTCTTCATGTGGTCGGTGCAACCACACTTGCAATTTCCCCTTGCAAAAACCATAAAACATTTTGTTGGGGTCAAAGGCTAACTTTAAATGTTCAATGTTTGTGATAATTGATCCCCACCCTCACTTCATAAGGCCATGGCATAGGCAGTGTTTATTGGAGGAACAGCATGTCAAAGAGGCACCAGTGGTGAGACATTAGTGTATGTTGACACCTCTCAAATAAACACTCCACACATCAAATAATTGACCATTGCTTAATTACACAACAAACAAACTATTGTATTGGTAAAAAGCCCAAGGTAAATCACCTCTTCTCATTGCATTGATCGATATTTGATTTGATGGCAACAGAAGTTCAGGAATAGTAGCCTATATGCCTACTGCCTGGATGCTGAAATTCTGTGGCCACATGATTTTACTGATTAACCCGTTGGCAGCTAGCCTAAATCTTAAGTGAAACAACAAATTAAGCAACAAGTGCTCAGAAAGTATAGAAATAATGTATGATCATTTTAAATTTGTCCTCATACTATGATAGAGTGCGTTCTCCGAAGACTGAAATCCATATCTCCAACACACACACGCACACGCACATGCACACGCACGCACGCATGCGCGAGCACACACACACACACACACACACACACACACACACACACACACACACACACACACACACACACACACACACACACACACACACACACACACACACACACACACACACTGTGTGCCAAGTACCATGATGTCACACACTCACATACAGACTCATGCTGTGCTTATGGCAAAAGCAGTGAGTCAGAAGTGAGAATGTGGTGTTTTGACACTCTTCGTTTTTCCATATATGGGGTGGCTTGACATCCCCTCACTGACTCACTGAGCATACCCCTTTAATGGAATCAGAGAATTAAGTCAACATTATTTTCCCTTAATTTTAAACTTTTATCCAGCCATCCTATTATTGATGTTTTTTTTATTCAAATTAATTCAGATTCATCCGCTCAGCCACCAAATTATAGCCTCCATAATTTATTTTTGATATTCCCAATGTAATACCACCAATAATGACCCATGACTGATGCTACAGAGGGGATAAACTTGACAGATACTTCTGTCATTAATGTACTTACCAAATATTTACTTTGTTCTTAGATTACTTTAATATATCATAATGTGTTCCACAGTTGTGTGTTACATATTGGCTATATAATTTGTATACATTTTAAAGGTAATTCCAAGTGCTTTACATAAAACATTAAAGAGAAACATTGATATACAATAAGAACAAGACCTGCAGTTTTCTGGGAGTTTGCTACACATAATGTGGTGCATAGAAACTGAATGTTCTCCATGATGTTCAGTTAGGGATCGGGATCGAGAAGGCATGCCCAGACGACCTGAGAGGTCTATATATGGTTCATAATGCACACGATCAGAAATATATTTTGGCCCTGAAACATTCAATGCTTTATAATCCAACAGTAGTATTTTTTAAATAAATTATTTGACAAACAGTAAGCCAGTGCAAAGATCTCATAACTGTCTGGAGTGAATGATGTTCCCTTTTCTTGGCATTAGTAAGAACTTGATCAATAGCGTTCCGATACATTTTGTAGGAGGACCTGTAAAAACACTGTTACAGTCTACTGAAGATGAATGCAAAGACAGATTCTTCCAAGTCCTGCTGAGACATCAGTCTTTTAATCATTGCTTTTAATCTGACTTTGTAATTGTTTTGAGCCAGACTAATGGTCTGACTCTTGGTCACAGTCGAGGTTCCCCTAGCTGTGCTTGGTTTTTGACACATCTAAAGGGTTATTTCTGACATATTGCCATCAGGCCTGCCATCCTACTGTGGTGCCCATGCCAGGCAGGAGGAAAGAGCTGGTGACCTGGCTGCCACCACCCTGCCCTAGGCCACTGCCACCCCAGAGGGAGCAGAAGGTCTGTTGGCCCCGAAGCCATGCCAGGAACTCTGCACTGTGAGGAACTCTGCCGGCTATAGTTTGTGATTTCACAATGGGTATACTCTCAGGGGATTTTTACCTCCTAGAACACAGTCTTTTATAGGAAGGATGTACATGCATTTATAGTTAAAAGTCAGTTGGTTGTTTGTTGACACTGCAATTACATCCGAGGGAATTTTCTTTTAGGTGAAATGACAACTGCCCTAACCATTGCCAATTGCAGACAACAGGAGTGAAATAGTTTTCATGGGCTTCAAACACCAGAAGGTGAAGCCCTCCAGAGATCCCCTTCCTTGACTTCCCCCCTACACTTATACTTATGGTTGAGTCCTATGTCCTGTAAAGAGTAGCAGCAGGAGCGGACCATCACATTTGGTGCCCAGCGTGGGGGCAGTTGGTGAGCTGATAATGTTCCAGCTATCCCACAGAGATACACTTCTGCCTCTCCGTCAAGATTTGGTGTTTTCTCATTTGCATTTGCTAATGAGATCCTGTTTGCATGACTTTATGATGGAAGACATTCTGTCTGAAGGAAATTACTCTCTTATTTCTGAGCAAACACAGTGTGCTGATTTAGACAAAGAAATTACTAATGTTTTTTTTTAACCAGGTTGAGAGATTAGGCACCACAACAAAAAATGTTGCAGACAAGCACATACTACAACCACAGTAAAAGCTACACTGATATTAAAATGTTATACACTATGTGAGGCCTGATTAAGTATGTAAACCATACTGGTATTCACCACAAGTTGAAGGCTCACCTACGGTTATAGCCAGTGTAGAACACTGCAGTGCATCAACCCTACAGAATGATTAAAAATGACTTATTTGTGGAGCCATGCACCATCAATGTAGTGTGAGTTTAAAAAGTAGGCCATCCACTCAAGTTGCATTTACTGTATGTGTGAACATTTGGAATTCAAAAAAGGTTGACATATTGTGAAACTGATGGAGAACAGCTAAATGGTCGTTTGGGATTTAGTTTGTGTGGCTCTGCAGGAGTCTAGCTAGCCGTTAAGATGGTCTGTGTCTGTTTTTTTTAATGATGCACTCGCGCGCGCGCAACACAGACACACACACACACACACACACACACACACACACACACACACACACACACACACACACACACACACACAGAGAGATACCTGTCCTTATATTCCGTAATGTATAGCCTAAAAAAGAGACCACCCTCTGCTTATCACGGCCACTCCCCGTTCTCAATCGCTTCCCTATCTACCACCATAGACATATAAAGGTTAAAGGACCGCTCCTCGAGTAGAGCAACAATGGTGGTCAGCTCCCGAGACTTCGCCCCCACCCAGCGTCTCGCTCTAACCTTGGGTTCCTCATCTAATTTTGTTTCAATTGACCTTATGCACACTGTTGCCACACTGTGTGGCCTTGGTCTTTCCCCAATGGGACTGATCGAGGGTAGCTACTGGGACGTAGGTCGGGACTTGATCACCCTGGCTGGGTCGCCTGAGTGAGGGGTATGATGTTCTAGAGACCCGAAACCCCCACGACGATACATCACTGAGGATACGTCCCAGGTGCATCCATGCAATGATTTTTGTTATATACTAATACTTCATACCAGTGGTATGAAACAAAAAAAAAGGGTTTGCGGACCTCCAGGGGTCATTCAGAAAGAAAGAATATATATAATCATCATCATCCTCATCGTCATTGTAACCACCACTCATTTTATATCCATAATATTCATATTACTGCTGCCAATAAAGACACATTCAAAAGCATCCGTTTGATACCTTGCCCAAATTTCCAAATCAGCAAATGTCAGCTAATATCAGCATGCAGCACCCCTAAAAGACTAACAAGCTACTGCGGGTGCACTGCAGTGTGTAAGACCACAACACAATCGTGGTGTCATTATCAACATGCTTTGTGTCGGCCATGCCTTTACTTTTACAAACGAGATACTGTATATAGCTTACAAATTTACAATGCATCGTTTTTTGATAAATAACACAGCAATATAAAAAGAACAAATGCATGATCTGTATTGTTTAATGAAATATTACTTTATCCAGTGGGGTGGAAGGAATATTTTCTGCATTATGTGGCCTCTCTGTGCAAGCCAGCAGAGCCCGAGTATGTTTTTTCTGATATGGGAATCTGCTGACTGCAGTATCACTTTATGATTAACAATTTAACTATGATCCCCTTCCTTCCCATTGTTATTCCACAGATGACTGCAAGTAAGAACGAAATACGAGCAATGGCATGCAGGCTTCATTAGATTCATTGATTGATTTACTGTTTTCCATGGCTGTATAATCACTTCCCCACCAAGGTAATTTGTAAGCTCTTTATGGTTCAGAGGTATAAGCCTGAGAGTTAATTAATCAGCTTTGTTTAGAAGTTTTGAACTGTGATAGTGGGTGATGACTGAAGAAGACCAAAAAGCCTTTGTGGGATAGAATGTCTTGTTTACCATGAGAAAAGTTTAAAACAAAACAGGTAAAGATGGTTGAAACTGAAAGTTATATTTGATTCCTTGGCTTTATTTATTTGCACGTTTCCTCTCTTGAGTTTTCATAGTGTTCAGTCCAGATGTGACTCAAGAACATGGGTGCTTGGTCGCTTCTTTGTTCTAAACAAAATAAGTCAATAGAAGATTGTTTACTACAAACAATTATTTCATTTATTTAAGATGAACAAGTCATCACTATTATTATAATAATGTATCATGCTCTAGCCAACTATAGTTTAGTTTTCCATGTCAATATTGTCATTAGCGTATCTGCACTGTAGTAAATTATATCAGCTACTTATGACGTTCAATCTTTCTACGTTTCACAGTGAATGATACTACCAGTCCTCTGTTACTTCCCTTGTAGTTCAAAGCATTGGTACACTCTGGCCTTTGTCAGTCTTAATTGAAGGCCCTCCTTGCTTTAATTGGTTTTTTCTTGTATGTGAATGGAAGCATGTCTGAGGGTTAAATGCATCTTAATAAGAGCTTTAATCCGTTCATTAACAGAGAAACATGAGGGGTTGAGAGCAGTGAAGAGAGGTTGATAATTGAGAGGTTGGCTTCTTTCTCCCTGTGCTGTGCTGTGTGTGTGTGTGTGTGTGTGTGTGTGTGTGTGTGTGTGTGTGTGTGTGTGTGTGTGTGTGTGTGTGTGTGTGTGTGGTGTGTATGTGTGTGTGTGTGTGTGTGTGTGTGTGTGTGTGTGTGTGTGTGTGTGTGTGTGTGTGTGTGTGTGTGTGTGTGTGTGTGTGTGTGTGTGTGATTGATTGATTGATTGAAATATTTATTAACAGTTTGTAGAATTTACAGTACATTTTAAGCACAAACTCAATACAAAGACTGTCAACTGTGAGTGGACGACCCAATTAAGCATTACACTTGTTTACAACAGGGTCCACATTGTTCAATTCATCAAAACATTTAAAGACATACAGACATTTAGAGACATACAAATAGACATTTCTATGTAGCTAAAGTACAGAACAGGAATTCATCATATGGGAAGCAAAAACCTACCAACTGCAGCTACCAACTGCTCACTGTACTCTTACACCCATGATTATCAGCTTTATTAATTGTTAAAACATTCCAGAGAAAGATATAGTTGAAAATATACTATAAAAAGTTAAAACAGACTAGTATTGTCTTACACGTCTCTTCTAAAAGCTACCTCCTGCTTCTCTACTACTCTGCTGTCACATTCTCACCAAGTTGTTCTCGCTGTATATTTTAGCACCTATCCCCGTGTGAGGCTTGTGTTCGTCCATACCCCCCACCCCCACACGCACGCACGCACGCACGCATGCACGCACACACACACACACACACACACACACACACACACACACACACACTGTGGATCAGACTAAAGAAACTGAACAAACGTGCTGCTTTACAATTCTGTTAAATATTCTGATTTGCATTATCCTTTCAAGTTGTTTTTCACCTTTTTTCAATGTAATTTATTAGACACACACACACACACACACACTCACACTCACACACAGTCACACACACACACACACACACACACACACACACACACACACACACACACACACACACACACACACATACACACACGCAGACACACACACACAAACACACACACACACACACACACACACACACACACACACACACACACACACACACACACACACACACACACACACACACACACACACACACACACACACACACACACACACACGCACCTTCTGATCCTTTAAAAGCAGTGTCAAATGGTCACAAGCATCCAATATTATACACCTTCAGTGCTGATATTTATCAAATAAAACACTGGAGAAAGAAACAGCAGTAGCCTACCAACAAACAGCTTGCTCATACATGGTTGTGTCTGTGTGTGACTGAATTTGTGTATTGCTGTGAAGCGAAAAAGGTCTGATGATGGCAAGGAAACATCCATCATACAATCATAGTATGGGCATGTCTATTTGATTATGGAGTGTCTGCATGTGGGCTTGACAGGCAACCATATTTTCGAAGAAGGTCGGGCTGGAAACCTTGCATAAAGGCCAGAGCCAGCACTTGCTAGCAGGTCCTGAGAATGCAGGATCGTGGCTTAATTGATCTCCACACTGGCACACTGAAGGTCTAAGGACATATGACAGAAGAAGAATGCACTTGCAGGATAACTTCATGGAGTCAAATGCAGCAGCACAAGCTCTCTTTCCCACTCCTCATCCTGGCCAAGAGTTGTTCCCTAGAATGAACATAGGCCAGATGAATCGTTGCTGCAAATCAGCCATGAGAGCATGGGAGTGATGGTTGACTGGTTGGTTGATTGATTGATCGATTTAAAAATGTATTTCATAGTATGTAGAATGAGTACATTTCAAACGAAAGCACAAGTCAATACAAAGACTGGTACTTTGTGAACGAAACCACGATAAAGCACTAAGACTTGTTTACAACAGGGTCCACCATTTTCAATTCATCAGAACATTTAAAGACTTACAAATATACTCTTCTATGACAACACAGGAAATCATCATATAAAGAAAGTAAAAATGGTAAAACAAAACATGTACAGTATGGGGGGGAAAGTATAAGGTGGGGGGGAACTCACATTTTTTTTATACGGGGGCCAGTTTGGAATTGCAGCCCTCCGTAGGTGCTCTTTGAGAGCGGTTTTGAAGGAGTCAAGTCAATTCGTATGTCTTAATGGCTGTTGGTAGGGCATTCCACATTTTAGTGGCATAGGAGCGAAATTAATTTAATCCTTTGTTTGAGCCAATGCTGGGAGGTCTTTCCCTTGTCCATTGTGATGCTACATTAGCAGTAGATAAGATAGAACTACATAGGACTTCTAACCAAAGGAAATACACAGTATTCTATTCACGCTTTGTTCATGAAGTAGTGCATGTCTTTTAGTGCCCCCCTCCCCCCCCCACACACACACACACACACACACACACACACACACACACACACACACACACACACACGCACGCACACACACACACACACACACACACACACACACACACACACACACACACACACACACACACACACACACACACACACACACACACACAAACAAGCGGCACACATCATTACTTCTGAAAGCTTTGAAAAAGTTTTTTACACATCCCAAAAAAAGAAAGAAAACGCTATCGATCTTGAGCTTTGCCTTCTCTGTGATGAGTTCTTTCTGTCATAATGGAATGGCTCCCTGGCCATTTCTCCAGCCCATTCTTCATTTGGAGTAATTATAGATGGAGAGGTAAAAGATGTTCCCCCCCCCCCCCTTTTCATTGTATGTCCTACCCTGTGTGCATTCAGTGGAGCTCTTACCACTGCATTCTTATTAGGGATGCGTCTGAAAGCCCATCCACAGTAGTGTCCTCGGAAAATCCATGATGGTTGCTCATTGTTGGCATTAATGAGACAAGCAAACGAGGATGCCTTTTCAATAGGAACAAGTTTTACTTTTAGATAATTAACTGCATTCAGAGTCAGACACCCATGGTGCGTTGCAGGCAGCAGAGGTTATTTGCAGAGACCAGGCACTAGAGAGAAAACAGGTATAAAGGAAAAAAAACTTTATCAAAAGACAAGATGTTCTCTTATTGGAACTGTGTTCGAAAGTACCGGTATCTATTCAAATGGCATCTTCTTCATATGTTTTCTTTTCTTCTCTTCCTCGTCTCTCTCTCTCTCTCTCTCTCTCTCTCTCTCTCTTTTTGATGTTGCACAGTGTAATGAGGAAATACTCTAGTCTTTGTGGAACAGTCAAAGGTCTGCTGTCTTAATGAATGGCGAAGACACAGAGAGATTGAGTCATCTTCCTTGTTCCATAGTTCCCAAGCAAAGGCCCCAGTATGTCTCCTGAAGAAGGCCTC
Source organism: Protomyctophum parallelum (assembly GCF_964188405.1). Classification (NCBI taxonomy): domain Eukaryota; kingdom Metazoa; phylum Chordata; class Actinopteri; order Myctophiformes; family Myctophidae; genus Protomyctophum; species Protomyctophum parallelum. The sequence goes on from NC_139698.1 coordinate 34,908,122, forward strand.
ATCCATCTATCATCCATCTGATGTCGACTTGTTTCTTGTTAACAGGGGCATAAAGCGAAGGTAGAGGGGGAAAGTAATTTTCTTTCCCTGGCTATCTATTCTTTTGGTGGGGTTCTTCCATGTGGGTTTCTTCTAATGCGCTTTCACAGTGCTCATAATTATCTTGGCTATGAATCCTTCTTTCTTCAAGTCTCATATAGAAAAAGAGAAGTCATATTAACATTTCATTTCCTGGCTTTACCAATACAGACTTGTCTGCAAGCCTTATTTCTGTCTCGCATTACTTGGAAGGATAAAACAGTGTCACAGTAATTGAAGGGAATTAAAATGTGTTATTGCCATACAGTACAAAAGTCAAAAACCCATAGATATTCACCCTGAAGAGGAAGAGATAATGACTTCATTTTGGGAGTCGAGTTGAGAACCACTTATTTAGAAGGCATAGGTAGAATTGGACTCAGGTCTTAATGGGTTAAATACAAAGCAAGTCTATGCTGGCTCTTGTTTCTTGTTTGGCTTCTGCTGAAATAGCTGATCTACAAGCTCACTGTAAATTTGCTTGTAAATTTGATATTTTGCTGAATGTCCGCCACAATAGTGTTCATGTGGTTAATACAGGTGAGAGTTTGGCAGTGTGCCGCGGGTTCGACTCCCGATCCCGACAGCCTTTACTGAATGTCACCCCCCCCCATGCCCCCCAAAAAATGGTTAGAAAAAAAAGAAAAAATAACTTCCTGCGGCCCACTTTTGTAAATACCATATCGGATTCAATAAAATTGTCTTGTCCAGTTTGTGCTGCAATTTAAAGTCAAGTGAGAAAGTCTTTAGTCCCGGACTGTGTTAGTGTCAGAGGGCATTTCCAAAAGACCACAAACGGTCCAGGTATGGCAATAGAACCACAGCAGATTCATTGGAGTGGTAAAGCATACATATAAAAAATTCCCCTATCTCCCATCATCCATGCAACCTCACTAACAAACCTCCACCCCACCCCCACTCTTCTGACCTCCATCCCCAACTCTTCCGGCTGATTACTCGTAATGTAATTTTAATTAAAAACGGTGGTGTCAAAGGGTTTAGCCTGCCTGAGAAGCGGGTGCAGATTGTGGCGCAGTGGCAGACCCCTTCATTTGGTTGAAGGGAAATGCATCCTGACACCACTCGGGTGGCACCAACAAGAGCAGAGCCAAGATAAACAAAAAGACAAAATCACTTATGGAGAGGGGGGTTTAGCCAATGGCAATGTGATTTCAAATATAATTTAGTTTATCTAATTAATATGTTTTTTTACCTTAGATTTTCTACATTTGTCTACTGCTGTCAGTATCCGAAGACCTAAGAGAATCTGGCATGAAAGAATGATGTATAAAATTAAACATAAATTGTGACCAATTGTTAGATGCAATTACAGAGGACATGGGGTAATGCCTCAATAGAGAAAATGTGTGGTAATGTGAAAAGGATGGAAATGGAAGAGATTCTTGTATTTGGCCACCACTAAAGACAGCAGCAGGAGCAGTATGTTTTCTTATGTTGATCTTAAATCAGTCCGAAATCTGCGTCACCATAACACACTCACACACACACACATGCACGCAGTACATGAGTAAAAAGCTACACAATTACTCTTCATTCTCCTGTCAAAATGCTTGTCATGCTCCTGTCATCATCATGCATTTTGATAGAAGAATTGCTGCTGCCAAATTTGATGGCGGTGACCTGTGGAAGGCGCCCCACAGCATGGCTCAACAGTTGAGGTCCGCCGGTAGGTTTGTAATCCCATCACTCGAGCCGTTGGATTATTTGCTTTCCATCGACCCTGAAATGGCTCCCCACCACTCCGGCTTTACCACTCTCTAAGATCTCATCTCCACAACCCATCTGCTAGTCACCGCAGCACGACGTCTTGGAAATCACAGACTGTAAGAATGGAGTCGTGGGGATTGAGGCAAACTAAACTAAACTAAAGCTGCAAGCTTTGGCATCCTCTTCAACAAAACCACTGTCAGCATCTATTTCTGAAATTAGCGTAATAATAAATGTATGTGATTAACTAAATTATGCTTTTGTAAACATATGCATGTAATTGTAAATTAAGATGGCACAATGATTCGACGGTCAAATCGGAAATCATTTCGTCGTTTCATTTTGCCAATAATTATAACATAATTATTATCTGGTCAGCTTTTGCTCCTTTCCCTCATTTCACCATTACACAAGGGTTAATAAACCAGAACATTGTACAACCTATATCCCTATTCATCAGGCTCAGAGGGCCAATAAAATATCAGAGGCCATTACATATCATTTGATCAAAGCACACAAAACCATAGATAATAATAATCTTGTGTTATCCTTTTATCATACCCTTTGACAACAACAACCCATCAATGGCTGGCTTTCCAGAGGCGTCTAGTGTCAGTGACCCTTTAACACTCTCTGACAGCGGCCTTGTTGTGTTCTCGTCAGTGGACAGTTGGAGTGACCATGGGTTGGCCCCAGGCACTGAGGCATGGTGTAAGAGGGTTTAACTTTGCTAACCTCCCTTCTGCCAGGTTCATGAAGCCCTGCTGCTCGGGTAATATTGGATCGGTGGGTGAGAACCCATGCCGCTGCCATATCAGTCAGCATGCCAACCTGGTCTTGTAATAAAGAAGCATCCACAAGAGGTACACAGTAAAATCTGGAGTGTTAATTGAGTCTCAAAATAGACCCATAAGCGCAATTCATTTTTACACTGTATTAGGGTGCATGTTAGTCTGGTTTACAGAACCTACATGTTACATAAATGATCTGGAAATCTGATTTCTTTAAACTAAAGTCTCCCTCACATGCCTGCTGTCAAAAAGGATACAAGAGGAGTGTGCTGTTTGGAAGCCGTGTACATGATCAAGTCTCTGTCCTGGGGTGACAGTGTATATTCAAGACAGGTTTCTAGAAACACACACACACACACACACACACACACACACACACACACACACACACACACACACACACACACACACACACACACACACAGGTGATATAACAGATGCGAGCACAACAATTTGTGTGGAATTTACATTCATGTGCATTCGTGTGCAGGTGATAAACTGTGGACTCATCAGTTGTGAGAACCTTTTCCTGCTTGTGGTAAGCACCAATTGTTTTTCTTACTGCCTTTTGCGATGAAAAGGACTTGCTAAACCTTGAAACTGTGGTGCTCCACAGTGGAGACTCGGAGTGCCGTCATGTTGAGCGCCAGAGAGCTGTGAGAGTTGAGAGCTTAGCAGACAGATGTTGCATTTATTTTCTTCGTTGCCTGCTGGTAGCGGTGTGTGTGTGTGTGTGTGTGTGTGTGTGTGTGTGTGTGTGTGTGTGTGTGTGTGTGTGTGTGTGTGTGTGTGTGTGTGTGCGTGTGTGCGTGCGTGTGTTGCGTGCGTGTTTGTGTTTGCATTGACAGGGCAAGTGGCATTGGGGAGTGTACATGAATCTCATGCTTGTATCTGCCGGTGTTACTGAGCAGGTGTGTATGTAACTACTTCACATGGGATCCAGACAGCATGCTATACCTCATAGCTGATTGTGGTCACTGGCCAAAGTTGCAGGCTGCGAGTACACGCTTAAAGTACAGTGTGGTTAGATCTTATTTGAACGCAGACAAGACTGAGCTTCTCTTCTTCCCAGCTACAGTAAGTCCTGCCCTATGTGGGAGCTAATGCCCTGGTAACGTCTGTCCCAACAGCCAGGAACCTTGGTGTTGTCCTGGTCAGTCAGCTCTCATTCAAAACACACATCACAGACCTGGGCCATTGCTCAATGGTCCAGGCACCGTGGCTGGTAATCCAGTCTGGCAATGTGCCGCGGGTTCGACTCCTGATCCCGACGGCCTTCACTGCATGTCTTCCCTTCATCTCTCTCCCCATTTCCTGTCAGCCTACTGTCTGTCCCTCCATAAAATATATATATAAAATAAAGGCGAAAGCCACAAAAAAACAATAAAAAAACTAAAACCACACATCACAGCTGTCACTCGATCCTGTAGGTTTACACTCTATAACATACGACGAATTAGACCGTTCCTCACCCAGGAGTCAGCCCAGCTCCTAATCCAGACAACAGTCTTGTCAAAACTTGACTATTGTAACTCCCTCCTTACTGGCCTGGCATGTGCACTTAAGCCTCTTCAACTGATCCACAATGCCGCAGCTCGCTTGGTCTTCAACCAACCAACTTCTCACACGTCTTCCCCCTTCTCCGCTCCCTCCATTGGCTCCCGGTTGCTGCCCGCACAGAATACAAAACTCTGATACTGGCATTCAAAGCAACCAAAGGTATCGCTCCCCCATATATTGCAAGTATGATCGAACCCTACAAACCCTCCCGCGCACTCAGATCAGCCAACGCAAGGAAGCTGGAAGTACCTTCACCAAAAACGCCGGGACAACGCTCCACACGTCCCAAACTCTTCTCCCTTCTGGCTCCAAAGCTATGGAATGCACTTCCCATTACAATCAGAACAGCAGCCTCACTCCCAATCTTCCGCCGTAGTCTGAAAACCCAGCTTTTCAGACTCCATCATGGCCCGTAGCACTTGCCCTAGCCCCTTAGATAGCACTTTATGTAGACTTAGAGAGCATTTTATATGTTACGTATAGACAGTCCTACAATTGCATTTTATGTAGTCATAGCACTTTGTAGTATGCCTATAGTACTTATGTATAGTTCGGAAACATACCTTTTATGTTATCACTATCATATTTCCACTGGTGACCGTATGTGTATCTTTAAAGTGCACCAGACACCAGTTGTGGTTATGTGCAAATGCAATGATGTCTTCCCTTTGTATTTAGGGTTTCTTCTTGGAGGCTGAAACTTGACATCAAAAACGTGCCAATGAAAAATGATCATCCCCTCCCCTAACCCTCCCCCTTTATCTTACAACACAGCTGTGGGTGCGGCTTCAGTTCAGGTGGATCACCACTAGTGGTGGATATTGCTTGCAATCTCACGATGGATAGGCCTATATGTATCACGATACAGAGGCCACGACCAATTCACCTATCGCCCAGATGTTCGATCGATATATTGCCATAGCCAAGCAGCTCAAAACTAATGCCCCTATATGTCAAAGATGCCAAAATGCCAGAAATGGACATGTAGGTAGGCTACTGTATTTGGCTGTGGACCCCCATATGATGAAGAGGGAATCCCCAAAAATCGTGTGATGATCTTATGGTTATAAGCAAAAAAAGAGTAGGCCTAAATGTTTTTTAATGTTGAAACCATTAAAACCTAGGCTATGACCGAGGTCCCCCAGGCACTCATTTTTTCCCTCTCTACAATAAATCTCTTTGGTCTTTGCTGAAGAGGGAATCCCCAAAAATCGTGTGATGATCTTAAATCGGTTATAAGAAAAAAAGAGTAGCCTAAATGTTGTTTAATGTTGAAACCATTAAAACCTATGACCGAGGTCCCCCAGGCACTCATTTCTCCCCCTCTCTACAATAAATCTCTTTGCTGAAAATAGCAGAATTTCAAGCTAAACGATCGATGAGTCACCTCACACAATGTCATCATGTAGACTCAGAATATGGCTAGTTCGGAAATAGCGCACTGAACGCACCTCGAGTGCACTGTGCAATGCAAACTAATGGGCGAGTGCACTCCAGGGGGGGTGCGCTCCGGTGCGGTATTTCCCGTGTGTTTTGCCTGGGATATGTAGTTTTCTATGAGTCCTCATTTACGTCAGCGGAAGTGTTTTGAATGCAGCTCCAAGGATTCACGGTCACATTGGTTTTGGTTCCGTTTGTTTTTTAATGTTTTGCTTGTTACAATGGAGGCAGCTAAAGCAGGTAATGATATCTATTCACTCTATATTAAATGCTTGGTATGTATTACACTATTGACTGAACGCTTCCTTGACAACGTCATTAAAGCAACAGCGTCACTGAAAATAGCCCTGGTCCATACACACTTGCACGGAGCAAGTGTGTATCCCAGCTAGGCTAAGCTAACTACGGTTGCGTTATCTATTTAGCTGATAACGGACGAGTTTGACTTGCGCCCGTTAGGTTCCGTCGTGTCAATAATATTGGTAGTTGAATGTTCTGTCAGGTCGGTCATGACTCTATGGGTCATCCAAGCTGATGATGATGTAGCCCCAGTATGTTCCCTCAGCAGAGGGCACATATGGAGCTAATGATGATGATGATGATGGCGGTCTGTTTTCTTGTTTTCAGAAGAGATGCACCTAAGACATGTGGAGACAGATGTCCTGATTCCCAAAATGATGAGGGAGAAAGCCAAGGAACTATGTGTTAAAAACGTTGAAGGTGTGTGTGAGCCTGAGAGACTGTATGTTGTCAGTATAATAATTTCGCCATGGCAGCACAGTGAAGTATTGCGGATAGAGCTGGGTTATATGAACTATATAATACATATGCATACAGCTCATGAAAATCAAAAATTCCTATCAACAAATTAGAACATTTTATGAGACCACTAAAAAAAAGTATTTTTGAACGAGAAATGTCGACCATCTGAAAAGTATATTTGTATGCAGTCAATACTTGATCTGGGCTACTTTTGAACAAATTATTTCATCAATGGGGCGTGGCATGGAGGTGATCAGCCTGTGGCACTGTTGAGGTGTTATGGAAGCCCAGGTTTGTTTGATAACAGCCGTAAATTAATTTGTATTTTTTAGTCTCATGTCATTCTCTGTGGGGTTCAGTTCAGGCCAGTTGGCTGGTCAGTTAAGCAATACCATGGTCGGTGCACCAATTACTAGTAGTTTTGGCTCTGTGGGCAGGTGCCAAGTGCTGCCTGAAAAGGAAGATCAGCATCAACATAAAGCTTGTCAATGTACGGAGGCACACGGTACTGTAAAATATCATTATAGATGGTTGTGTTGATCCAATGACAGTGAAAACTTAACAATGGTTTCAACACAGCCATCTTTTTAGAGTACATTGTGCTTGTATGTTGACAAGGTTCATGGAGATGCTAATTTTCCTTTCCAGCTCGATTCGAACTACTAGTAACTGGTGTACTGACCATGGTATTAATGTGCTTAACTGACCAGCGAACTGGCCTGACCTGAACCCCACAGAGAATCTAGGTTGTATTGTCAAGAGGAAGGTGTGAGACATGAGACTCAACAATACAGATGCATTTACGTCACGTTATCAAAGCAAACCTGGGCTTCCATAACACCTGACAGTGACAAAGGCTGATCACCAAGTATCGACTGCATATATTAATATCGATATTCCTCGTTGAAAAAAATATATTTTTAGTGGTCTCGTAAAATATTCGAATTTGTTGAGATAGGATTTTTAGATTTTTATAAGCTGCATAATCATCAAGATTAAAACAAAAAAAGCTTTACTTTATGCACAGTTAATTGAGAATATATGAAAGTTTCACGTTTTGAATTATATTAGAGAAGAAAATGAACTTTTACACAATATTGTAATTAATTGAGATGGAGCTGTATTATAAATAATGCTGCCCCATGTCCCTCCTTCTCCTAATTAACTTTACACTGATTGACCTGACTTGACCAACTACAGGAGACGGCCACACAGCAGGGTCTGACATTATCATTTGCCCTACTGGGCAAATACTTCTCCAATCTGGGCAAATACCAAATACTATTCCAATCGGTTTGCCCCAGATTTCTACTTAACCTGCCCAGGGGCTACCGTTGTCAGGCAGCGGTGCATATCTGTCTGTGTCCATTTTATGCCCACTAGAACAGTGCTCGTAGGGGGGTGATCAGGTGTGATCAATTGGCTAATAAAGGGCGAGGTTGTGCATCATTGTGGTGGTGTGTCAAATGCATGCCCCTTTTACACAATATTCATTGAGATGGAGCTGTATATATGGAACATGTATCTGGTTGTGGAAATGAGGCGATCCTATGTAACTATGACATACATGTTGGCATTGATCAGCAGATGTGACGATCACAAAATACATGACTACATGAAAGAGAGACTGTTAACCTCTTAATTTGATGCCACTGAAGAGCAGACTGATGTGAGCATGCGTGTGAGAGTTACAGCGGTAAGCTGCAGGCATGCAAAGCGCCATCTGCTGCAACTATGATACACGGGGCTTATGACACATTGAAGTTGTAGCAGTAATTAACGAGACAATTTCACAAATATCATTGACAAAACACCAGTATCACAGGAAAATATATAATTGACAAATTATGATATGTTGTGCTTTTTTTTCCTGCTGTTCTCAGTTCTTTGTTTAATTAAATAAGTAATTGATAGAATAATGTTACCTTACCAATGTTACAATTGTATTTAGGCCAGCATGCCATTTATGAAATACAACTTTCCAAAAATTACATTAAGCAAAAATGTATGGTGGAAGGCCTATGGTCCGACGTGCAACAGTGAGACACATGCTTGAGTCCGACCCATGCGTGGCCGGTTAAAACTTAAAACTCACCCATGGCTCCCTACATGCGTTGCCAGTGAAAACAAACCCGTGGGTCCCTGTGAGGTTAAGGTTTTGGGGTAGGGTGTCAGACTAATGCCTGTCGGACTCTTAGTACGTTGGAACAAACGCATGCACCCCCTAATGATATGTGCCCAGAAAGACCATGCTTTGCAGCCTCTATTACCGGTAGTACCCAGGGACAGAGTTGTGGGAATTGGTGATTAGATTAGTCACACTGCTTTGCTTCAACAAATTGCTTTTGCTGAGGTTTTTGACATCTGCATCCTGATGAAAGTGTCTGTGTGATAACCATACAGATGATGATGATAAAGGTAATTATGATGGTTGGTTGGTTGTTTACAGAGGATTTGTGAGGGCGTTGCGGTGTTTGGATGGAGAAGGCTGAGGGGGACCTGGTGGATAATTAAGGCCTTGAGAAAAAGCTTGCTAACTGGGTGAAGACCCCAAAGCCTTCAACACCTCTTTTACACTCGGAACCTAGCACCTTTCATCTTCAGTGCACCGCTAACCAGGACAGTGCTTAGTGATACATGCTTTCAGTGAAGCTGTTAGCCTTTCCTTATATTAAACATAATGGAGAATTACCACATTTAGCCCACTCTTTTTTTGCCTTGGTTGACACAGGATAACATGCCATGGTCTGAGCCATCTCAGCAATGTTGCAAATACTGCATCTTAGCAATTGCATAAAAAATCTCTGACTAGAACCAATTAACCAGATGAGAGGATTTGGGAAACTTTATGGATCTCCGCAGTGGCACATAGTTGTGAGATGTTTTTTGGAAAACAAACAATTCATGTAAAAATCATCAATTCATGTTCAATAGATTCACAATTTCACAAATAATTAATGCTGGTGAAAGTTAGGAGTTCTTACTGTATGTGTGATATGAAATGTAAGCTTACCATAATTACATTCATTTTCAAGGGGTTTAGTGGAAACTCCATTCACTTTCAGTTGAGCACCACAGAGGGGAGGTGTGTATGCAGCTGACGCTCGTTAATGTTAATTGGCAAATTGGCAAGGCAATTACGTTTTCTGCATCAAATAGAACTTCACCTAATCTAAAGATGCCACCAAAGACAATTGTTTTTACAATTTGGTATTATATATAATACCCTGTTATTATATATAATACCCTCTTTGGTATTATATATATTTTTTATTTGAGCTGTTGGAAATAACTAGGTTACACTTGGTAGATAAAGTCCAGATGAAAACGATAATATATTTATCTGTAGACTTGAAGGATATATAGATCATTTAAGGGTTGAGGTGAGCTTGCTTGTGGTAATTACTTTGTTTCTACTTATTCTATTCTCTGTGTCCCTCTCCTCTTCCCTCATGAAGCCTTCAACGTTTGCTGTAAGGACAACGGTTTCTTCATGGTGTTTAAGTGTCGGGAAGAGAATGCTGCTTTGAAGGAGTGCCTCACATTACAGTGGGTGTTTTACAGTTTTCCCTGCAACACTTAGACACGTATCATTGCTGTCCGGCAGAAACTAGAGTTCAGGCCCGAAAATTAAGTCCCGGCCCTACCTGGGCCCTCATCAAACCCTGTACACTCAAGACACTGCCCCCGCTGCCACACACACACACACACACAGTAAAGGCCATCGGGATCGGGAATCAAACCCGCGGCACACTCCCAGACTTGATTATCAGCCAAGGTGCCCAGACAGCTATGCCAGCTACCCAGGCTGTGATTTAACCTTTTAAACAAAACTTTTTGTTTAAACCAAAAAATATCGCTTACCCAGCCCTACCTTTTTAACAAGAGCTAAAATAAGAATTATATTGGATACATTTGGAACACATTTCCTGAAAAGTCACAGTTTTGGACATAAGGCTTCTACTCAACAGCAACAAATCATTAGCATGACTTGCTTTAGTCATACTTCCTGCAGATATATGAATGTATAATTGAGAAGGTGGTTTAGATAGCTTTTTCTTACAGTATTAATGTCTTTGAATCTGACTCGTTTTATTTGTTACACTGTGGTCTGTGTCTGCCTTTTGTGTTGATTATTTTACAATCTTTCTCACTACCTCTACTAGTGGTGCTATTACTACTACTGCTAATAAAAGCAATGTTAATAATTTAGTTGATTTACTCTTTCAATAGCTACAGAGACCCTGTCTTCTTCGAGGAGTGCAAGCAAGAATACATCCGAGAGAAGTTGGAGTTTCAAAGGACGGGAGTTCCAACCAAGAACAGGCAACAGAAAATCCCAACGAGCATGTAAACAAACAAAACGGAAATAAAAGCTATAAAGGAACAACATCCCTTCTTTTAAATTGAAGGCCTGGTGGTAGGCTGTATCAGAACCAACGCCAAAACTAGTCCTGTTTGCCATGGATATGGCTGATGATCTGTTAGTTTGGTGCGTTTAAAAACACCATGGTATCTGCTTTGGACTGGATTGTGTGGACTGACAGTGAATTATTTCCCAATTTTGGTGGTCTAGGTCTATGACGCTGGCATTAGATCAATTCAGTAATAGTAGCGATATACCCAGTCAACTACCACCAGATTCAATCTTGTAAGATCTACCCAAGCATTAAGGGTCAATGGACCAGATAGGAGCTTTTGTGTCATTGGCTATTTGCTGACCTTATAATAGTGTGTATATTGTACATACATTTTGGCTGATTGGATTGTTTAAACAATGTGGTACAGCAAGAACAGGAGGAATAATGTTGAGAATTGTGCTTTGCTTTCTTTATAGGGGCTTAATAATACCGTATGTCATCTGTTGAATGTGTGTGTGTAATATGTGTATACACACACACACACACACACACACACACACACACACACACACTAGTGTACTTTATTATGTCCAAACTCCAAGATCCATGGTAAAGATTTGTACTGTGGGTAACCAACCAGGCTCCTACAATAATAAAATGCAATGAGTGTTTTAAACTGGGTTTGATGGAATTTTCTTGTTTATAAAATGCATTTACCTGGGAAATCAAACATAACTGTTTTAAGTAACCTTTGGCCACAATTTATGTCAGCCAGTCACTGAAAATTGTGAATAACACACTTTATAGTATAAGGTTTTAGGTGGAAGATGACAGCCTAGTACACATACTGTACCAAATTCAATTATTTTGTATATGATTTTGAGGGGAATTGAATAAACATTTGACCTGAAAAGTGCATTCATCAAAGATGTAAAAAGTCTGAAATTGCTGTAACTGAATTTCCATTAAACATAATATGATGATTCTGTTTTTGTTACATGTGAACAGGTAGTATATATTAACCAATGAATATACAGGGATTGAAAAAACTATTATGGGGGACGACGACAAAGATTTTGTAAAAAATTCGAATGCCCATATATTATGTGGTCTGTTACTTTATAATGAAATACATAACGGTGTGGTATGGGACCGGGTCTCCTGTTTAACCTATGCAAAATGAATAATTAACAGCACTACGTTATTCTATATTCACATTAATCGTCTTTGCAAATCAAAATTCTATGCTTGCCATACTCTTCTTGCACTATTATACTTGAACTGCACCTTCATAAATCTGTTTGTATCATTGCTGTCCGGGAAGAAACCACGTAACTCTTGATTTTATTTCTTGCATAAATCCGTTTACAACTGTGTTGGTTAAAATAATTATTGAACCATTGAAAAGTGCTCTAAGTGCTTTGACAAAAACCTTCTAACTCCACTTTAATGTTATTTTAATTTCATGAAAAATTAACATTTTGTAGTTAGGTGGTTTCTTCTAGACAGCAGAGATATATGGAACATAGGCTACTGTGAAGTTGTTCACACAAAGTCCACCTAATTTTGCTACTACAGGGAAGCACTGAGAAAAATGTTTCTTCATCCTTTTTTTCAAACTTGACTACGGTAGCGGTGGTCTCAAAAACATAAGGGAAACTTTGACAGGAAAAGACTCGCTCACCGTAATACTCGCTACCGCTACTACAGGGAAAACATGATGATGCTCTTATTTGTTTGCTCTTTAAACAATCTGTTTTGCCGTTATGTATGCTGCTGCATTGTCTGAAGGAAAATTGATTTTACTCTTATATACCTGTCCTGTACACAAGATGTAGCAATAAAGTCAACCTTGAACTACATATTTTTGTAAGTGAGATTGCCATTTGCAACCTCCACAGAATAGCAAAGACCCAAGAATTGACTAGGTGGATATAAAAAGATGAGTGATTTGATAATTTCACCAAATTGAATTGCAAGTATATTAGGCATATTATGAGCCATGGAACAATACCATACAGTCACATTCATTCTTTCATTTAATTTAAGTCATATTTACAAACAGTCTGAAGTGCAGTAATTCTAAAATATAATCCATATCTACTGTACATTGCATTTTGGTTTGCAAATCGTTCACAGAATTATGAAACTGCTGCTGTAAAATAAAATTTCTTAGAAATTAAGAAATAATAGATGACAATTGCTATGTAACAGACTGAAAGAAAAATGGAAGAAAGAGAAAGAAATCTAATGACTATGGATGGCCCTTTGTGCACCAATTTGACAAGTCATAAATCACATTACACTGCAGGTTATAATTCACTTATCGTATGTAATTTCCCCGCCACGGCAAATAATTCTTTAACACATAAAACAATCTTAAGAGGGTAGAGGGAAGGCCAAAACCAATGGTTTGGAGTGCAAAACTCAGCCTGACAATACTTAAAGCCCGCCATATACATGCACAGTCTTGTACTGTATACTTCATTCTGTGTGCCCCTGATTCACACCTTATGAAAGTTTCACAAGGTTTCCACACGCTGTTCTGATTACGAAGACTGAATGATAATCCCATTGTCATGAGCACCTTATTTTTAACCTGTTTCAACTGCCCTCATCACACAGCTGAACTCCTACTCACAGATAAACATTTCAGCACAGTACAGATAGTTGCTATTATTCAGAACCTGCACCCACAATAAAGGTGTCAATGCAGGGGAGTGTATGTAACCTAGTCAGTAAATCCTCAAAATAAATGTACAAACATACCCCTAAATACTCTGACTCCTGGCACAAGGCAGAGATTGCTGCTGCACATTATAGGGAACAATTGACTCAGAGACTACTTTGAAATCACTCTTACAAGTCAACACTTCCAACAGACTGCAGATACCAAGGTTGACAATCTCAGTGCAAACAAAGATTGGTTCAGCCGTTGACCACACTCAGTCGCAGAGGTACCCACATCATAGAAACTCCAACCAAGAGCCCTAGGTTCCCCTGGTTTAGGGCCAGGTTAGGGTTAGATTTGAGGGAACATGGGTACTCTCCCAGCCTGCCATCTCTGTGTCCCTTTGTGGTTAAAGAAAAGATGCTACACATATTCATTTGACAAAAGGGCTGAGTATGTGTTAATAGGCAGGTTTAAAGAGAGGCTTGCTTGAGTTGTAGAATTGTATCATGATTGAAATAGTAAACAGTTGAGCCTTTCCTTTTTTTATATATTTGGTGCTAGTGAGGCTAGAGTTTCATTCCAAAAGCTGTACATCTATTTTTGAAAAAAAAAAGAAGAAAAAAAAATAACTGCTATTTAGAACTGTTCTCAAACATATAAATGCATTGCAATGCATTTTAACATGTATCAAAGCAATGGTATTCCAAGATAGATAATGACTTAATATTTCATACTTTCACTGCAATGCCAGCAATCGACTCAGCAGATAAATTGAAACAAATGTACCATTCCAATTGCTGGACGTACTTTATTGGAATGAAACTCTTCAGTTTATTCTACTGGTTTAACTGTACTGTTGTCTGTAGCCATCATAGTACAAAAAACAAACACATTGAGTCTGCATACCTAGACATAGCCTTCACACTATCATGAAACAACCATAGCACTATATATACCTTTTATACGTTACAACAATCACATGTAAAGAGACTTTACATTGCAGGGGGTACAGCTTTATAAAATCTAGTACTATACATCCAGCTGTGGAATTGGATCAGTGTGGCCACAGTGAATGTAAAAGTAGGCCCTCAAAGCCCTATAGGATTATGAGCTGATGATGCAGGCAAGCAGACGATGCTTTTTCTTCCGCACACGTTAATTGGCACACACAGACACACTCTGCTTGCATACATGCTTTTGCACACTCATGCATTTATGTACTTGCATACATCTCTCACACTCTCACACACACACACACACACACACACACACACACACACACACACACACACACACACACACACACACACACACACACACACACACACACACACACACACACACACACACACACACACACACACACACACACACACACACACACACACACACACACACACACACACACGGTAGAGTGGCCGGATGGTAAGCGCAACAAACACACACGGCTCAGGGGTAGAGTGGCCGGATGGTAACCGCAAGGTTGCCAGTTTGAACCCAGGCTCCCTCAGAGTTCGTGTCGAAGTGTCCTTGAGCATTACTCTGAACCCCTAATTGCTCCTGATGTGCTGGTTGGTGCCTTGCATGGTTTCCACCGCCATCGGTGTGTGAATGGGTGAATGTAATGCACAATCTAAAGTGCCTTGGATAAAGGTGCTATATAAATGCACCATTTACCCCCCCCCCCCCCCCCCACACACACACACACACACACACACACACACACACACCATCTGCTAAAGGCCTCTAAACAACTTTCCCTCCATTAAGTTCAGATATGTTCTCCAACAAGGTGTCAGATATGTTCTACAGAGGGGCCACATTAATAGTGAGTGTCCAAGGGCTATACTTAGAAAAGTCTCCCATCTGGCCCTGTGGTTAGTTCCCATGGTCAGTAGGTCCAGTTCAGTCCAGAAGAGTGGTCTTATCAACTTAAGGCAGGTTGGGTGGTAGCTATGTGGCAGGGTTGGAGACTCCATTCATCCATTTGTTTACCCAGACATTCACATATTTGTTAATCAAAGTCTTCTTCAGTAGGGCTTGGCCCACTTGGTATTGGGGGGGCTCTTGGGGCTACAGTTCCCGACTGGTGAGGAGGAGGAGTTGGAGGTGGCAGAGGCAGCTAAGATAGGGGGGCTACTGGGATGTCCCTCCCAGAACATGGCATCGCTGGGCTTGGGGGGGCTGGGGAAGGACCAAGAGCTATCATCCAGGGAGGCCTGGTTGACAGGAGGGGGAGGTAGGAGGTTCCCACCCATGGCCCCAGCGGGGCAGTGTTGGGTGGACCAGGGCCCGTTGTTCCAACAGTCTTCCCTCAGTCCATCTAGCAGTGGGGGTCCTGATGGGGCCCCGACAGGGGGGCAAGGGCGACCAGAGCTGGAGGGGACTGGGGGGGCACTAGGGGGGCGAGACATGCGGAGTGCTGGATGGTTGTTGTTCTTCTCCACATCGTCCAGGCATTGGACAGGAACTGTGGCAGCAGCTAGAGAGAGAGGAAGTTGGAAATAAGGACAGATAAAAAGGGGGACGGAGGGAGAGATCAGGGAACAGAGAAAAAGACCAAGGGCTGTAATGTAACTATCAATTATTTTGTTATGATTCTAACATATAATTCACAGAATGTCTGAAACATTGTCGCTGTTCCTCACTGACTGCACCAATCGCTCAGAATTTTCACACAGGCATTGATAATTATATTATAGGTCTTAACAAAGCCCTTTTTTCAATTTAAGAAATGTAATGCTGTTAATTACATTTATTAGTGAATTAATGAATGAGAAAACTCACACAACTCACTCACAACACTTGAAGGGGACAGGGAGGTTCATAATAATTATTTAAGAATTTTAATAAATAATTACATCAGTATTCAGTCTGCCTCATGGTGGCGCTATAACAGCCCCCTTTACATTTTACCTTATAACTCTTGAACCGTAGGCTGTAAAATCCGATTTTCTTCAAAACACACTTTTTGCTCTTCCACCTACAGATTTTGTCCAAATATCACAAAAATTGGTACACATTATCTCTGGACCTATCCGATTAAGCCTGGTAGAACCACTCTCCCTGCTGGACAACATTTGCATTCTGCCAGCTATGGGTGAGTCTGGGATCTCTCAGGCAGAGACGATGACCAATTCCGGCCGGGGCCGCTAAATGCGGGATCAACACGAGACTTATGACATATTGAAGCTGTGCCACAGCGCAATGTAAACACAACCTAACAAGACTACAACTCGAAATTATTATGGACACATCAGATTTTTGTCCCGCTGCTTCCATTTTCATCCATAGGGAGTGCCACAAATGTGAAAAATGTAAACGTTTGTTGCAAAAACATGATTTGGGGGAGATAAATGCATCACTTACACATGACCACAGGGGTGACTTGACATTGTAAGTGGCTAGCTAAATCAGTGGGAGGGGCCTATATTTCTGAAAGCATCCGTGTCTGCCAACCACACCTTTCCTGTACTACTTGCCTGACGGGCTGTACATAATTTGGTGTTCATATATTCGAACGGGTAAGGACTAGTTAGAAATTATACTATTTTTTGGATAATTTTGAATAATGGATTTCTTTTTTTTAATCAAGAAACACAAATACTTTAATATATAGTTTACTAAATTGATTATTGTGATTAAACACTTAAAGCAGCACTATGTAGTTTGGGATGGTTGTGTGGTCAATTTGGACACAAATTACATGGCAGTGAATGTCTTGACTTTTACCCAAGATTCTCTGCAAGCATGTCTGGTAAGGAAGTGCTGTAATTGATTATTTATGACTGGCATTTATGGAGGGATGATTGTAATTGTTTAAGTTGATACTTAAACATGCAACTTCATAATTTTGTGGGCCATACTATGCTATTATAGTTGATAAAGTTCCATAGTGCTGCTTTAAGCCCTGTTGTATTATCTGTCATACAGTGTTACAAAGACATAGGAAAAATAGTCAATATAGTATAAGCTAATTTGTAGATCTGCTATTTTCACTATTTTTGTAAATCAATGATTTTATTCAAATTGATTAAACCTATTAGTTTTATTAATGATTGCACCCCTACATCAATCAATATTTGTCAGATGTTAGAAAGTTTGTAACATTCTTTGAAAATGAAAGGCAATGTTGTATAACTGCCACTAATATAAAATACCTTTATGGATATGTGGCTGGAATGGTTTCTGCAAAGAGAGGATATGTGATATAATTGTTAAATGTTAATTTGACCGTGAGTGTGAAAATGGATCTATGCAGAAAAGACAGAAAGAAAAAAGATTTAATAGTCTTGATATTAAATAATTCAAATACTTTTCACAGAAGTTCATTTGATAAAGGAATCTGATTTCTCCTGATCGTATCCTACAGATATGGAAATTATGTATCCGCATTCCACAAGGTGCAATAGTGCAAAGTATGTGAGCAATGTTGATTGCAATATGAAGGTTTACTCTTATTAGGGTCATTGCGACCAACTCACACTCAATCAACATTTTACAAAATGGTTACATTTTCTAAATGTTTCATTACAATTTTTTTAAATGTTCACATTAAACTCCTTACAAAACAAGCAGTGTGGTAGAAGAAACTATAATACAGTAGTTTGAGACCACCAAATATAAAGGATACCAAGCAACAATTGTGAAATTGATGGTCCACGCAGTTAACTTATCAAGCTGTATACAAGTCAAAGTCGCTATCGTAATCATGAACACACCACGGCTTTGCCATCAAATCATCATCTTTAGCGGATAATAAAGTTTAAATGAGAGTTCCTCCTTCGCCTTTCTTCCCTCCAGTCATCCATCCATTCAAACCTCCCTCCCTCTGTTCTTCTCATCCCTGAGAGGGTCTCATGAGGCCCAGATTTGAATAAAAGTGATTCCAAAGGAGGGACCTTAGAAGAATACAGATGCACAATATCTTTGAATAAATACATAAGCATCCCTCTTCCCCTCTCTCCCCCCCCCCCCCTACGTTTCAGGATTACCTCTTTATTTGGTGGAATAAATAAGCCTATATTTATTTTCTTGACATATTTCCTTTTAATTTGCCCATCCCCATCTCTTCTTCTGTCGCACAAAAGGAGCAGTCAGACAACAAAGGGAATGTCTTCTCAGAGGGACAGACCTGGAGGGAGCAAACCAGTTCATAATACCCTTAGCACGTCTATAGTCTTCTGCTGGTAGAGTATAATACAGAGAATCACACAGACAACTAATTTCAGGGGAAAACTGTTTGTTAGATGTCAAATTCCAGTGATTACACATCATTTTACAAGCACATTCTGAGGGACGCTAGCCCCTCCTATGCCCAGCTTTGTGTTTGTGTGTACCCCATTAGCGATGATTTGATTGTCTGAGGGCTTAAAAAGTGAGGATAAATAGAAAAGTCAGAATGGGATGATATGTAGCTACCATTATAATTTGGAACCAATCCTATTGGATTTTCTTATAGGACAATAAACCTATAAGAAAAAAATCATTACAAAGAAAATCTGAATCAGGACTTTTTTGACTAGGGATTTGTATAACTGCAAACAGCTTTTAGGCCCTTATTAAACGATCTATGACACATGGTCACCGTCTACTCTAAATTGCATGGCACAAGTGCATTTGGGTGTGTCAGTCCAATTCCGATTTTCTCTAGTTAAACTGTGCATAACCTGGGCACAATGCACAGTGCTAGACGCAACGGGTTGTATTTAGTATCTTAATTAATTACAGGAGGCTTTTGGGCATAACATGAATAAACCAATCACGATGTCATCTCCCATTGTCTTTAAGAGACAGGTGGGTCTGCACCACATTTCTATGCAAATTGCAGACTTGGCAGGTTGGAGGAGAAGCAAGCGTTTTTCTGCTGAGGCAACAGATCTGCTCGTGCACTTGTCCACATCTTCTGGCATCACCAGAATTCCCGCAGCAATGCTGAAAGCCATATCATGATGCCAGAGAAAGAAAACTTTGGTGTGCGCATCGCACACACCAAAAACATGCAAACCAGAGATGGACCACAATTAATGGCTAGTGGCATTTTTCGGCATGAGTTCAGAATCATGCCTTCCTACGTCCTGTAATGTGTCTTCATTTGTACGTCCAAGAGACATCTTGACACAATCCACATTTCATAATCGACAAAAATCGATTAGTCTGATCAACCGCTTAACACCTGTTGTTTTGAACAACTAAACCCTGTATGTATTATACGTTGTTGTACAATGGTGGAATACAAAATTTGTGAAATAGACGATCTACAATCTATATACTGCATTTTTTAGGTTTTATATTTTGTAGCATAAATCAGTGCTATTGAACACCCTTTATGTCTATGTGTTGGTTAAAAAATATTGAATCAATGAAAAGTAGTAAAAAGCACGTCAGACAAAACCTTTTAACTCCATTGGACCCTCAAACTGTCTGCTAAAGCAACTAACTCCACTCCATTTGTTTGGCCCCAAAAATGTGTTTATTGTCATGATTTGTCAGGAGCCGAGTTGGCTTTGTACGAGGCTTAAAGGTCTTTAAATACTTTCAGAAACGTCTATAGAAAAAATAATGGGAACGGTGCCCTCCTCGTTCTGAAAGGGGGCGGGACTGTGACGCTTTATTTGGAGCCCCAAAGTGGATATTGATGACCCGTTTCTGCTATACGTTGTTCAGAGAAAGAAAAAGTGTCAGGGTTCACAAAATTCATCAACGAGGAGAGGTCCTTGAAGATTTTCTATCAGAAATTAAGTGTACTGAAATAAACAGTAGGCCTATCTCTTTCTGGTATCGCCGATCTCCTCACCTCCATGGTGCTGAAAGAGGTTTAATAATGCATTAATTATTTCTGAACCTCAGTGATGAATATCTCAGTAATGTCATCTGCCGTGTTGAACCAGTGATGTGTTGAACCTGACGCCCTGTAAATGTGGATGGTACAGACTGTACCCTACCCGGCGCCTATAGTATGTATACGAAACCTCTGTTGGTCGGAAACTAGTAATAACACTTGGGCGCAATGACAAGGCTTGTGCTATGTGTGAGATGTAAGTATGCCAACACATTTAAACAGAGGAGAGAAAGTGTGTGTGTGTGTCCAGGAGGCCTCACCTTGTCTGTTGTCATTGAGCAGTGGTTTTAGTTTCCTGATCACGCCTGTTTGGTACTTCAGCTCAGAGTGGAGACGTGTAATCTCAGAGCACAGAGCTTCATACATATGCTGCATGTTGCTCTCCCTGCAAATTAAGTCCATTGGCATAATTCATGATTCATTTTAACAGATGCTGTAGTAAAATGTTTGGCATAAACTTTAAGAATGAGAATAAATGTGGAGAATTCCAAATGTTACAAATCAAATGATGAAACCTGATTTATTGAGTGATCATTATTTTTTTGAAAAGTTGTATTTACCACTATAATAAAAGTGAACAATATGCAGTATTTAAGGGCAATTCACAAAATGCTGGTATCATAGTGGCCTTTCCACTCCTTTGTTACATGTGAAATCTCAGCCACACTTTACCTTAATGTCAGAGAGTGGCTTAAAAACAAAAAGAAAGGATGAAGGAGAGATGTCTTTCACATTTGGCTGTGTACTGAGTTGGTATATAACCCCCTCTAGTGTCCAAAGGAGCCAACTACACTATGTGATGTCACAACGTGATTCGACATGTTGTGAGCTTGTAGATCAGCTATTTCCACTATTCGTTTCTTTTAAAGTAGGTCTACTAAGTTATTAAATAAGTCAGTAATTTCTTTAAGTTACAAGTTGTTTGTCATATCTGCCCTGTGTAACGTTTAGTTAGTCATTAGTCATTACATGGAATGTAAATTAATTTAGAAAGAACACCTAGTATTGGCAGCAACCCAAATTCTGTAATATTATAGTACTGTACCTGGTGTCGTGGTTCCGATCCAAATCTTCTCCGTTGAGACCTTGGGGTTCCTAAAACAAAACAAAGTGTCAAAAAGAAGTACAGTCTAGTGAGGTTTAACACAATCAGCACCGGGATTTCTTTCAAAATAGAAGCTCGGAGGGGGCAGCTTTTACTCTGAAAGCCGGGGGCTTCCGTTCCATAGAAAAAACGGAAGCCATAATGTTGCTTGCTTACCTCGCTATGATTACGATCGAGTCTCTCTAGAAGCGTTAATATTCTGGGACGAGAGGCATGTTGAATTGAAGTCAGAAATGAAGACAGAAATATAGCCATCTGGCCCAGGCCGTGGCATAACGGTCTGGGCACCTGACTGGTAATCCAGTCGCAGTGTGCCGCGGGTTCGACTCCCGAGCTCGACACAGCCTTTACTGCATGTCATCCCCCCATCTCTCTCCCGTTTCCTGTCAGCCTACTGTCTGTCCCTTAAAAAATCAATAAAAGGCGTAAGCCGCAAAAAATATCTTAAAAAAAATAAAATAAAAAAAGAAATATAGCCATCTGGTCAAAACCACGGAGAGCTCCCTAGATTGGCGAGCCTTTCTTTCTGAGTGCTAAACAGGGGAGTGAACGGGAGTGCTCATGCGCGAAAATCAAGGAGTACATTGCAGAAGGACAGGCCAACCCTATTTTATGGGACACGTCTTTTAGTTTCCAGATACGGGACGATTCCATATTTTACGGGACGGGTGGCAACCCTGCTGCTTGGAAAATGCTGGTGTGCAAAGTTATAGATTCACGGCTGACTTCTCGTGTACCGGTGGTGGCAGAACGGCAAACTGATCTATAGAAATGATTACCATCTCAATATACTATAGAACTAAACAATTTTTTTTAGTTTTAATCCATTCAGGACGGGAACGAGTGCTGCGTTACGAGCTTGTAGAACTGCTATTTTGAAAAAACGTGAAAATGTGGCACAGATCTTTGAATATATATTCTTTCAGAGTGAATGTTTTTAAATCAAAACTTTGCTTCTGGGGGTCCCTGGAACAACATATTTTCAGATGGGGTTCGGCGGCCAAATAGAGATAATTCTCGGGTCCTCCACATGAGAAAGGTTGAGAACCACTGACATAGAAACATGTACAGGTGCTGTTTTGTTCTCTTACCCCAAGTCTTTCCATCAGTCTGCCATTTTGCAGTGTTAACCTATCCAGTTCCTCCTGCAACGTGCGGATCTTTAGTTCAGAGTTGACCCTGTCTACCTCCAAGTAGTCTGGGGGGGTATTGAGACTCTTCATCACTAGACATACATAGACAAAAGTAAAAAGATGAGATGAAAAGACAATGTATAAACCTTTTCTGAATTGTATATTCTAAGTAATAATAAAAGGCTTTCACTTCAGAGCATTAACACTTAAATCCATCCAGCTTTACCTTGTCTATGTGTTCGTGGAGCAATGAGTTAGCAGTTGATTATTGGTCAATATTTCTAAAATACACATTATCCTATGACTAAAGGAATTGCAATATAATGCTAGATGCTCTTTCATTTACAACATGGTGTGTAGATTCAGGTGCCTGGTAGCACAGCCACCTGAACCACAGCCAGTTATAGTGCCCACACCATGCTTCTACTGAGCACAAGAACCTGGGTTCGGACTTCAAATCCGACCCTTTCCTGTTTCCCATGACGCTCCTCTCTTTCTGTGGTTAGTTTCCTGTCTCTCTACACTGACCTATCTGAAATAAAGCATAAAATGCCCCAAATACATCTTAAGATTTAAGTGCAGTGCAACCATCAGAGGTGATGGCTCATTATGCCTGCACCTTGGCTGCTGTGGTTATCCTATCTGATCACCAAGAACGATCAGATATTTCAGTATGGTTTTCCATTTCTGCAGTCTTAATGAACCACATTTTTGGTCATCGTCTTCATAACTGGTCCTCACTAATACTCATAAGATGGTGGGCTATAGACAGTTTAGAAACCTGCCTACCAATAACTAAATTGATGAGGATTCCAAGCTAATTAGAAACAAGTATAGCAATTCACATTTTTCTTTAATTTAAAAAGTATGACATTTTGTTTGAAATTACCAAACCTGCCTCTGAGTAGCATCATCGTTAAGCAGGTTTCTGAATTACTGTCCACAGCCCTTCTCTGAGACACAGAGAGAATGTTGCCATCTTATAATGAGCATTAGTGAGGGCCAATTATATGAAGACAGGTTGACAATGAGTGAAGTGGTCCTTTAAATGCACATTTTAATAAAATAAAAATAAAAGCAGTAATGCTTGTTAGAGCAAACAATAATTACACATGAGCAAATAAATGCGATGGAATCCTGTGTGCTGTACCTCTACCTTGACTGGTCTCCATCTCTGTCCTCAGCTGAAGCACCTCCAACTCTTTGGCCTGTAGCTGCTCTGTCAGCACCCTCTCACTCTCATTCTTCTCTTTTTTCTGACAAAGACAGAAGGAAGACAGAGAAGGAGAAAGTTAGACATTAATATCCAGTATTAATATACATGTTAATAAATACTATTCACAAGTGAGCATTTGAGATGTACCAGTGGTAGACTATCTTCAGACCGACTTATATTTATACAAACACTATATAAACACTTATATAAGTTATACCTAGGGGTGAAAGTAGGCCAGTACTAAAAGATTCAGGGCCCTATTTTCGTCAGTGCTAAACCCCTTATCCCTAAACCTCTTTGCCTGTTTTACTATTTTGAAAAAACATTTTCGAATAGTTCAAATAGCCGATCTGCAAGCTCACAACATGTTGATGTAGTTCGGCTAGTTGAACAATTTTAATACATTTTTCAAAATAGTAAAAAAGAAAAGGGAAAAAAAAGAGAGGCAAAGACGTTTAGGGATACTGATGAAAATAGGGCCCTCAGTGCATAACACGAAGAGGGGACAGCATCTGCCTTCCAAACTCACAAAAAACAACCAATCATGATGACATTTCCAACAAGAAAACACATCTGCTAATGTTAGGTCAATATTAGGTCATGATGTTTAGTATTTCAACATAAGCAGCAGGATCAAACAAGCTACAGTATGCAACTGCACAGTGTTCCTGTACTTCATGATCAAATCACAGAGTTTACTGGTTTACTTTTTTTCCTTGTATTTACTTACGGTATTTACACTGGACAAGTGATAATTGGTATTACACCAAAGTTCCAAACATTTTGTTAGTGACTGACACATTACAAGAATAGTTCAAATAGTTTTTCATAACTTGTTTTAGGAACAAAAGCTAAATAATTTGCTATACATGATGTCAAGTGTTTCTAAATTCTACACCGTACAGACGCAAATATGTATCATGAATGATTCATGAAGCTGGTGGCAGGAGGAGAACAATATGAAACCTTGAAGGTTATTTGTGTTAGGACCGGCAAGAATTTCAAACCACTTTCACCCCTGTTCATCCATTATTAGTATATTTTATACTTTTCTTTCTCTCATCTGCTGTATATTTTCTTCTTTGTATGGGAGCAATACAATGTTAAATTCCATATATGAAAACATCAACGGCCCATAAACAAACTATAAAGTAGGATAGAGAGATATGACAAATGTCATTTATCTAAATGTAACATTTAAGTGGACACCATTAGTTCAGAATGTACGAAACTGAAGAAAGTGGACAAATTAAATTTAGTATTGTAATTTTTTTGTTTTTAGGTTTGGACTCTCTGAATGCGACTGACCTTGGTTTTGGATTTATAAGTAATGTCTTCAAGTTTGGTTCATAATAAAATCAAACTAAAATCAAACACCAGACTGAGAAATGACAGGATAACTATATCAATAAACGTACCAGTTTGTTGAGTTCAATCTGTAGGTCCTCCTTTTCTATATAGATACCTCTGTAAGCACTGAAGGCCTTGTTTACATACTGGGGACCCTCTGATGGAGGAGCCTCTGGCCTAAAGAGCTAGAACAGATCATAGGGGAAAAAGGGGAAATGAAGGCGGCGAGAGAACACTTAAATCCATCCATCTTTACCTTTATTCATATTTCACTCATCTATTTGACCTTACTAATCTCCTACGATCTCTTTCTAAGTACATGCCTTGCTCTGTGGCTGTTATATCATACTATAATTCTAACAATGTGTGTGTGTGTGTGTGTGTGTGTGTGTCCGACCGCATTATCTCCTCATTGCCTGCACCAATCGCTCCCACGCTTTTCACACAGGCATTGACCATATGAATATGGAGGGCGTAACAGAGCCCTTTTTTCGATTTGACACATTAATGATTAATAATGAATTTATTAGTGAATTAAAATGCGACCAGGGCGCAGTACCCCCGCGGCCACCAGGGGGGCAAATATCTCACAACGGGTAAGGACTAGTCTATATAAACAGTTTTATGACACTTCAGATTTCTCAATCTTGTCTCTTTCTCCGGTTAATTATGAATTGCATGGGCAAAACTCCCTATATTAAATTCTTTATAGGATCAATATAAGTCAATTAATATATATAAGAACCCTTCCACCAGAGGCGTCAGGTTCCTATAACGGCGGTGGGTGCAGCCCCCCCCCCAGCCACGCCCCCCCCCCCCCCCCCCCCCCCCCCCCACCAAAATATATAAAACAAATATTCATGGTGATAACAATCTAATATAGGTATGGTTTTGCACACCAAATTCATAATTAACGTACCAATTTTGGAGCTCTGGCTCATGGACTAAGAACCAAAAAGAACTGAACCAGTTCCCATTGGAAACCAACCAGTGGAAAAGGGGTCTCAGTGTTTACCTTATCCTCCAACTGTTTGACTCTCTTCCTCAGTAGAGCATTCTCCCGTTCTGTGTCTCTAAGCCTCTTCTTAATGTCCTCGTAGGCCGTGACCAGGGCAAAGTGTGATGCCACAGACTCGTCGCCGGCGCATACCGATACAGGGCTCTCACCACTTGCGCCATAAGCTGTCTCGTGTTTCAGGATGCAGATGTCATCATCCACCGCCAGGGGCTCCATGCCTAGTGCACAGACTAAAATCAGCTTACATAGCATCACCCCACTGGACAGTTCAAATAAGGCCTTAATTTACTAAATCTGGTTTCTATGATTGAGAAATGTACTCTAAATGAAATGGCAAAAAAGTTAAGTAAATTGTACCACTGCAAAAGATAACCAACCTTATCTGTCAATGTTTTTGGCAGATAAGATAAATGCAGAGTAGAAGACCAGCCTCTCCTCTGTTGCGGAAATATAAATAATGTTTTACCTACTCTCCAATACAAAGGCAGCTTGTTTTATTAGAAAGACTACTTTCCTTAGTGGACGCACTCTGAGCCCCCCTCCACGTGTATAAAATGCACTTTTTGTCCAGAAAGGGATTTCTTTCCCCACAGGATAAAATACTTTTGTTACTACAACACAAGCCGCCTTTGTATTGGTGAGTAGATAAAACGTTCATCATATTTCCGCAACAAAGGAGAGGCTGGTCTGCATTTCATGCGAGTCCACTCCATAGCCCCACAAGTCAGAACCCAATGGTAGTGAAGTTTCTGACATTTTTTAGACTCCATACCATGGGGTCCTATTCCATCGCTAACCTGCTACCTGGTACACAAACATAAATAAACATAAATACCGTCGGAAACGTCGTTTCTGCGGCGTTTGAGTGATTCTGATCGTTTGAGTGATTCTGATTCTGAGAGCTATAAGATACAACGGAAACCGCTGCAAATTTTCCTGTGACGCAGAAGCCGTTAAGTATTTTTAATACTTGTTTGACCGATTTGGAAGCTTTGATTCCTCTCTTCCTAACTTGTTTATTGACATCCCATTGTACCGCCTAGCTGGCTAGCTAGTGGCTGGCTACGACAGAGCAGATCAGAGGCAGGAACGTAGGGACGGCAGCTAGCCACTAGCTAGCCAGCTAGGCGGTACAATGGGACGTCAATAAACAAGGAAGGAAGTCATCAGTGCCCATACCCGAAGGCGGGGTTGGCGAAAGGGTCTTTCTGTGTGGAGTTTGCATGTTCTCCCCGTGTCCCCTAGGGTAGGTACCCTCACAAAAAACATGCAGTAATCCTGGTCACTAAACTGCCTGCCCCTGGCCAGCCGGGGCGCCTGATGGAGGGGAAAGGAACTGGTTGGAATAACGTGTTCCTTCCACGCGCTACGTCCAACCAGGGAAACTCCCCCCTGTCAGGTGTAAAGGAACTTGGACACTCAGGCATGAAGGAAGCATGAGTTCAAGTCCGTTGCTCTCCCCATGTCCCCGGTCCCCCCATATATGGGGACTAGGTCGGTGGAGGGTGTGTAGAGCCCAGGATCACATTAGATGATTGACACAGGGGTGAAAAATGGGTTACAAAATCGTGGGATAAAAAATATATATATATAAAAAAAAAAACAAGGAAGGAAGAGAGGAATCAAAGCTTCCAAATCAAACACAGATAAAAAATACTTAACGGCTTCCGCGGCAAAGGAAAATTCGCAGCGGTTTAGTTCTCAGAATCAGAATCACTCAAACTATCATAATCACTCAAACGCCGCAGAAACGACGTTTCCGAAGGTATTTATGTCTGCGTTCTATCATTTGCATACGAAAACACATTTCCGAACAGGGACCCCATGGGTTCGGCACGATAGATCGAGCTGACCCAGGGGGTTCCGACTTCCTAAGAGTTTTAACATCAAACTAAAGCACCAAAACTAGCCGCAATTTGCAACTCTAGATTTTTTGAATCTAGAGTTGCAATACCCTCCATCCACTTCCTATTCATGATTTTCGGTTTCTGATCTGCTGGTCTTAAATGACGTTAAACTCACCAACATTGCAGCTGTAGTCCAAGCTTGAATTATCCTCTTTCAATCTGCCGAGCTTGTTTTTCATAAAAATCCCCCGTAGACATGTTATGAGTTACTTTCTGTCCAAAATATTCCAAGAGTTCACAATCCGAGCCGCCATATTGTATTTTTGCAACGTGCCGTAAAACAAGATGTGAGGGGGAGCGCTTGTTTAATAAAAGGCTGTGCGTGATGGGGCGTCACACTGCGTCTGCCTCTTCTTTGGGTGTCTTACCTGCGCAGGTAAGATTCTATTAAACAAGCGCTCCCCCTCACATCTTGTTTTACGGCACGTTGCAAAAATACAATATGGCGGCTCGGATTGTGAACTCTTGGAATATTTTGGACAGAAAGTAACTCATAACATGTCTACGGGGGATTTTTATGAAAAACAAGCTCGGCAGATTGAAAGAGGATAATTCAAGCTTGGACTACAGCTGCAATGTTGGTGAGTTTAACGTCATTTAAGACCAGCAGATCAGAAACCGAAAATCATGAATAGGAAGTGGATGGAGGGTATTGCAACTCTAGATTCAACAGATTGTAAAAAAATCTAGAGTTGCAAATTGCGGCTACACCAAAACATGTATAAAGGCATCATTGTTAGGTTCTCTCAGGGGGCTACAAGAACAGGATGAGCAATTGATTGGTGGACTCATACAGATAGCGACCACCCAGCTAACATTTCCCCGCTAGGTACCGCCTCCCGCTGTCTATTTCTTCGCGTAGCACGCCCAAACTGCCGTGGCCCTCGCCGCGCTGTCGGGGCGAGGGACGATCGCGCTCATTTACATTTTAATGCCTCGTGAATTTACAGCGATGTACAGCCCCTCCTCACGCTGACGTAAGGCTTGCCTCCCCCGCCCGACTCTCTCTCTCTCTCTCTCTCTCTCTCTCTCTCTCTCTCTCTCTCTCTCTCTCTCTCTCTCTCTCTCAGGCATGGATGTGCATCGTATGTATAAATACATGTTGGCCTTGTTTTAGTTTTTATTCTTATGCCGTTATTGTATAAACTCATTAATAGTGACCTATTATTATTATTATTTGATTATTATTATTATTAATAATAATAATAATAATGATAATATTTAGTACAGCAGGGACTATACTTGTATATAGTATATACAAGTATATACAAATAGCCTATACTATATTTTAGCCTGTAACCAATCTGGCACCAGTGTTGCCATGTCCGCTTTTTATAAGTATACTTTGGGCTTCTTTGTCTGTTAAGTTGCTTGTAAATATTTATAATTTTAGTTGTGGGTTGCGGTTTTTTGGGCTTGTTTCCTAACCCCCAAATTAATATATATTTGTCGTTATGAGCTTGTACATCTACTATTTTCAAAAGGCCTACTGGCCTAGTAGGTTATTTTGGGATTGTTTTCATAGAACTTGTTGCTTATTTCTATCACGCAATCTGGCAACCAGCTGGTAGCCTCCGTCTCATCTCCACAGAGTCTGTGAGTGTGAGGGAGCCCACCAGGATTAGGTCCGTCTACTTTCCAGTTTCCACACTCGAATCGACTCGATATAAAGTAAACAAAACAAACATTTGGAAAATAAATCCTGATGGATACCTTCTCCTCTCGTTACATTTTGTCTATAGGTGAGTGCACTTTGGTGTCTGTCTGGGGATATCTACCGTGTGTGGTTCACAATTACTGTATTTGTTCAACATGTGTTGTTTTTAGCCTGATGCTAGCCAGTTAGCTAACCCCATTGTTCTCTTGAAGTAGTTTTCGGTTTTAAGTTTGAACAGTATTTAACCAATGCCAACTGTGAAATTAGGTTATAATGTAACATGTTGATGTTGCGGTGTAATTGTTTTGCAAAGGTTTTAGTACTTTTAGCAAAAATGGGGTACTGTAGCCTAATTCAAGTCAAACTGTGGGGGTCCTTGAAAGAGAAAAGTGTTTTATATTATTTCATTTTACAGACAAACAAGATGACGTTCCAGAAAGACCCAGACGGTGGAGGCTGGGGGAAACAAAACAACCTCATATCAGAAGTAAGTAAAATGGTTTAGTAGCGAACAATAATAATGTATCATGATGTTCTTTTCTAACGTCTTCTTATGTTGATAAAAGTCCACAATTATTCGAATTAGATAAGATTTGATACGTTGCTTGTGTAGGCTACATAAACATTTTTGCTGTAAATCTTTTTTTTGTCATTCTTTGTTCCAGAACCATGAAAGGCATTTCTAAAGTAAGTATAGGCCTACTGTGATGGACTTAAATATCAATGCTAATTGATATTTATTTTGCAAATGTAAAAATTATCACATAGTAGGCTGATGTTTAAAACAGACTTTTTTTGTTATTCTATTACAGGTGCAGATGCAGTCACCAACATGAGCATTGCCATGCAGGTACGTTCTGAGCCATTTCTTTTACTCTTCTCTGTTCTTGTCTCCTCTAAAGGAACTCACAAAAACTGCCCTGTCTCTGCTCTGCCTGAACAGTTATTTGGTGGGAACCACTGAATTAAGTAATTACTTTTTGAAACAACTGAACGTTTTTTACTGAAAACAAATTTCAATTTTGTATCTTTGTCTTTTCCTGTCTCTAAACTTCTCAGGACTGGAACCCTGCGTTCTCTACCGCCCTGACCTGGTTTCTACTCCAGTTATTAAGGTAATTGTTCATTTTCATTTTTACCAAGGACAGAAAATTGGCACCCAACAATGTGTACCATTTTTACCATCATAACATTTTGTAAATAAAGATTTGTCTATAATTTGTTTGTCTGAAAGCATTGAGTTATGTCAATTTGTTTTATTTGTTTTTACATTATAGGATGTTGGATTAGGAGAGGCAGGCAAACTTGTTGAAGCAGACGGCACAGAAAAGCCGGTTGAGGACGAGGACAATACAGAGGTGAGCTGTCAAGTGAAATGATTATGATGAGTACAGTGGCACTCTGTGCCACACTATGAGCTTGTAGATCTGCTATTTTTCAACAGCTAACAGCATTTAAAATAATGTTTAAAACCTATGAGGCGACACAGATGCGTCCTCAGGTCTAAATGGGTTAAGGCAGTGGTTCTCACAGCCATCAAAACGTTATCCCACATTTCACAGCAGTGATGGTAGGTAGGCCTATTTCAGAATGCCTGAATTTACACTTGGTTGCATGGTGAAAAAAATCTACAAGCTCACGTGTTGTGCGCCCTATACAAATGCAATCCATATCAATTTTGTATTTGATTTTGTTCAAATTACAGATGAGGTCACGTGGAGGAAGTGGATGATGGTGATGGATAAAGAGGAATCCAGTCTATACCCAGCCTGCATTGTACCGTGTGGGTGTCCCCGCAACATCCAGACCTCAAGGAACGCACCCAGCTTTCCGTGCTCGGAAATACAGACACAGGGACATACACACATTGCTACGCTCAGAAACTCCTGACTCCACTCAGAAGATAATTGGTGTTTTAAAGACTTAAGCACTTAAACTTGAGAACTGATATGTCTTCTAAATCCTCACAGATTTGAGTTAAAATGTTTGCTGCCTATACCCAGCCTGCATTGTACCGTGTGGGGGTCCCCGCAACATCCAGACCTCAAGGAACGCACCCAGCTTTCCGTGCTCGGAAATACAGACACGGGGACATACACACATTGCTACGCTCAGAAACTCCTGACTCCACTCAGAAGATAATTGGTGTTTTAAAGACTTAAGCACTTAAACTTGAGAACTGATATGTCTTCTAAATCCTCACAGATTTGAGTTAAAATGTTTGCTGCAAAAGAATATATAGTTACATAATTTGTGCCACATTTTCACAATGTTTCAAAATTAGCAAATCTACAAGCTCGTTTTCAACAGCTTACAGCTTTTAAAATAATGGTTAAAGTGGCTAAAACCAGGGGATCTTGGACTTCAGTGACGGAAACCTGGGGTCTGAGAGCTGGAGACGTTGGATAGGGTGCATCCTGGAACTTCTGCTGGGGGCCACCACCATCAGGCTTCATAAAGGAAGGAAACGGCCAGGCGCAGCCAGGCAGCTCATGAAATGGTGGTCCGTGGCTCAAATGCTGAATAACTTTGGCATGAAAAGGGTTCAAATGTATGCTGCACGATTTCTTGCTCAAAAGGTGAATCTCGATTGTGTGTTCTGTTTATTGCTGTGTAACTGTTATTGCAACATTACTGGGCCTACATAACTAACCACACAGAATAGACTTGGTGTTTTATAGACATAAGAAATTAAACTTGAGAACTGATTCCACAAAATCCTTGCAGATTTGAGGTAAAACGTTCACTGGGTTTGGGCCACATTTTCACGATTTAAAAAAAATAGCAAATCCTTGTAGATCTGCCAACAATCTAACGGCTTTTAAAATGATGGTTAAAGTGTTTAAATGATATGACTGTTTTCTGAAAACCCTAGATGTTTCTGTATCTCCAATCTGAAAATGTTGTTCCAGGGACCGCGCTACGAGCTTGTAGGTCTGCTATTATCCTGAAAATGTGCAAATCTTTGAATATATTATTTCAGAGCAAACGTTTTTAACTCCTCTTTGCTTCTGGGTAGTCCCTGGAACAACATATTTTCAGATAGGTGTCTGTAGCCAATTTCATAATATTTCTGAGGTCCTTGACATGACATAATTTGAGAACCACTGATATAGAAACATAGGTTTTTCAGAAAACTGTGGAATTGTGGACAGTCTTATCCAA
Organism: Protomyctophum parallelum; assembly: GCF_964188405.1. NCBI lineage: Eukaryota > Metazoa > Chordata > Actinopteri > Myctophiformes > Myctophidae > Protomyctophum > Protomyctophum parallelum. Next base: position 34,940,908 of record NC_139698.1, read on the forward strand.
CAATGTTCTGGTGGTTTCAGGAAAGTTGGTGTTTTACTGTTTTATAGATTTTAGGAGCCAGTGGTTCTCAAAGTGTGGTCCTAAAGTGCATTCTCAGCAAAATGGCATAAAAATCAACCACTTGTATTCTAAACTTGTCTGTTTTAAAATATTTCCATGTTTTTTTTATGTTTATGTGCCTTTATTTATGTTTAACATGGCTGTATAAATGTTTTCATTGTAACTTTTTTTTTTCCTAATAAAGAAACAAAATTAAGTATACATTTGCTGCTTTATTATGTTTCTATAAATATGTGGGAGGGAGGTGAGCATGGGGGAGGATCGAGGGGTCGCAATATATATGGGGGGGGGGGTGTCATAAGACAGCTTCACGCTGTCCTGCTGCTGCCGTCCGTAGCTGACGTTCGAGTCGCGGCAGAGAAGCGGGGCGCCGGCTACACGCGCGTCGGGGCGCGCGGCCCCCGCTGATCATGAACGACTCACCCACGTCGCGTCACGCGCCCGGCGGAGGACACGATCCGCGGCGCGCGGGGACCGCCTCACGTCGGCGGCGCGCCATGACTTGCTAGCTGGGCACTATCACTATTCACTTTCCTTTCCTTCTCTCATGATAAATATTTTTTTAATTGTTAAATACACTGACCTACACTTACTATGGCAGGCCCAATTGCCTTGTAGGGCATTGGCATTAGATTAAATGAAATGTGTGTGTCAACAAACGGATGTCAGCCGTGTATGCAGCATAAACTGTTTTAAGTCCGCAGACTCTCTAAATGCAGAATCATTCTGAGTGGGTGTGTGAACTTTGAACCTCGACAGAAGTACTGTCTTTCACGAAATCGAAAGTGAAACATGTTGCATGGAACGAGTCGCTTTCGTTCTGTCTTGATCGCAAATGAAGGAGCGAGCAATTCTATAGATATTAATATCCAGTGAAGTGGTCACGTGAAGCATGACAACATTAAGCTCGTACAATTCAAAGGACGAACCGTGGAAAAAATAAACAAGTTATCTGTAGAACCAACGATGTAAACAAACAAACAACGAACACTGCTCTGTTTGAAAGCTAATATTATGGCATTCACGGCACCTTGGACAGTCAAAAGTAAAACGTATCTATACGTCCAAGGCTGCAGAACATTGAACGTATTGCAATATGAATAACCAACAAGGAAGGTATACGTATTACGAACATCCGTATCTGCCTGGTGACAAGGGTCGATGTGATATGATAACATTTAGCTAATGCTAACGGCTGCTATTGGCCATTTAACGCTAGGTCTAAGATACTGCGACCTATCATTGTACATCGACAGCCACAAACCTTGTTAGATGCTGCCTTTAATTATATCACGTCCTGTCTGCGTCGGACATGTGGGTAATCTTGATTCAGAGAGTCTAGAAACAAAATAGTTGTGTTGGTCAAAGGAAAACAAAGAAACGTACCAGCCAGCCAGTGTCTCTGAGCTGACAGGTGAGACTAGAGAAAACAAAAACTTCCGGGAGTCACTTGACTTTCAAACACGTTTCAAAATAAAAGCATAGGAGCCTTCTCAGCTACAGTACATGGCTCTGTGGTGGTCGTAGGAAAAACATAATTACAACAATCAAAGTTTAATAAAATTAATGTACGGTATTATTTTTAGTGGATGAAGGCTACAGACAACATGAAGTGAAATGCATTATGTTGATTTTGTGATTTTGGTTAAATTTGATTAGGTTAATTTCCAGAGAGACTGTGTTTGGTTTCTATTTGTGTAGCATTATTCTGTGCCTGTCTGTCTGTCTGTCTGTCTGTCTGTCTGTCTGTCTGTCTGGCTATTATAGTGAATGAGATCTACATGTGTATAATAATAGAAAATAACAATTGACAAGAGAAACAATCAAACTGACGTACTGTAGCCTATGCATGAAATGCATACTACCTGGCCTCACTCCCAGAACCCACCTCACCCCTGCCCACTTTGACAGGCTGGAATGGCTTAGGGTTGACGACAGAGTACAGCATCTTGCAATGGGTCTGGTCCACAAGATTCGATATACCACCAAGATACCCATGTGACATGTCCAAATATTTCCTTAATGTCAACGAAGTCCACACCCACAACACCAGAGGGAGTTCAACAAACCATGGGCTACCCAGATTCGGCACAGACAAGGGACTAACTTAATTTCGCCCCTATGCCACCAAAATGTGGAACGCCCTAACAGTAACTATAAACTTTCATGACAGCAGACAGCCTAAGTACAAATATAATTTATGAAAAGCTACTACAGTGAAGTCTGTTCACAGAAGTTGTTGTAGGATATGTGGGGATTATCTGACGAGGTACCATTTGAGGGGGCAAAACCTTACCTAATCTAAATAATACTAAATTGTTTATAGGGTCAATATAAGTAATATAATATAGCCTTTCCACAGGAGTATATTTTTATATTTTTCCAAAAAGAATACAAACAGCCAATAGCATATTACAAAGTTATCCCCCTCACTGGGGAAAATTCCGGGAGGAAAACGAGCACGCACCAGGGTGAGTCTTCCAGTATTCATTCATAAAATCCGAATCCCCCCACCCCTTTCCCCCCTCACTGTATATGTTTTTTGGCCTTTTTACCTCCTCTATGATGATTTCCTGTTTTGGCTATATAGAAGTGTATATTTGTACGTCTCTAATGTTATGATGAATTGAACATGGTGGACCCTATATTGTAAACAATTAAGTGTAATGCTTTATGGTTTATGCTATGGTGTCATCCACAGTTAACAGTCTTGTATTGAGTTGTGCTTGAAATGTACTGTAATTCTCCAAAGTCCAAACTGTTAATAAATTCCTCAATCAATCAAAAGAGGGGAAAAGAGCCAAAGGTCAAGTTTATAATGTATTGACGATTTAAGTGGTTAAATGTCTGGAGAAGAAAAACACATTTAACATGAGTCCAATTATGTAGTATGGGTCCCTGCTTAATCTTCTCTCTCTCAGCTAAGGGGTCCTTGGCCTGAAAAACGTTGAAGACCCCTGTTTTAGAGACTCGATCACTCAGATGATTTGAGTGATGATCCAAATCCAATGTAAACAATATTAGTGTTAATGGAGGTGAAGGTTGTATGTTCCTTTTATTTTCACTAGATGGCAACACTACACAACTGGAGCAATATACATTGAAACTGATGATCTTTGTGGGGTTTTCTGACTGATGGGGAGACCCCAGTAGAGCTGGACAGTTGGACTCTGTTTTAAGTTTAAAGGTATATTCAGTGATTTCACTCAAAAAACCTTAGGTTTCGTTTTTGGCTGTGGGACCCAGCCTTTCGTCCAATCAGGATAGAGAGTCAAAAACGAAACCTAAGGTTTTTTGACCCCCAGGGGTTAACTGGGGACATGGAGGAACTCCTTATATGGCCAGCATTCTATAGTAGGGAGGATTATCACAACAAAACAAAAAAATAAGTGATATTTGAATTAAGTGAAATCACTGAATATACCTTTAACCAGTTATAACCATTTCATATTTAGACAGACAGACAGATAATAGATAAATACTATCTGCTACTTCTCTACTGAGTCAACACTGACGTCATCATTGATGAGCAGCAGTATCTAGGCATATCTCTTGTTGTTGATGATGTTGTTGTTGTTTTAAAAACATTAGGCCTACTTAGAGTGTAAGGGGATTGATTTTCTACTACAGTCAGTCATACAGTAGAAAGTAGAAACATTAGGCCTACTGTCAAAAAACAGTCATACAGAATTCGTCACAACACCTGCTGACAGCATGCATCATTGACACGAATGAGTTATATTAAAGGACCATACACTTGTGGTAAGGACGCGCTGTGATTGAAATTGAATTGAATTGATTGGCGAGTAGTTGCTGTGGGCGTGGAAGAGCTAAGCATGGTCGTCATTGACTGCTAGCATGTCATTGATTGCTAGCATGAGCATCTCGTTTCCTCTAATCTTGTTATAATTTGCCTACAATCAAACAAAAAACGTTATAATTTCCCAAGCAACCGTGCACCAGCCAGGTTAGTGGTGTCTAATGTGTGTGTGTGTGTGTGTGTGTGTGTGTGTGTGTGAGAGAGAGAGAGAGAGAGAGAGAGAGAGAGAGTGTGTGTGTGTGTGTGTGTGGTGTGTACGTACGTGTGCGTGTGTGCGTCAATTTAACAAAGGTGCAGAGGATCAGAAATCAGCAGAGAGAGAGCGACTGTATGCCAAATTTAAATGAGCTCAATTGAGCCCAGACCTTTTTTTTCTTCCTGGAAATAAAAACGTCTGGGTTTCCGAGGCTAGATAATAGCGGCTGTGAATGATGAAAAGCGCATATCCCCTCAGGTCAAAAGGCAAGTTGCACGTGGGGATCCTGGCGACAGACAGGCCTGGGCCACATCCACGTGTCACAGCCGCCACCACCTCCAACACCATGAACGGATCGAACCTTTTTCAGGCGAAAACAACGTGGGTTCAGTGTGAGTTAACGACCTGCTTGAAATGGAGGCTGGTAAGTTATTGATCACAATGATAGTTAGGTTTTTTTTGCAGGCCCCTTTTCCACCGGTTGGTTCCCAGTGGGAACCGGTTCAGTTCTTTTTGGTTTTTAGTCCATGAGCCAGAGCTCCAAAATTGAAACGTTAATTATGAATTCAGTGGGCAAAACCATACCTATATTAGATTGTTATCACCATTAAACCCCAATTGAGTACTTACACGAAGACAATGATTTATTGTATTACAAATTTTACATTTTTTAATATGCAAATGAGGCATTATGTAGGAAAATATGCAAAATAATCAAAAATATGAAAAAGCTACTACTGTGGAAGGGTTATCATGTATTAATTTACTTGTATTGATCCTATAAACAATTTAATATAGGGTATAGTTTGCCCACCAATTTTGGAGCTCTGGATCATGGACTAAAAACCAAAAAGAACTGAACCGGTTCCAATTGGGAACCAACCGGTGGAAAAGGGGTCACAATGGATCAAGCACGCCGGGCTAGTCGGGCTACTATGATCTGGAGTGCGATGTACCACATGTGTGATGTGAGTGAGATCTGGTATTTTCTGCATAACATAAAGCAAAGTAGCCTACACAGTTTATAACAACGTCCACCATAATTGTGACCTCACATTGGCATCAGGGATCTCCCTGATGTATTGATCCCTGATGTCATCAATATTAAGCCGGGCCCATAGATCCCTGATGTCATCAATATTAAGCCGGGCCCATAGATCCCTGATGTCATCAATATTGGCCAGCAACTCTACATCTGACCTCAAATCTCAAACCCTTAGATCTCCATATATGGATCTGATTCTGACATTCCATGTTGATTGTTCCCCATCCAGTCTTCCTCTTCGATGTCTCCCTAGTGATAACTCTCCATTTAAATTAGACAGGTCACCAGTCACAGGCCTGCCCCAAAGTTATTAGTTCAGCCGCGCCCGGCAAAAAGTTCTCAACAGGCCGAAAATTAAGGCCCAACCCGGTCGGTTCTCGCCCTCAGGCGTCTTAGTGGTTCATTTTAAGTGTTTCTCTGTGTGTGCGTGTGCGTGCGTGCGTGCGTGCGTCTCTCTCTCTCTCTCTCTCTCTCTCTCTCTCTCTCTCTCTCTCTCTCTCTATCTCTCTCTCTCTCTCTCACACACACACACACACACACACACACACACACACACTTGCAGGTATAGGCAATATAAACTCAAAAAGTTCGGAAATGTAACTTTGGTCCATTATTTCTCCGCTTTAATAATACCAATTGGTATTGTATTTTACAGTCATGCAATCATATATGAATAGCAGCAAAATGGGTCAAAAATAATGTATGCCTTGCATCTAAATATGAAACTGTGCCTCACAAATTACAGTTCATAACCAAATGACGTTTTCTTTTAATTGTCACATTAACATTCGTGTTTTCTTTACCACTTCATGTAAGGTGGATTGTTCTCGTGTGAAGCTGGACTTAAAACAGCCCTGGTTTTGCCACATGAACCCAGATCCAGCCTATCGATCCTGCACCGTAGCCCAGGACCAAATCACTGAGGATGTGGAGTTTGTCTACTCCCCAATGCCTGTTGGAACCCTGGTGCTGGCTGAATCAAGCAGCTGGCCAAAGTATGTATGGGATTGAGAGTTATTTAACTTATATATGTCCCAATTGTTCAGACCAGCTTAATTTTGATGCAAGTTGCTGCTGGCAAGCATAAGCCATTACAATAAAATGTTACAGTATATCTCTGTATATCGCTGTTGGGCAGAATTAGCAGAAACCAGCTATCATAATCTCAATTGTTCATTTTCCATTTTTTTTAGCACACAGAGGGTCCAATGGAGTTAGCTGGTTTTGTTTTAATACTTTTCATTGGTTCAATATTTGTTTAACTAACACAGACGTAAAGGGTGTTCAATACAGTAGAATAGAAATAGAAAAATGGAGTGAGCTGGTTTCTGCCAGACAGCGACAATATGTTGATTGGGTATAGGGAGACCTGCTCGTTGTTGAACATGCATACAATTACATCCAGTACGTTTTTTCTAATGGCTATTATAACCTATGATGATTGGTGCCCAATGCTCAATTGCAGAAAGTGAATAAAGATTGAGAAATGTCAGTCGTTCGACTGTCAGAGTCAATACTAGCCCATTTAGACCTGACGCTGATTCTATAAATGCTTTCTGAATCAGTACGGTAGTTCTCACACTTTCACATAAAAAAAAAAATAGCAGAGCTTGTATATCAGCTAACTTTGAATAGCCAACGCTGCATGCTTTCCCGGTTTTATTGGGGAATGAGGAGAGCAATATTGATGCCACTGCCAGTTGTAACCAGGTACTCATTAATCAACATTATTATCTCACTACCATCTATTATAAGTCAAATACATAAGTAGAAATACAGTCGCTAGAAAAATGCCACCTACAGAAAATACTATATATTTGTCAATCTGGATCTGTGTATCAGTACATGACCATTTCTGTTCCTGGCAGGGTGATGTCGCTCTCGGTGGAAACCTAAAAAATGTTACTCATGACACAAAGTAGTTTAATCACACAAAATAAATGTGTAAGGAACTTATGAGCTTTCCATAAGTAGTACTCGGTACTATATACCATGCCAATTGTCCAGGATTAAGTATAACCATGATATAGATATATTTGAAAACATGATCAATGACAAAAAACTCCCATATCTGCTGGGCGAAGTACAACAATGTGCAAACACAGCAGCAAGATTTGTGAGTTGCTGTGATAGGAGAAGGATATCAAATGGAACACAACCACCGTAAAGACTAATCATTGTGTATATGCCTGCACTATACCTGCATCGAGTGATCTTGAACATAGAAGTTGATCTATTGCAGAATCTGACAAAGTACATAATTTTTGTTTTTGTTTTGATTGTATTGCTGTATTGTTGTACTGTTCTTTCTGCTTTGGCAATGTAAACGTATGTTTTCTCATGCCAATAAAGCCCTTTGAATTGAATTGAATTGAATTGATATAAATATGTTCCTGCATACAGGTGGCCTGCCATTGTGTGCCCAGACCCAGACTCAGGACGATGTGTGACTTTGCGCAATGACGGCAGAGTGAAGACATACCATGTTGAGTTCCTAGGAAAACCTCACACCAGATGCTGGTCCTCATCTAGACAAGTGGAGCCTTACCATCCCGTCAACTTTAAGGTATTGTTAAAACTGCTGTTTTGACTGCTCTGTTATTGGTTTGTTTATACCTCAGATTCCGTTCAGTTTTTCCATTGTTTGGTATTAACTGAAGTGAGATTTCCAGAAGATCTGGCATCATCATCGGCTATGTATGAAAGTTTGTGCAGCATTCACACAAAGTGGATGTGTACACTTGTGTTTCTCAACACGCATCTCAAGGTCAATGCTCTGGGTATCCTTTTAGGATCACCTTTCAAAGTTCAGGGTAGTCTGGGTCACGTGAAGACGGAATGAGACGTGATTGAGAACAAGCTGATGTTCCCATTAAAAACATTGAAAACATGGTAAAAACAAGTTAAAACATTAAATATAAGGCTATAAGCCATGCTGTCAGAAGCAGGCTTTAGTTCAATGAGGTGTACCTGAGAAAGGCACTAGTCAAGTGAGTGCCCACACAGAGTGATGCAAAGCCCGCTTTGGTGTGGGCATCCAATTTGCATACCGATAGGATTGGAATCGGTTATGATCCGTCCTCATTATTTATGTGAAAGTCTGTGTTAGCATTGAACGCAAGAGGTGTGCCTGACATATTGTGAGTTGGGAGTGAGAATGCTTTTCTCTGTACTTTTCTTTTTCCAGATCTAGGAAAAGATCATCTTTTTTCTGTTTTTCAGCATCAATTATTATGTTGTGGTAGAGAAATCAGTGTGGAATTATGTGCATGTGAACATGCATAATGTATGTCACGCTAGTCTAGTCTGTTGTGTTGTGTTTTCATCATAGGTGTCTTTCACGCCTCTGAGCAGAGGCGGACTTACCGTTAGGGTGGGCTGCAGCCCCCAAATCTGTATGTTTAGTTATTGTCCCCACCAGGCCGAAGGCATGGGGAGAGAGTATGTTTTGCACTCCGTCTGTCCGTCCGTGTGTCCGTCCGTCCGTCTGTGAACAGATAATCTACGGCAGGGCCGGATTAACACCTCTGAGGGCCCTGAAGCTAGAAGGCCCCCCCCCTTCACGCGCAGGCAAATTGGTACACAGTCTCTCTAGAGCCATTCAACGAAACAGGTCTTTCAGATTTCTCAGACTCCATCCTGATTGGCTTCCAAAGTTCGCAGGAGTGCTCAGTTTCAAACAAAATGCTGCAAATCATGAACACATCGTGTGATTTTCGTGAAATTGTGCACACACATTCCCACTAGGCCGAGGAAGAAATGCCACGTGAACATTTTCAACTCAGCCTCATGGTGGTGCTATAACTGGCCGAAAAGTGTTTTTACCTCTAAACTGCACGGATCTGTGGATAATTTTGTATGCCAACTCCTTAGAGGCCAAGGAAAAACCTTTGCCTGGAATTTTTCACATCTGCTCTTTATAGCGCCACCAGGAGGCCGACATATGTAAAACACATTTTCTATTATTACTCCTTCAGATTTTATCCAAATTTCACGCAAATCGGTACACATGCTCTCCATAGTCATGTGATATGATTGGCTTCTAAACTTTTCAGGAGTAGCCCGCTTTGTACCCGTTTTGTACAAATCGCCACAACTACTCAACGCAGCGTCCGATTGTGGTGAAACTGTGCATGCATATTCCCACTAGGCTTTGGAAGAAATGCCACTTGACACACATGTTTATATTGCTCCTAAACATTTTTCTAAACATCACACACACTTCTATCCTCCTGGAGGAGACCTGTGCCCAGAAGGGCATTTTTTCTAGTTGTATATTTATTATTATGGTTAAAATATTGAGAGCTTCTGCTCTGCTGTCTGCACTGCAGACATGAGTGACGCTGTGTTGTGGGGTAGCTGTGGAAAGCCCTAAAGCCTGCCATGCATGCACAGCGGTCTGTCTGTCTTTCTGTCTGTCTGTGTCTCTCTCTCTTTTTGGGGGGCTGTGTACCTCAAAATTACACCTAAAATAAAATACACCAAATATTTTGCTGTAAAGCTGGCAACTGCATTAGTGCACTATTAGTGGCTTTACTCTTTCTTTATCTTCATCTCTGTTACTATGATTTTATAGAGCACATTGTGAAATATTTTGCTGAAAACTACTGGCTACTAGTGGCTGCATCCATTCAGAAACTAGTCTGTCTGCCTGCCTCTCTCTTTTGGGGGGGCTGGGTACCCCAAAATTACAGCAAAATTAAAACACCCCAATTTTTTTCTGGCCACGTTGCTTTGCCACGCGACCGAAACGCACCGCGCAGCCCAGAAAGTTTGTCTAGCCCGGGGGCCCTTGAAAGGATAAATCCAGCCCTGCCTCTGAGTGTGACTTTGTTTGATGATCTCTGACTGGGACCAGAAGGAAAACAACTAGCATAAACACAACAGTTTTTACAAAATCTCATTGCTTATACATCTTTCTTTGAGATTTACGCCAGACAATTAAAAATCCGATCTTTTCTCCCTGATTCCGATCTCTTGAAAACCACGTGATCGGAGCCACAACCCTAGTATGGATTATTATGAGCTGTCTGGCATCCATACAGCAGTGCTCTCTCCACTGGGCCTACAGCGCATGGCTGATGTCATGCACACAGTTGTCAGTGGCATCATCACCAACATCCAGGGAGACTGCGATCCCCAGAAGTTTATTTCTGATAAATGTATTTGGCCATTCATCCATGGTGATTTGCACCAGCAAGGAATAGGTGCATTGAAGTGTGTGTGTGTGTGTGTGTGTGTGTGTGTGTGTGTGTGTGTGTGTGTGTGTGTGTGTGTGTGTGTGTGTGTGTGTGTGTGTGTGTGTGTGTGTGTGTGTGTGTGTGTGTGTGTGTGTGTGTGTGTGTGTGTGTGTGTGTCCTGGTCTAAACTGTTGATGATCTTTCCTACTGGCCACTGTGAAGGAGGTGCAGTTGACCAAAGGGATCAGCAAGAAGTCCTATGCTCTGGCGTTTGAGGAGGCTACCACGCTTGTTCACATGGAATGTAAGGACAGACTCCAGACGTGTCACTTCCTACCAGATGAATGTAAGTCCTTCAGTAGCTCGTGATATGTTCTATACACAACACAAGTAATGTAACTTTTTGAACGTGTGAGTGCGTCATACACTCATCCATTTTTCATCAGTGCTTGTCTGCTTGAGAAAGGTCATGTATACGCTGAAAATATGATAAACAAGTGAAAACATTAAATATAAGGCAGCCACACTTTCAGAAGTGGGATTGTGTCCAATCCAATAAGTGAGATGCATTCAAACATTTAGAAAAAAATTAGATCTACAAGCTCACACCTCATCGCGTTTGGAGCTTGTACTTCAGCAATTTAAAACACAATTTAAAGGTATATTCAGTGATTTCACTTAATTCAAATATCACTTATTTTTTTGTTTTGTTGTGATAATCCTCCCTACTATAGAGTGTGCTGGCCATATAAGGAGTTCCTCCCTGTCCCCAGTTAACCCCTGGGGGTCAAAAAACCTTAGGTTTCGTTTTTGACTCTCTATCCTGATTGGACGAAAGGCTGGGTCCCACAGCCAAAAACGAAACCTAAGGTTTTTTTAGTGAAATCACTGAATATACCTTTAAAATGTAAAGTATTTTATTAATTATTATGTTTCTTGTTTACAGAGCCTAAAAGAAAAAGCAGAAATGCAATTTAGATTTGTGTTTCAATGCCAAAATCTATTAAATAGTTAATTGCAATTATTTAACAGTTAATATCAGTTAATTGTCATGTGACAGCCCTAGTCATAATAACTGTATGTGTGCAGTGTTATCTGATGATCAGACGCTGATGACAGAGATAGAACACCTGATGAAGCAGTTTAAGCGAGGGCCCTCCAGCCATGCATGCAGCTGTGGGGTGAGTTTCCTCTGAGCCTGACCATATTCTGGCCGTTTTGCAGAATGGCCACCACCATGTGAATATGGTCAATCCACTCGACTGTTAGGTTATGATACAGCAAACATTGCTACGGACCCACATTGTGACTCTATGCATAATTTATTTAGAAGTTTAGAGTTGTGTCTTATTTATATCATTGCGAAGGCATTAGTAGGCATGAATATCAAAGATATAATAGTTATGTTGCAAAAACGGCTCTGGAGGATTTCTACCCTAATAAGAATTCTTCAAAGTTGTCATTGCTGTACAGTATATACATAATAATTTAACCAGTGACCATAGAAAGGACCAAATGTGTTGACCTAGACTGGAAAACAGACAAATCTGTCACAGGAGGGGGTCCCTGGGTAGATTGGTGTGGCACTCCTCAGTTTGAATTACATTTCGCTTACCCCTTGTGGGTGATCAATCAGAGCCCACTATTCAAAGTGAGACCTTTTTGCTGTGATGTTGGAGTCTATTTGTAACCACTCCTTGGAAATAAATCTTCCACGCCAACGTTCCCAACTAATATCTATGCAGTGATATTAGTCTGGCCAGGCTTCTCTCTCTCTCTCTCTCTCTCTCTCTCATACACAGTTAATTAACCCGACCTTTCAACTAGACTACATCATGCACTGAATGTCCTATAACTTAGATATGAGAATGTGTATAGACCATATTATAACATCGCCTTATACAGTGCACAGTACAATCCAATGTCTGGTCACAATGCAGGGGGCACAGCTGAAGAGCGATGGTGATAGCGACCTAGAGGAAGTTGGAGATATGATGAACATTGAGAGCTTCAGATTTGTGAGCTCACCAACCAAGCAGGGCCTCAAGCAGATGCTCAGCTCCCAGTCTAAAGAAGTCACGATCATTGACGGTGTCATATTTGAGAGCTTTGAGGGGGAGAACCTGATGAATGTCAGCTCCTAGACTAGTGCAGGAGAGGAAGCAGTACAGCTAACTGACGTCTGCTAATGTGATAGTATTGTTGTGAAAAGTATTTTATTTTCTTGTCAGAATTAAAGTTCGTGTGACGGCACCCTAATAGTGTTTAGAGAAGTTGGAATGGTTCTTGTGGAAATATACCAGTGAAAGATTATAATATAAAATATAAATTTTTTGTTTTTGAAATAGTTATGCCGTATGACTTTGAATATAATTTACAATTTTTTCATAGTTTATCAGGTTCAAATTGTCACATTGACATTTAAATAAAAGAAAAGAAAATGCATGCTTTTTGCGTAATGTTCTCTCTTTTTTTTTAAAGGATAACGATGTTTGTGTTTGCATCATGCTTTTAATTGTTGAGTAGCAAATCCTATTTAATCCAGCTGGGCCAAATTTGCAATCGGAGGAGAGTATTACAAATAGAACAGTTGCTTAATGACATGCATGCCACAGTCTTCATGTGTGTAGGCCATTAACAGAGTGATACAATCCCTGGACTGTCTGTCCCACTCCAGCCCACCGTTGAGGTTAGCTCAGGACATGTCTGTGTATTTCTATTTGATTACACAGCTGCTACTGCTAGTATAGTATACCATTCACTAAGTTCCCTGTTTATGTATGATGCTCATAGCACTTCCTGAGCGTTGGGGGCACGTAAATGCGCTTAAGCTTTGACCTGATTGTGTCAAAGGGTCACAACTACTGTAGCTTTATAAAACGACCATCATACTAATGTTAAAAGCCCACTTTGTTCAGCGATGGCCTTTTTTTTTATCACGTGAACCCATCTAAATACAATGATTAGCTTCAATAACTTATTTTTTCATAATAGAACCTGAAGAGGACTTGTAACCAATTTCCATTTACATTTGAACGAAATTAAATAGCCCTGGAAAGCCCTGTTAGAGTGAAATGGAGAGAATTGACTAGTTAAGTGGTTCTCAAAGTGGGGTCCAAGGGCTCTCAGGGTTCTAAATTGACCCTTACATGTCAGAGTTAAGGGGGGTCCTTGACATTCAAAAGTTTGAACTGGTCTAGTTCAAAAGCCTGTGTTGGTGTGGCACTGTGGCACCGGTAGGTCATTGTTTATACTGACTGTGTACAAACAAGATCTGACATGTCTGACTATCAATGTAGCCAATTAACAAGCTCCCGATTAGAATGTCAGTGGCATGATTAAAGCCAGAAGTTTGGAAAGCATTGACAGGGTAAATAGACTGATATAATGTATGCAAATCAGGTCATTATTATGCATGTGTTAGTTCAGCGCCTAAATGAAGTGCTTGTTTGGAGCATCCGAGATGTGTATGCAAGCATGAGTTCTATGACAACATATTACAGAAATAATAGTTACTTGAAAAATTAATTAGTTTTGGCTGGCAGCTATAGTATTTGCTTGGGTGCAGAGACAGTTTGAATCAAATTATTTATTAACCTTTCAAGACCGATGCGCACCAAGATACACAGGCCCCCTGAATAATTACATTTGTAGTAAAAGCAAAACACCCCATTGGAGAAGAGGGGATAATACCCACGCGCGCACGCAACGCACTCACGCACGCACGCACGCACGCAAACACGCACGCACACACAGCCACAAACTTGCATCCTGTAATCAGGCCAGTTCCTGTTGTAGTAGAAGGCTGTTTAGCAGATGTTGAATTAGTAATGACAGAAGTTGTAGATCGCCTATGCTGATTGTCATGTTGCGTTCTTAAGTGGAACATGAATTATTCATCTGATATAGCCCATCGTCGCCCATTGCGCAGAAACCTTGTATGTCCAAGACCATTACTTGTAGATCTGCTCTTTGTGCATGACACTGTCTTGTAGATCTGCTCTTTGTGCATGACACTGTCATAAGACAAAGTGTAAATTAGGGCATTCATTTATGAAAAAAATAATAATTGTGAAATATAGACATATAGACGTCATGTAATTAGATGGTGAAGTGAACACACTATTGACCACATGAAGCATATCGTCTGGTGTGAACATTCTGCAAGTAGATTTGGTATAGTGGGGAAAAGGAGCAGACCAAGTATAGATTCCTGCGGGATGCCTGTAAAGTGTAAACTAAGTATAGGGTAGGGTTTAAGTGGTTAATCAGTTGGCTGTTCTTTAACCATATTTGACAAAGAATGGTGAGAAATAGAAACCGGTGGCACAGATCTCTCTGCTGGTTCTGAATGTTTGCACTGCAGTTTGGATCGATATAATGTAGGTGGTCAACATGTTATTTATCTTATTTTGTTGTATCATTGGTTACTTCTTGAACTAAATGTAGCCAAGTTAAATGTTTGTTGTGATCATATTCTACCAGAAGGGGGCAGTGTTATCCCCTCTGGTGATTATGGTAGATGCCACTGAATCATCCTTTAAAAGGTATTATGAATCCCTGCACATCACTCAATACAAAGGAGTGGAGAGGGTACACTTGTTAAATGTATTTTGTATGATGTGGTGTGAATGTGGTATCTTTAGATTGGTAAGCAATCTGCAGAATATACCCAGCTTTAGGAGAAGCCATTACCGACAGCTTTGTGTCCTATCCGAATCGAGCCGACCTTAATTATTAATAAATGCGTCCGACCTGGCCCGACACTTTCCCCCCCTTAATTTTTCTTTGAGGAAGGCACTTTAATTATTACACTGACTGAGCATTATTGTTATAATGTACAGCTTGCCTTGCCTGACCGTTAAGTTTAGACATTATGCCACACTGTGTCTTGTAATGAAAGGGGAACATTTTATATCTATAGCCTACTACTACACTGATAAATAGTATAACACAGCACACCGCGCATGCGCACAACACACACACACACACACACACACACACACACACACACACACACACACACACACACACACACACACACACACACACACACACACACACACACACACACACACACATACACACGACACACACACAAACATTTGTGCAGTCTTACCAGCATTGATGATTGATTTGACATTGGCATCTAATCCACACAGTGGGCAGCTTAGGCTACTTTGGGACTGTTCGTGCAAAGTTGCAAACTTAATAAAGTAGGCTATTCAATCAAACAATCAGCGCCAGCGGCAGGCTATTCAATATTATTGGTAGCCTATTTGCCGTGGTCCGTGGGCATGGATCGAGTTATTTACTCATACTCAAACTATTAATATTAATCCAACCATCGCGGTTTACATGCATCCACTGTGGGTGAGTTTAACCTTAGGCTAACGCTGTCTTCTCTTAAATGGTTCTTCCAGTTCCTACAGAATTAGCGTATGGACTCAGGTCACATATGGGGCTAAGTTCGGCGCTGCTGCTGCTTGCAACAACAAGCGTTGCTGCTGCTTACAGTGCGTTGTCACGCTGCACCACGCATCCTGGTTAACCAGGAAATACACAGAGAGACAGACTAGTCGGCCCGAACCGAATCCCCGACCACCAATTATCCTAATGCGTCCGAGCGGGTTTCGGCCGGGTATCCCAGCTGAGCTCTAATGTATAATATTGCTGTCCGGAGGAAACCTCATAACTCCATTTTTGAGGTTTTTCATTTGTTTCAAAAATATTGAACCAATGGAAAGTAGTAAAAAACGCATTGGACCCTCAAACTGTCTGCTAAAACAGCTAACTCCACCACCTCTCTCCTCATGTAATTGACAATATCTAATGTCACAACACCAACTTTGATGAGGCAGTATTGCATCGTTTAAAAAAATTATTAATTTCCTTAATGTATATTTTTAATTTCCTTAAAAATGTATATTTTTCATTTCCTGAAAGTGTTCTAACAAATAGCATTAATATACAGACATTGGTGGAGCGAATGGTCATAGATTTGCTCATAACAATTAAGTGCATAATTCCACAACTGTCTGTTCTCTACGTGGGCTGGCGAGAGAGAAACCTATGATCTGAATAGTCATTCTTATACAGTAGGGTATTCTCTCATTGGACTTCTAGCTGCCAGTGAAAGTGAGCCACTTTTGAACTGGCGTCTATTCCGTACATCAAAATAATGAAAATAACTGATCAGAAATAGCTGATCTACAAGATCACAGCTTGTAGATCATCAGCTTGTTCTGAGCTTGTAGATGTAGTGGTTAAACTGCTCCTAATTTGGTGGGGACATCCTGGACTTCACTGAGAACTGGCGAGGAAGTGGCCTACTTGAGACAAGAGACGGTAGGTCAGATCCAAGTCTCCCGTAAGGGTTTTGGTATGACAGAGGGCATCTATTGCCCCTGTAGACTGGGGATAAGCCTCACTGCAGCAGGGCACCCTACACACTGCTTTTGTTTCCACTGAGCCAATTAGAGAGTGAGATAGCATCTGTTCTGAAGGGAGGACAATGGCTTTCTCAAAGTGTGTGTGTGTGTGTGTGTGTGTGTGTGTGTGTGTGTGTGTGCGTCTGTGTGCGTGCGTGCGCGCGGACAATTACTTGTCTGTATTTATATCAGTATTTATGTACGTGGAATAATAATTTAAATAAGAATTGACAATGGAGACTGAGAAACAAGAACCACTTCTGTCTAGCAAGGATGGCAGATGGCATATGGCTTCATCTGCTCTGATTCAGCCGAACACACACACACACACACACACACACACACACACACACACACACACACACACACACACACACACACACACACACAGAGCAAAGGAGCATATCGTCGCTGTTGGGCAGAAACCTTGTATCTCCAGTCCATATATCAACTTTCTAGAACATTTAATAAATGTAAGCATTACTTTGTTTCCATACTAAAGTGTCACACAAAAGTAGCAAAATTAGCAGAGCTACAAGCTCACAACACGTCACTTTGCGGCATGTGAGCTCGTAGATCTGCTATTTTAGCTGTTAAAAATAGTGAAAGAGGATGTTGCTACGTCTGTTTCTGGGTATTGAAGTATTGAACCAATGAAAAGTATTAAGAGCTTGTTAGCCTCGGTATCCAGGCTTTTATTTTCGTTCGCTACGTTTTTTTTTTTAAAGCACGCTGACTGGGCCAGGCTAAGAGCTGGTGACTAAATAAAAACTACATTGGATTAATTGTTGATTTCGTCAACTAAAACTATGACGAAAAATGTTTGTTGGCTACCTTTTCACTGGGGAAAATCTAATAAAAATTAAATAAAAACTAAGCTATGACAACTAAAACTATGACTAAATATATTATCAATTATTTCAAGAAATAAAAACTAAAATGTTGGTACTAGTGGACAAGAGAACTAAAAGAGAAGTAATGTTTGGTTGTAGTTTGGTTGCACTCTGAAAATAGCCGACCTACAAGCTCACAACAGCTTGCTACAATATATATATTTTTTTATCCTTTATTTACCCAGGGAAGTAGTTGATTTTCAGCAATGCCCTGCACATAGAAACACACACACACACACACACACACACACACACACACACACACACACACACACACACACACACACACACACACATTAAAACCTTTGGCTCCATTGGAACATAGGTTCTCCCCCCCACCATCCGTAAAGTTACAGTTCTGGCTGGACACATGAGGTTTCCACCAGACATGCTGTGACGATATACAAATTCGAGCAGCACTTCCAGGATTCCTACTTGCAGACACAGGCAGCAGCGGCTGTAATTAAAAAGTCACTGCTGTTGAGTGGCGGTCTCACATATGCCCCGTCACCCTGTTTGTGTGAAACTTTTTGGACAGGGAGTGAGTTGCACTGCGGCTGATGGTCTCGGCTGGCTGTACACTCCGTCTCTCCATGGGACCTGAAGGTCATGTCCCCCTACCTGCTGTTGTCTTAAGAGCTGGGAACACTTTGATGACTCCTCCTTTCAAGAAGAGTAGGAAGGAGAGGGGTGTGTGTGTGTGTGTGTGTGTGTGTGTGCGTGTGTATCCAGGCACATGTACATGAGTTCTTGCATGCATGGATATATGCACGCTTTTTGTGAATGTGTGTATATGTGTGCATGTGCGTGTGCATGTGCGTGTGTGTACGTGTACATGTACGTCTGCGTGCGTGTGTGTGTGTGTGTGTGTGTGTGCGTGCGTTTCTAGCTAGCATCCCTGGCTTGGCCAGCCGGTTCCACCATATGGCCACATTTATCATGTATATCACTATTCATTAAGCCTGCCCTGGCTGACTGCAGGAACACTGCTGGGGGTCTGCTCCTCACCTCAGACGTACTATATTACTGCCATCCACACACTGTTGAAAATGCATTGATAATATACACGCTATATATAAATATCCACAGGGAACTCCTCAGTGTTAACTCTGAGAGTCTACAAATGTAACCAAATACCAACATTTTTGGTTACATTGTAGACTGTAGAGTTACAAATTCATTAAAGCAGGATTCTACAGTGTACTGTATTAATTCATATACATTTAATGATGTTTGGGAGACAAGAAACACTTTACTATAGGGTTTTTATGTGGGTAATATGTGTTTTTAGATATTTTAGTATTTGTCCTTGATTTCATGGACACCGGGCTCACTTACTTCATGGACTACATGTTGTCTCATTAAGACAGCCCTCCTCTATCCAGAGGAGAAGCCGTGCACCAAAGCATTATGTGAATTGTAGTCCAGGAAGGAAGTGAGCCCAGTGTCCATGACATCATGGACACTTTGAAATACTAAAATATCTAAAAACACATATTACCCACATAAAATCCCCCAGGAAAGTGTTTCTTGTCTCCCAAACATCATTAAAATAAGATCTGGTTGCAAAAGGGGTGAAGTGTCCCTTTAATGTGGCAGTGCTGTTGCGGACATCAAACCTGCTGTCGACTTTAATTACAAAGTCGGCTGTTCCGCAGGGATGTGGTGCTCGGTGGGTCAGATATTGGGAAGTGTGAGGCCAGATGTTGTTGCAGTGTCATGGTGAGGCGCCAAGAGACACATACAAAGAGAAAAAGCACGACGTGACTTATTTCTTAACATCCTCCTTGTTTGTTTCTTGAGAATAGAGGCCTTTGTTTCTCTTTCCCTCTGCTCTTACGCTCGTCTTTTCCTCATCCTGTGTATCTTTCTGTCTGTCTTTATTGCTTTATTTCTCTCTCTCTCTCTCTCTCTCTCTCTCTCTCTCTCTCTGTTCCCAGTGTGACAGTCTGACAGTAGTGGGGAGATGCTGTCTTCCTGTGTGGGGAGGATGTCAGCACGAGTGATATGTCTGTCTATGCAGTATGCACTACTTATTGCTCTGTGCACATGATGTGTGCATGTGTATGCGGGTTTTTAATTCATGCACATTAACTGAATGTACCAATGTGCAGCTGCATAAATTAAGTGTCCCTTGTGTGTCTGTTGTGTGTGTGTGTGTGTGTGTGTGTGTGTGTGTGTGTGCGTGTGCGAGTGTGTGAGTGTGTGTGTGTGTGTGTGTGTACATAGACACACATCACATGTACATAGACATGGACTGTGTGCTTGTGCTTTGTATGTGTTTGCGTGCGGCCTCTTGGTACTGTCAATCTTCATCTGCCTCACTGTATATCACGGCATTCAGAGTCCTTGAGGGTGGAGTCTTGTCATTGCTTTGTTTTCCTCGCTCCTCCATCGTGCTCAAGCCCAGCCAATATAGCCTATAGGACCCAGGGGTCCATACTTAAGTTTCCCCCCTCCTTTTTTATTTTTTTTAAAAAACCTCTACAGTCTACACCATCTCTTCACCAAAAGTACGTAGCTAATCTACGATGCGTTATGACATTGTAAATCTGCTATTTTTGCAGAATGCTCACCTATTATCACAGGCTCAGAATGGGAACGCTAGCGTTCATGTGGTTAATAAAGTTTATGGTTTGAGCAGAAAGTTATCTTTTTTCTTTTGCTTAGTTGTACTGTAGGCGTGACGTGGAATGGGTCTAAGACATCTTGTCCAATGTTTGTGTTGAGAAGGTAAGTTAGCTGCATTCCAAATGTTAAGTATTAAAGGACGCAGGCATATATTTGATATAACTAGTCTATAGAGGGTGTAGCTGTAGTGGCTCACAGGAATGCTGAGGCAGCAATAAATCGCATTCTGGAACAGAGATTGGACTTAAGTGCCGTACTCAAGGGCATTTCAGAATAGTAGGTGACCCTTAAAGGCTATCTCAGACCGTGCATTCTGTTCTGCTCTTAATCTGCTTTTAGCTTTGGCCAGGAACATCACTCATAAATAGGATGTGTTCCTCAGATGATGCCCAACCAATCAATAGTGGCATTTTGTTAGACGCTATCATACAGCGCTCAGGGGCTGTGCTGTACTGTCTTGAGGCTATTTACAACATGTAACACATCATTATATTATCGTTGGAGAGTGGGCACTGGGTAGAGCGACCGTCTGGGAATCAGAAGGTTTACCCCCCAGTCCACCCAGTCCCTGAGCAAGGCTCTTGACAGTTAGTAAGTAGTAAATATTGGTTAATATTTATATTAAATAAGCAGATCTACACGTTGCATCACAATGAGTGTTTGCTACTCTTATGTGATACTGTGTGTATGATGACGTATTACATTCATTTTAGAAAAATCATCAAACGTTGGAATGAGGAGATACAAGCTTTCTGCCCGATAGCAACGATATCAAATTTGGGGTCCTTGAAATGGAAAAGAACCACTGCCCTAGATGCCATGATGTGGCATGACCTGCTACCAGAGGAAAATAACCACTCCCCTAGAGGCCATGATGTGGTATGACCTGCTACCAGAGGAAAATAACCACTGCCCTAGAGGCCATGATGTGGTATGACCTGGTAGTTGGTACCAGAGGAACGAGAGGATGTTTGGATCCAGATAAGGATGAGGTGGAAAGCTTGACCTTGGCACAATATAAAAGGCAGGCTTGGTCAGACATGACCTTTGATCACAAAAGAAGCCCTTATGAGTGCATGGAAGGAAAACCCTTAAAAGAGATGCTCTTGCATCCTGAAAAGGTAAACCAATTATGATTATACGATGTGGGCTGTGTGTGTGTGTGTGTGTGTGTGAGAGAGAGAGAATGAGTGAAGGGGGTTTCAGCTGTGGTGGAATTTCCCTGCTCTCTGTCTCTATCAGTGGAATTACCCCTCAGGATACATACACACACACACACACACACACACACACACACACACACACACACACACACACGGACAGACATGGACAGACACCAAGAAAGGGAGAAAGTGTTACACAAGAAGACAACCGTTGTCTAATATTGTCACTTAACTGTAAGTCAAAGCTATGCAGAGGACAAATGGCATGCTCATATATTATAGTAAGGTGATATTAAAAGGTCGACTGTAGGCCTAACATTTATAAATACAGTACATCTGCAAGTACTGTTTATATTAAAAACTTTCCTACATACAGTGGATAGTCTATTGTTATTGCCATAAATGGGATGTGAAATGCAGTTGGTATTTTTTATAGCTAACATTGTCTGTTTGCATGTGTGCGTGTCTGCATGTCGACTTTGTGTCCAGCCACCAAGTAATCTTATATTGACAAGGTTTAATATGGCTGCAATTACAGACCGATAAAAACAAAACAATATAACAAAGAAAACTAAAGGTTATACATAACCAGGGTTATGTAAATAAACATTAGCGAGCAATACGCTTGTAATATGACTCTTAGGGCTGTATTTTGCGTGTCTTAAGTATCAGGTCTTATTACTTACAGCCCTAAGAGTCATATTACAATAAGCGTATTGCTGGCCCTAGGCCAGACCAACAGGTCAGCACCTACCGATTTCGACGGGTCTGGGTGCTCGAATACCCAATAACCGCAACGGAGATCCCTCTGCACCCGTGGAGGGATCGCGCCATGACCAGTGGACATGCCCGAACAGACCTCATACGAGGCCTGACGGTCATTGTCGTCCCTGCTGTGCCCCCTCGGGGGACAGGTTTTCATCCAGGCACCGGGGACTCTGAACTTAAGCAGGGGCCCTGAGTGGTCTATGGACAGAACGATTCTAAACCCGTTTGTATTTATACAGACAGCGTTCATTCAGCGCTACTGCACAGTATTTTGCGGGAGTAGCTTCGAGCTTTGTAAGGAATGATAGCAAGGCTAACCAGCAGGCCCAGGTGTAGCCAAGTGCGCTGTTAGGTCAATGGTATGCACATGCAATCTTTCTTTTTTCCCTGAGCTATCCCAGTTGGGATTAGTTAGCTTAGCCATGTGCTGTTTTCGGTGAACTAGATGTTGAGTCAGGTCTTAGCTGCTAGTTTGTTGCACTGAACCTGTGGGGAGCCTTGGCTCTTGCCCACGTGGTTACTGTCTGTGTTTTAACAACACCCGCCCGTGCTATACCAGATTTTTGTGTCTCGGTCTTGCCTGAGACTGTAGCCTGCGGCAACAATGGTGGTAGAACCACGTGGTAGAGCGACACAACGTTAGTCTGGTTTTATAGGCTATGGTGTGTAGTGGCTGTGGGGTCATAAAACCTAGAGTTTGAGGGTACTGATATTTAGGTATTAGTTACCATGAAACAGTTTTACCACTAGTTCTGCAATGTAAACCTGGGAGAAGCCTGGCTCGTCCCAATGGTTTTGATGCAGCGTTAGCACAGCCCATCCGTGGTAGCTTGTTGGCTAGCAACGTGGAGGGGTGTGTATATTCACACAATCGTCTCCTAGTACAGTAAAGATATCATAAAAACAACGTAGGTTCAGTTTATGTTCTTAAACGGGCCTCCCATGCTGATTCTGGGGCATTGAATGCACTGTTCCATGTTTGAACATGTTTCCTATACCAGGCCCTAATCAAAGCCAGGTTGAGCCGCCATGCTGGCCTCTACACAAAGACTGCAGAGTGGAGTATGATGTTATTTTACAGGCTGAGCTAATTGTCTCTGGGGCTCAGCTCTCTCTCTGGTTGCAGTCGGACACAGCTCTGTTACATGATGCAGCCTTGGGGCCCTGGGAGGACTCCTAATGAAGAGTTATGAGGAGTTGGATGCCTCGTGGCTGTGGCAGAGCGAGATGGAGCGCAGAGAAGGGGAGGAAGAGGCGGAATAGCAGAGCGGAGTGATGGAGGGAAGGAAGGGTGGAGAGAGGGATGAAGGGAAGAGTGGGGAGAGATGGATGGTGGGCGAACGGAAGAGATGGATAGGAGTGATGGAGGAGATAGGGCAGGCTGTAGTTGAGCTGGAACGGAGAGGAAGAAAGAGAAGAGTGAGAGGGTGGTTATGAGAAGAAAGACCCAACACCCTTGGGGACCCCTATGAGCCAAATGCCTGTATCCGCAACACACACATATTGGGATGTATTTACCCTGTGGACAGGAAGAGATGTGATACTTTGGATGAGTGCAGTGAATATTGTAGATCTTATCGAGGTTCAAACTTTTACAGTTCATCTCGGGAGAGATGGCTGGTTTTTAGTAATCGGAACATAACTGCAGCATTTGCCTTTTTATTTAGCGCTGTGGGCTTTAGCCTGCTGACCAGAATTACATTTTTACTGTCCTCGGAGTGCTAACATGAATTATCATCAAATAGGACGAGTGGGGTGTTTATGTTGTTTCTTCCTCAAGGCCTCTCTCTGCATCAATGAGTCTGATTCTCAGTTCATCTATCTTTCCTCCATCTCTCTCTGTCATGTTTCCACTCGTATCCTATGGTACTTTTAATTTTTTGGTATCTCTTATGCTCTCTATCTGTCTCTCTCTGTCTTTTCCCTCTCCCTTTGTTTTTGTCATGTAAATAGCCTATAAGGGGCTTTTGAAATTGGCTTATAACATAATAGTCTACTACAGAATTATTCTAAAAGCCCTGTTAGGGTGCTGTGGTGTGTTCTCTATCGTGTTCGAGACTGGCTCTCCACTACATATTATTCAATATGTACGGGAACTGACCCCACAGGGCAGTGTTCATGGATATCTCTTTAAGACACATCTACTATATGGTGGCCCTGCCCAGATGCCAATCAGCGGGCTATTTAAGCCCCATCTGTGCAGAGCCACTTTGATTTTTTGATTTCCACGAGAGCAGACGTTTCGTGTATCTCAGCAGTTTTGACACTTATTAAGCAATATATATATATATATATATATATATATATATATATATATATATATATATATTTAGAACATACAGCTGCGTGGCACACAGTCCGCTTACTGGAGGTAAGAAGAGAGCCGGTCGTCTTGACGACTCCTCTCTGGGCGCCGCGTAGCTCCACAATAACAACAACAGCAACAACAAGCTGAGTGCCGAATCTGTCTTGCGGAGGAAGCCTCAGATTGTCCGCTCCTTGGTGAAACCTGCTCGTTGGGGGAAACCTTGGAGACGGCGTTCGGTCCGTGCGTCCAACCCTTGGTGAAACCTGCTCGTTG
Organism: Protomyctophum parallelum; assembly: GCF_964188405.1. Classification (NCBI taxonomy): domain Eukaryota; kingdom Metazoa; phylum Chordata; class Actinopteri; order Myctophiformes; family Myctophidae; genus Protomyctophum; species Protomyctophum parallelum. The sequence goes on from NC_139698.1 coordinate 34,965,676, forward strand.
GGGGAAACCTTGGGTCGGCGTTCGGTGTGGCCAAAGGGTGCCAAGTGCGAAGCCGACCTCGTTGGTGGAGCCTTGGTTCCCTGGCTGCAGAAGCGCTGTGAGACCCCGAGCGAAACCGACCTCATCGGTGAACCTCCTGGTTGATCATCGCGGCTGTACACCGTTGCGGCGGGTAGCGGGGTAGAACCCAGAGGAGCTGACCTAGTCGGCGTACTCTGAGGCCATCTACGTCGCTGATCGTTGGCCAGACCACACGACAGAGAGTGTAAACAAACAATTCCAGCGTGTTCCAACTTCCTCATTGACAGGTTGACATGAGCGTCATAGTGTAGGAGGGATGCCCGACGGCTGCCCAGACTGCACTGTGCCTCATGGTTCACAAGAGGGCGGTGTGGCTCAAAGATCAGGAGACAAAAACTCCTGATGACCCACCTTGTCATGCAAATCGCTTACTCTGTCACAATTGGTTCTGGTTAATATATACTTTTATGCTTATAAGTATGATAATGGCTACAACAACACACTATGCATGTGGACTTGTAGGCCTACTGGAATGATATACAAAAGTTTGGAAGCCTCCAGTGTGCTTAATGTCAGATTGTTTTGTGCTAGAGCGCCTCAGAGCGGCTGAAGAGTTTATGTACAACCTCTTCCAGAGGTCCATAACTCTGCTGGTGACACAAAACAAACTGTGGACATTGATTTGGTATGGACTCTGTCCTAACAAAGAGAGAGCACACTAAGAATCTGTGTCATGGGGATGTCTTAGGGTACCATGTTGCCTTGATTCGTTTATGCAGCATTGTGAGATTCTGCAAAGGGTAGATTATGACCCCTCACGTTCAAGCAATTACTATGTGCCCACTCCCTGTTGAGCACAGTCCGAACAGTTAAAATATGGTGTACAATACAAGATGTATACATATATGTATATATAAGTACACATATAATAAATAATATAGGTATACATATGAATGTATCTATATATAGACAAGAGGAGATGGAAACAGCAGGGGTTTCTCAGGCTGCATGTGGAGCTCACATGCCCACAGAGGATGGCCATGACCAGTGTGTGTCCTGCGGGGGCCCTGGTATGAGGACCTCCTGTACGAATGGTCTCATCCTTCCAGCTGAAGCTGGAGGGGCCATGGGGGCCTGTTTTTAGAGGTAAAAGACCAGTCGTTTCCACTGACAGACTAAAATGTCCCATAAAAATGTCATTTTTATGTGAACGTGTATGCTAATTGTATACAGCTGTGACTCTGTCTCCAAGACAATCTTTTCTCAAGGGAGACAAATAAAGACTACCTTGAACCTTGTCCCAGGTTGGCAGAGCTGGGTGAGCTAAGCTCAGGCTATAGCTCCACCTCTTTCCTGCCCTGCCTGGTATGGACAGGTCTGTAAAGAAGGATTTAGTGAAAGTTTTCGGTGAGACTACTTACGAGTGTCAGCAGCCTATTAATGCACTACAGTGTGCAGTTTAGGGAGCAAGCGTTGACGCGCCCTCATAGGTTAGCTGTTGTCTCGTTTGTAGGTGAGACTAACAAAATTCCTTGGGGTCAGACGGCCATTATTGCACACTATACAGGGTATGGTTTATTGTTTATTGAATGGATCCCCATTAGCTCAGGGTTTCCTAGTAATAGTGGGGATAGTGAGGGGGATAGTGAATCATAGTGTGTGTGATATGAAAGGTCCAGTACCTCCCCAGTGCCTCCCCCAGTGCCACCCCAGTGTCTGCCCAGTGTCTGCCCAGTTTCCGCCAAGTGCCTCCCCAGTGGCTCCCCAGTGTCCCCCTGAGTGCCTCCCCACTGCCTCCCCAATGTCTCCCCAGTGGCTGCAGTTTCTCCCCAGTGCCTCCCCAGTCTCCCCAGTGCCTCCCCAGTCTCCCCAGTGCCTCCCCAGTGCCTCCCCAGTGTCTTCCCAATGCCTCCCCAGTGCCTCCCCAGTGCCTCCCCAGTGTCTCCCCAGTGCCCCCCCCAGTGCCTCCCCAGTGCCTCCCCAGTGTCTTCCCAGTGCCCCCCCAGTGTCCCCCCAGTGCCTCCCCAGTGCCTCCCCATGTCTCCCCAGTGCCTCCCCAGTGCCCCCCCAGTGCCTCCCCAGTGTCTCCCCAGTGTCTTCCCAGTGCCTCCCCAGTGCCTGCCCAGTGCCTCCCCATGTCTCCCCAGTGCCTCCCCAGTGTCTCCCCAGTGTCTCCCCAGTGCCTGCCCAGTGTCCCCCCAGTGTCTCCCCAGTGGCCCCCCAGTGCCTCCCCATGTCTCCCCAGTGCCTCCCCAGTGTCCCCCCAGTGCCTCCCCAGTGTCTCCCCAGTGCCCCTGCAGTGCCTCCCCAGTGTTCCCCAGTGTCCCCCCAGTGTCTCCAATAGCAATACAAGAGCAATAATACAAATCAATCTTAATTTATTAATCAAATTAATTAATTAATTAATTAATCAAAATTTCCAGAAGGTCCCCCCGCGCCCAGCACCATACCAAGGCCTTTTCCTGCAGGAAACACTGTAGCTGATGCAGAGGCGACAGCTAATCTTCCTGGGATCCATATTAAATAGACATACAAAAAGTACATGGATACATGTATTGTGGGTGTTGCGCCAGCTTACACGCCTGTGATGTAGTTCGGTATTGTCAGTGACGGATTAACCCCTCTCAAGGCCCTGGCGCTTCACCAAATCAAAAGGCCCCTACTGATTCAGCCAATTAATTAATTAATTAACATGCATGCATTTAGCGCATATCCACTACTGCCTGCGCTGCCCGCTGGCAGCCTGGCACACAAGACAGTAGGAACTGCCGCACTGGGCACAGCCTTTCCAACTTCAGTCTCTGCTAAACTAACTGCAATTTTCCCGAAAAATAATTAGCCTATATCTACAAGCTCCATTAGCAGGCAGCAGCATGTTTTGTCTAAATTGTCTTTGTGGCCAACAAATGTAGCTACATTTGCAAACAGTGCTGTTGACCATGTTGTTACATGGTCCATATAACGTGTGCACAGTGCACCAACAGACAATGCCAATATGCTATATTAATATTAGAACGTTTTAAAAACAGATTAATTATTGACGACAATGCAACCTGTGGGTGCAACGTCACTGAAAACTTTCATAATAGCAATTTAATTAATTTACTCACGAGTGCTAGAATCGTGAAATGGAGGATGTAAGAACACACTTTTGTTGCATTAGAGCAGGGTAAATATGAAGTTTTGCGCCAAGGTCTTGTTTATATTCCTCTTACATAGGCTGTATGTTATTGTCGCAACAACACACGTTGGTCGGTCTGAGTGAGGGGGGCCTTCCTGATTGAGGGGGCTTCTGACGGCGTCGCTTACTCGCTTCCCCTCGAGGAGGAAGCGACGCGCAGCCGTCGGGAACCCCCTCAAACAGACTGCTCCCCCCCCCCCTCCCGAAAACTGCTACAGAAACTGTCAGACGAGAAGACCAAAAACACTGGCGGGGGTTCTTATGTTGCGTTATATTTTTCGAAAGAAGCAACAGCTGTACATATAGTCTCGTACCAGGCCCTGCAAGCTTCGGGCCCTGGCGCTTAAGCTCCACCTAGTTCCATTGTTAGTCCGGCTCTGGGTATTGTGGATCTGGTTCAAGATGTGCTGTGTCTGCCAGGAAGTATGCCTGAATCTCAGCCATTGGCACACTATAGGGCGTATTGCTGACGGGGTCAGCTCATGCGTCCGTGGTGTAGTTTCACGGTGGAGCCGGGCTCAGCTCACAGCAGAGCGTGCTGTGGCTGTCGGGCAGAGCACACAATACAATATACAGGGTGTCACGGCGGAGCCGGTCACGCACCTAGGTGTGACTCTGCGGCGTATAATCCGGTTACCGGTCTGAAACCACAGAGAAAGCTCTTCTCATCCAGAGAAGTCACAAAGTCATGGCTACCTAGGCACAGCTAGCCAACACAGGGTGATTTTTTCAATGCCACCGGCACCTGCTTACACGGCACTTCGGTGACCATAAGGGCCTGACCTTATTGAGGAGCTACAGCAACTGGCTTCAAGCTTCCCAGGCAGTAGCAGCGGGCAAGACTATTCTGGTGTGGCGCCATCTGTTGCCACAGTCCGAGCTGCAGCAGGAGGGCCGAGCTCGTCCAATGAAGCTGCCTTGTTAGCCATTGGCCTGGTTAGGCCAGGAGATCAGTGCATTGCTCCAACAAGCTAAGAAGGCTTGTGCAGATGACCAGATGCAGGAGGTGATGGCAGGAATGCTCCATCATGAGCAACTTGCCTCAACGGCTCATCAGGCTGCGCAACCCCAGTTAGGTTTGTCAGCTCCAGGGGCCTACGGGTCCGGTTGGAGGCCAACCGGCGGGGTATGGCTAGATGTGCTCAGCACACTGAGCCCACTCCTCAGTCCTGACAGTCCAAGGAACCCAGCCCCCACCTGCTGTCTCTCGAGACAGTGGCGGTCAATTCAGGTGGACCCCTGAGTAGGTTCCACCATGTCTTAGGTGGGTTGTATCCCTCTCGAGGTCGTCCTCAGACGAGCCCTCCATCGTCCAGTCATCCTGGTTCTCCATACATCTGGCCAGTTTGTCGGTACTTTGCGCTCCTGCGTCGTCCTTGAGTACATCCACGTATGTTAGCGTGGGACGTCCTCGTGACCGGTGCCCGTGTGCTGGATCCCACAGCACTAGTTTGCTGGCTGGCGTCTCTTGGCAGAGCCAGCGGGTGCCTCCGCCCCTTAGGGCTGAGGGCGGCCACGGTGCACTGTGTCCCCCCGGCTCCCCTGAACATGCGGCCAGTGCATTATCTGTCCTTTACGGTCAGGCACTATGCGGGCGTATTGCTGACAATGTCAGTTTAGATGTATGTAAACGTGTATGTATAGTTACGTCGGTTCACACAGCAGAGTGTGACGAGACTGTCAGGGGGGTGCATTACGGCATGGCCGTTAAGCGCCTGGGTGTAATTATGTGTGGGGGAAACCGGTTATCGGAGCGAGCTCCCCCCTCATCCAGGGGTAATGGAATATGCCGGTGACCTTGTGACACGGTGGACCACTGTCCCACACAAGGGCAACACAAAGATCGCCCAGTTACTGAAGGGTGCTCGCACATTAGGTCGGCAGTCCCCCCACGGGAGGTGGTACTGTCTGCCTTGCGGCATGAGCCAATTAAGCGTGGACACTTGGGTGGCTTCTCGCAGGACAGCATTCTTGTTGTTAGCAGTGTCAGCCACAAGAATGTCCCATGAAGGAGGCTGCCACTTCCTACATGGCAAGGTTTAGGTGGTGCTGGCACCAATCCCTGCATTCTATACCATACGGCCTGATCAGAGTACGAGCCAGTCAGCCTGTTGAGTTGGACCCTTCCCACCCTCCTAAGCAGGGTGGTGAAGCAGGATTGCAGTCACTGTTGGGCCCTGTCAGGGCCTCTAATGGGCCAAACTGTCTTAAGCAGATGGTCTCCAAGACTGGGCTCCCTCTTTGGGTTGTGAAACAATCTAGCAGGCATATAGGTTGGCAGGGATGTGGGCACAATCCGTGCAGGGCCTTGTGGCCCATGCACTGATGACGAGATGTCCCTCTATCTGAGATCTGTGTGACGGACTCTGTGTCGATGCCGTCCGCATTTAGCAGGTTATACCAGTGTGGTATCCATGTGACAGCCAGCACCCTCCTCACTGAGTGGGCTGGGCTCCGCATCAGGACATGGCTTCAACAGTCTGTTGGCCTACTGTCCGACGGGCTGACTTGAGCGGGAGTGCATGACTGCAGACTGCAGTAACCTGGTTACATTTCCCGAATGGCACCCTGAGGCTCAGAGGAGCTCAGGTTAGGGCCCCACCAGTCCTGTGGGGAGTCGCTCCTGCGTGCTACTCAGCGGTAGGGTAACCGGCACCTTGACCGGTCAGGTCGGCCGGGCATCTGACGGGCTGGCTTGAGCAGCCCTTCACCCCGGTGGTCACTGGCCTAGCATCGTGCTGGGCCAGCTGAGCCTAGGTGGCGTCTTGCGCCTAGGCCACGAGTATTACTTACTTGGTATGAATACTGAAGTTTTGGAGCATGTTGGCAAGCACCTGTGGCAAGGATAGCCACGGTCAGACTCATGGCGCTCACAATTTATAGGCTCTGATGGAATTCAGGTAAACTGCCTCGGGCTGCCGCGGGGGCAGCTGGTCTGCTTATTTCCTCGCGGTGTGTCTTAGAGAGTTCCCGTACATATTGAATAATATGTAGTGGAGAGCCAGTCTCGAACACGATAGAGAACGGAGGGTTACACTCTCTGTAACCCAGGTTCTCTGAGTGGAGAGACTGGCTCTCCACGTAAGAGCCGCTCCGAAATTCGTGTCAATCAAGAGTTAATCGAAGTGTCTCTGCACAGATGGGGCTTAAATAGTCCGCTGATTGGCATCTGGGCAGGGCCACCATATAGTAGATGTGTCTTAAAGAGATATCCATGAACACTGCCCTGTGGGGTCAGTTCCCGTACATATTGAATAATATGTAGTGGAGAGCCTAAGTGTAACCCTCCGTTCTCTCTGGCTTAGGCGGGCTATTGTTGAGTAACAAGTGAACATTTTTGCCTATGGGTGGCGCTAAAGGAAAGACCATCTATCTATCTCGTGTGCAAAGTTATTAGTTAGAAGAAAGGTCATGGGTCACTCGAATGGTTAGAGTTCATCCCCTGGGGACTCCCCAGATGAACTCAGTGGAAAGCATGAATATGCTCAACAAGTTTCATGGCAATCTGCCCATTAGTAGGCCTGTCACAATTATTACAAAATTGCCTGATTGCGATTATGTGAGCTGACCACAATTCGTTTGCATAATTGTTTCCATTCATCTCTAAAAAAATATCTGGATGAAACTAACAGAAATGTGATATTCCCATAAATAATTATTATTACATTTTCTTTTTCATGCTCTTTTAATTATGTCATCTTGTGGAAAGTCTGTGGAGAATTAGCACCACCAAGGTGTTTAATTGCTAATATTTCACCGACCACATTTTGGTGAGAATTTATCATGGATTTATTTGCAAAGCCAAATACCACAGCACCGCTCCGGGCACATTTTACACTTTATTTTGATCATTGGTACCAGTCATTGACAGTAATTTCTTTGTATATTTCAGTAATAGGCTTTGGATATTTAAGTTGTTATTTATGTCATATTACCTCATTCAGGCAAAGACAAAACAAGGGCAGCATTCATATAGTTTGCTTTTTAACTGCCATGTCCATTAATGACCCCAATAGCCTTAATGTTGATTTTCAGACGTAACATGGACCAACAGGCCAGGGTAGACTGGAAACAAAAGCCTGGGAATTTAAATGACAGCAGCTTTATCATATTTGTTACCGGTATATAAACATGAAAAGTCCCAAGCACATCAACCAGCTGATCAGGCAATGTATCACATTAATGCACATTAAAGGGCCCCAGCGTGATAGTCTATGCATATTCTACATATTCTATTTTGCAAGTCATACAGTTGTGTAATGCACGTACGTTTTACACCAACATTGTGATCTGTTGGAATCTGTGACTCCAGCACTTACTGTTTCAATTTGCATAATTTGTAATTGTTTGTAAATTTGCATTTGAATCATCTGATCCAGTGCCCATAAAATTGTAATCATCCTGTTCCAGGGACAAACCATCTGGACAGGGTTTCTGCTCCTTAGCTGAAATTGTCAAACAGCAAGCACTTTTAGTGTAATTAGCGACCGGAAATATACTGAGACAAATATAACCAAATGGACCTGTATTGTAGAACATTATACTCCTGTTCGCAATACTTGGAGGTAGGCTACAAACTATCCTTTACAGACAAGACAGGCTGTCAGCGACGGCCACAGAGTGCCTGGCTGTCAGCTGTCCTGTGGTTGGAGGTGTCAGTGTCAGGTAGGATTAGTTGACAATGTCAGCAAAGTTATTTGAGGACAACTCTCCCAACGGATCAAAAACCGAGAAGGCGTGCTTAACTCAGATGGAGTCTTAAGGAGTATCTTACGATGCATGGCTGGGTGCATATTTCTGAAGATATAAGGAAAAAGCAATATCTGCACTTGAGTAGTTTCTTATGAACTTGTTTTATTTTGAGCAAACGCACTGCATCAGTCTACCTAGAGAAACGGTCTGCCTTCCTCAGTGTTTCCATAGTATTAGTTCCATAACTTTCCATAAAGTTATTTGAAGCAGACGGTGAACCAGATTGGACACTCTTTAATGTAATTTGTACATCATTGCAATTACCTCTTTTTGTCAGGAGAAGGAAAAACCAGACTGTTGCCTCCCACCATTTTTAAATGCTTCCGGTCATACTGTACAGTCTGGGACACGGAAGCTCTGATCATGAGTAAAATATAAAGCAGATGTGAAACCTTGTTTCATCTTTACAGTCGCTCAAATGTATCCTATTATAAATCACACTCATCTAAGCATGATGTCGCTGTCGGGGGGATACCACTTAACTCCATTTTGAGGTTTTAGATTATTTTTCATAAATCAACGCTATTATACATCCTTTACATCTGTGTGCTGTTTCAAAAATATTGAACCAATGAAAAGTATTACCATTGCAGCCCCAAGCTGTCTGTCAAAACCCCTAACTCCACCCCCTCTCCACTGCGTGCCACAGGCTGCTGGTGCAGTCAGACTCTGAGCGGAAGACACACTTCTCTTGCTAATACTACTAAATGCAATTCCCTCTTTGCAGAAGTTATTGTAATATTTATTACTGCTTATTATTGTAGGCCTATATACTGTAAGCAGTGTCATGAAGCATCAGGGCATTCTTTCACATGTTGCAATGCAGTATGTGAGCTTGATTGAGAGAACCTCCTAATTCCACTTGAGCTGGATTCGGGTAAAGTGGTGATAATATAATGACACATTCAAGTAACTGACCATATACAACGTCAGAATACCAACTTTGATGAGACAGTATTGCTTTGTTTTAAAAATATATGCTTTTCTTAATTTTGTGGATTGTTTTTGTGGTTTCTCCCCGACAGCAGAGATATATTAACCTTATGCAGACCGCGGCCATCTTGTCAGCAAGGTTCTAACTAGGTGCAACTTCCCATTGACAGCCCATACATCCAAACAGAAAAGTTGTATCTGATTGTATTAAACAACGTCAAACTCACCAACATTGCAACTGTAGGAAAAGCTTGAATTATCCTCTTTCTATCTGCAAAGTGTTTGTTTCATGAATATCCACTGTAGACATGTTATGAGCTACTTCCTGTCAAGACATTGACAGGAAGTAGCCCATGCATACCATCCGTTTTGAATTTGCACATAATGCAGGAGGCAGCAGGAAGTTGCTTTACTGATAACGAGCGCTTTCAAACTCTGATACTTAGAAAAATAATGATCTGCAAGGAATTTCTTGACAGGAAGTAGCTCATAACATGTCTACGGTGGATTTCTATGAAACAAACACTTTGCAGATAGAAAGAGGATAATTCAAGCTTTTCGTACAGCTTCAATGTTGGTGAGTTTGACGTTGTTAGATAGGACTTTTCTGTTTGGATGAATGGGCTGTCAATGGGTGTCACGGTGCGACTCAGGATATGTAGAACCCAATTGCAGAAACAGAGCAGGAGCAGAGCAGGTCAAATGTAGGTGATTTATTCTCCAAAACACAGTAACACAAGAGAACGCAGGAGAATACAAAGAACACTACAAGAACATAACTAGGACTGAACACTGTAACAACATCTATATTCAAGCAGGGAACATAATACACAGGTGAACAGAACAAACGATCAACACTGGGATTGGCTGGGAGACTAACAGGACACAGGTGGAGAAAACTAGTAATCACAGGGAGGTGAGACAAGACAGGCAAACACAACTAGGCAGAACAGGAAACACTAGGGCAACACTACATAATAAAAGTGTACAACAGACACTGATATCGTGACAGTACCTCCCCCCAAGGAATGGATCCTAGACATTCCAACAACAACAACATTCACAGAATACTTAGTAGGGTGGGTGGAGGGGAGTCGGAAGGAGGGTTCAAGCTAAAAAAAAATAGGAACAGAACAATGGACTGGGTCTAGGCAGGGCTAAACAAGGAGTCACAGAGACAGGCAGGTGGGGAGACATGCAGACAAGCACACAGACAAACAGACAGGCACAAACTGAGACAAACCAAGAGATAAACAAACTAACTGACAGACAGAAAAACAGGCAGACAAACATGCAGTCTGACACAACAGGTGGGTAAACAGATTAGGGGGACAAAATGACTGGGGAGCAGACAAACGCACAAGCACACTGGCAGACAGACACGCAGACATACAAACCGGGAGACAGGCCGACAGACAAACGGGGGGAATAGTCAATGGGCTGGTTGGTGGACCAACCAAACCTCTAGCAGAGGGCCCGGGGCATGGAACTCCAGAGCTGAACAGAGGGGGCTGTGGAGGGGCAACAGTCTGAGGAAGCCGAGGGCCAGAGACCCGGGGAACAAAAGGCCTGGCAGTCGGGAAAACAGCAGGCTTGGAAACAGGAGTAGGGGGGCTAGGTACAGACGGCGGCGGTGGCCGCATCTCGGCGTCGCTGGGCGGCGGTGGCCGCGTCTCGGCGTCGCTGGGCGGCGGCAGCCGCGTCTTGGTGTCGCTGGGCGGCGGCGGTGGCCGCGTCTTGGCGTCGCTGGGCGGCGGTGGCCACGTCTTGGCGTCGCTGGGCGACGGTGGCCGCGTCTCGGCATCGCTGGGCGGCGGAGACTCTGAATCACTGGGAATTGGAGTGCGCCGGTGACGACGGGAGCGGCGGCGACCAGACCTCTTACGAGGCTTCGGAGGGATACTGGGAGAAGTTGCAACACGACCCAAAGCAATGTTGTGAGCACCAGCCCCACGAGGACCTCCAAGAGCCAAGCTGGTGCCTAGATATGGGTCGTCTTCAGAATCTGGGTCTGAATAGACGGGGATCTTGACCCTGCTCTGGAAATAGCTGAGCAGATCCATCATGGGCGGGGTCTTCTCAGGAGCAGGATGGGAGCATGCTGGTTGCAACTAAGCTCACAATACCAAGCCTGACACAGTGAGAAGCAGGCTGGGGAGCAGGTGTAACTGAGGTGGAGTGACGAAAGTCCTTTAGCCTCTCACGGACAATGTTAATGTGAGGTACAAAGTGGCTCACCCATGGCCGCTCCTGGAACCATTGCTGCTGGGTCGAAATCTTTTTTTCAAATTCAGCACACTGATCGGGAGCTGAGGTGATGAGGCACGTCACAACAGTGTCAAATTCATCCACCTTTTGCTGGAAAAGTCTCTGTTCTGCTGGGTCCATTTTATGGCTTGATTATACTGTCACGGTGCGACTCAGGATATGTAGAACCCAATTGCAGAAACAGAGCAGGAGCAGAGCAGGTCAAATGTAGGTGATTTATTCTCCAAAACACAGGAACACAAGAGAACGCAGGAGATTTCAAAGAACACTACAAGAACATAACTAGGACTGAACACTGTAACAACATCTATAATCAAGCAGGGAACATAAGGGACTGAGGGTTTAAGTCATAGACTGTAAAAAATATGGACAATGCGTTCCCCGGGTCTAACATGGACGTAAAATGAAGCCAATAATTCCTTGCACTGTAAGTCGCCATCTTTCTAGATCCGTTCTGGCCCAGCTGTCCATTGGCTGGCCCAGACAACGAGGCGGGACTTCCCCCCTTCTTCTCCGTTGGTTTTTATTTTGACTCGAGTGGGTGGGGGATCCCGATCATAGACTGTAACGGTAGCCACGCCCCTCAGAACATACGCGACTTTATGGTAATTTATTTTATAAATGGGACCATAATTTTCCAAAAAGAATATTATGACATTAGAAATGAGACTTTAAACTAGTGACTGGAAGCAGAAAGTATTCATGACCATGTTTATTAAGGTAATACAGTCTAGGTGAAGTTGGGCCCAAATACATGGACCTCTATGGGTTTTTTTGGGTCCAGTGACAGCGCCACAACAGGCCATTATATGAACTTTCATTTCCTTAGTGGCTTCACAAAATATCTGTCTGACTGCCCCCCTGGTTTAAGTAGACACAGGGATCACAATACACAGGTGAACAGAAAGATCAACACTGGGATTGGCTGGGAGACTAACAGGTGGAGAAAACTAGTAATACCCAGGGGGCAAACCACCCTTTTTTTAGGAAACCTGCATTTGCCATGACCTCAAAGGTTGTCCACCAGAAATAGTATCTATGACCCCGTAGGATCACAACCTATATGGACAACCCGGTCAATTTTTTGCTGGAAGTCCAATATGGCCGCCGCAATATTGGCCCCTATTAGTTATAATGGGGGGTGAATAGGGCAAAATGTATACCGAAACCAAAATCCACGAAACTTCTCAGGTTGATCAATGATATAAATATGAACATCTTTTGTATTGAAGGTTTCCATGAAATTCAATATGGCCGCCACAATATGGCCGCCACAATATTAGCACCCAGAAAATAGGTTTGGCTCTAACTTCTGAACCAGATGAGCTAGAAACGCAAAATCAGTGTCTATTTCATGTTTTCTGACCATGAGAGACTCAATGGAATACCTATTTTTATTATTGGGTGTGTCTGGACCCTTATTGTGCATATTTACAAGATGGTGGCTAGTGGCTACCCGAAATAGTGCTTTACCATGATTTCTACCATGATTGTTGACTGTTTTGAATATCGTCACCTTATTAAACTAATTGCCTAAGTCATTTTTTGCCAAATCTTTTTTTTGGCCTAAATCACCACCTGGTGATGCTGGCCACCTCTGGTAAAATCGCCCGAGCCCTAATGTAAAAGGCCTTCCTGTTACACCCTATTAAAACAATGGCCTATGTCAAGAGGGAGACTTACTGTAGGCCATATTATTTTGCCTAAGTCATAATAAAATGTGACTTAGGCCATTTTAACACACCTTTCAAAATGGGAGTGAATGGGACTGAATGGGAGGTACTGTTACTATGGGACTGATAGAATGGGACTGAATGGGAGTGAAAGGGAGGTACTGTTACTATGGGACTGATACTATGGGAGTGAAAGGGAGGTACTGTTACTATGGGTAACAGTACCCGGCCAGGAGACAACCCAGTGAACCACAGAGCCTAGTCCCTCCATGTGCCAGAAGTGTACCTCCCAGCCTTGGCAGAGTAGTTCTGGAGTAGTTCCAACAGATTGTGTGCCCCTGGTTTTTCCCTAGTGGGACTGATTGAGGGTAGCTACTGGGACGTAAGTCGGGACTTGATCACTCCCGGCTGGGTCGCCTAAGTGATGGGTATGATGTTGAGACCCGAAACACCGTTGACCTCAGGATACATCACTGAGGATATGTCCCAGGTGCATCCATGCAATGTTTTTTAGTTATAGTTCTTCTATTTATATAGTGACTCATAGGAATAGACTACAGTATGTGACAACCAGGTATAGTCTGGTGACACCGGAGAGACGGGTGACAGCCGGAATGTAGACGGCACCCGGGTGAGCAGTATGGGTTAGTGCCCCAGCCTGTGTCCTCTGTGAAGATGAAGTCCAACAACCCTCGGTGAGGCCTTTGGGAGGGCCATGCAAGCAGCAAGCGGAACCGCAGCACCATGACCCTGCGGAACCATTGCCCACCACTCCTGAATGAACTGTCTGGTGCTGGGACTCTGGTGCAACGCACAGGTCCTCGCTCCTCTCCTGGTGAGAGCAGGAGTGGACCTGGTGAGACGTAGGAGGGGCCCGACCAGGAGACAACCCACAGAGCCTAGTCCCTCCATGTGCCAGAAGTGTACCTCCCAGCCCTGGCAGAGTAGTTCTGGAGTAGTTCCAACGGATTGTGTGGCCCTGGTTTTTCCCTAGTGGGACTGATTGAGGGTATAGCTATTGGGACGTAAGTCGGGACTTGATCAACCCCGGCTGGGTCGCCTGAGTGAGGGGTATGATGTTGAGAGACCCGAAACCCCGTTGACCTCAGGATACATCACTGAGGATACGTCCCAGGTGCATCCATGCAACGTTTTTTAGTTATGGGACTGATACTATGGGAGTGCATGGGACTGAATGAGAGTGAATGGGAGGTACTGTATGGGACTGATACTATGGGAGTGAATGGGACTGAATGGGAGTGAAAGGGAGGTACTGTTACTATGGGACTGATACTATGGGAGTGAATGGGAGTTACTGATACTATGGGACTGAATGGGACTGAATGGGAGTGAAAGGGAGGTACTGTTACTATGGGACTGATACTATGGGAGTGCATGGGAGTGAATGGGAGGTATTGTTACTATGAGACTGATACTATGGGAGTGAATGGGAGGGAATGTGACTGAATGGGAGGTACTCTTACTATGGGACTGACACGATGGGAGTGAATGGGACTGAATGGGAGTGAATGGGGTGTACTGTTACTATGTGACTGAATGGGAGTGAATAAAAGTGAATGGGAGTGAATGGGGGAGTGAATGGGACTGAATGGGAGTGAATGGGAGGTACTGTTACTATGGGACTGTCACTCCCATTCACTCCCATTCAGAGTGAAAGGGAGTGAATGGTAGGTACTGTTACTATGGGACTGTCACTCCCATTCACTCCCATTCAGAGTGAATGGGACTGAATGGGAGTGAATGGGAGGTACTGTTACTATGGGACTGTCACTCCCATTCAGTCCCATTCAATCCCATAGTATCAGTCCCATAGAGCACCGAAGTCTGACGTCACTTTCAGTAGAGGGCGTCTGTCCCCAGGTTCATGTATTTGTTTAGTTGCATTGAAATCCCCATTGAGGCGATTTGAGATCGCCTCATATAACAACTGTGTTTGAAAAATGAACATGTCACCCCGGCCGCTTCACTCATATGGATATGAAGAATCAACTGACTGAGAGAAAACGCTAATGTTACTGCTACTGAATTAGTTAGATTTTCGCTAGAAGCAGACTGTATCATATATGAGTGACTGACTGTTGCAAACGATACAGAGACACCTCCCTGACAATAACGCAGAGACAGCTTGTTTATTTTTGGACCACAACGCTTATAGTAGACGATATTAAGATCACCCCATGTTATTCTCCATAGAGAAATTACTTCCGCGAACCAGGGGAATGGTCGGGATGAGCGAGTTACGTCAGGACTTCGGTGCTCTATAGTAAAGTAATCTCTAAGATACATTGTTTTGGTCTCTGATTTTATCTGAAATCATTCCTACAACTCTACATAGGATCTGAGGGGAAATGACAATATGCAAGGTCAAAGATATATGTCCCTTCTGTGTCATAAATCTTAGCCAATGGATTAATATTGCTTGTGTTTGCTAAAACAGTCAACAATCATGGTAGAAATCATGGTAAAGCACTATTTCGGGTAGCCACCATCTTGTAAATATGCACAATAAGGGTCCAGACACACCCAATAATGAAAATAGGTATTCCATTGAGTCTCTCATGGTCAGAAAACATGAAATAGACACTGAGTTTGCGTTTCTAGCTCATCTGGTTCAGAAGTTAGAGCCAAACCTATTTTCTGGGTGCCAATATTGTGGTGGCCATATTGTGGCGGCCATATTGAATTTCATGGAAACTTTCAATATTTTTTTTTTCATATTTATATCATTGATCAACCTGAGAAGTTTAATGGATTTTGGTTTCGGTTTAAATTTTTTCCCTATTCACCCCCCATTATAACTAATAGGGGCCAATATTGCGGCGGCCATATTGGACTTCCAGCAAAAAATTGACCGGGTTGTCCATATAGGTTGTGATCCTACGGGGTCATAGATACTATTTCTGGTGGACAACCTTTGAGGTCATGGCAAATGCAGGTCAACCCCCTTTGCCCCCTGGGTATAATCACAGGGAGGTGAGACAAGACAGGCAAACACAACTAGGCAGAACAAGAAACAATAGGGCAACACTACATAATAAAAGTGTACAACAGACACAATCAGTACAACTGATATCGTGACAATGGGAAGTTGCACCTAGTTAGCACCTTGCTGGCAAGATGGCCGCGGTCTGCATACGGTCAATAGCATGCTGCCTGCCTATCAGATAAGGAAATTAAAAAAATAAAATGTAAAGATATTTTTGTGAGTGAGCATATCCTCTATATTATAAAGGATATGCGTATGCATAAAGTGATTATCAAATTGAGTGGCAAAGTGAGTGGCAACTCGTCATTTAATGCTATCAGATAGGACTTTCCTGTTTGGATGTACTGTATGGGCTGTCATGGCTAGAAAGTAGTTTTTTGCCACTCAGTAGGCGTTCCAGCATAACTTCCGGGTAGCATTCAGAGATTGTGGAATAGTTGTCTGACTACGCGAGACTACAAACTAACATTAAAAAGTAGTTATACACCGATAGCCACTTTTACTTGACAGAGTAGGAGTA
>NC_139698.1:34987030-34992030 GCF_964188405.1 Protomyctophum parallelum
CTGAAGACGGCGGAGAGCTTCACGGAACGCGCCCGGGCGCGTGGGCCGATTGTCGGGCACGATGCGCGCGGAAAGGCATGCCTTTCAATACCACCAAATACCAAAGGCAAATTACGTCGCAAACGGGTAGATATAGCCCCGACGAGTGCCGCGACGAGTCCTCACGCCACGACGGATTCTTAGCGCTGCGACGAATTATTATTAAGTCGTGGCGAATTATTATCTATAGCCCCGACGAGTGCCGCAACGAGTCCTCACGCCACGACGGATTCTTAACGCTCCAACGTATAATTCAAAACACGCTGCGACGTAAAAAAAAAGCCCCAACTTAAAATGATTCAGTCACAACCTAGGTCGAACGTCGTTCTAAGATTTCGCCCTCTCTCCACTACAGTTGCAACACATAAGCCATCACTTTCATGCTCGGCCAAACTGCTGGACTGACAAAGCACATGCTAAACACACTCCAGCTTATTCAGAATGTCACAGCCAATTAACTGAAACCAAAAGGTTTAAACTCATCACTGCTATTTTGACCGCTCTTCACTGGCTCCCAGTCAAACCAAAATATGTTTTTATTGTTTGTAAAGCTGAATGGCTTAGCTCCTCTGTTGACATGTTCACTGAATACACACCAGACAGATCCCTGAGATCAGGAGTGGGCAACACTAAGCACAGGGGCCAACATTTGCACAGGCGAACCAGTTGTACACTGGAGATAATTACTTTTTTAATATATACCTATAACATTTTTAATATAATTTAGTCAATTAAATTGAGTCCCCTATCTGTATGCAAATTACATCCTGCACATAATTCTTTTTTCTTATGTATAGCTGTTATATTTTATTTTGATGTGGTGTCATGATTATACTTATAATGTTGCTAAGGCACTATCAAGAAAATAAAATCATGGCACTTTTGCCACTTTTGCCAACCCCTGCCTTAGATCTGTGGTTTTGAAACTTGCACATGCACAACAACGGGAAAGCTCAAGGCATAACTGTATTAACACATTGACTACATATTTTTCCATTGTCTTAGCCTGTGTAATGCACTAAACCCACTATTTGTTTTATGTGTTTAATTCGCCGTAGTTTAACAGGTTGAGGGCCCAGGACGGAGATGTCCGTCCGGGTACGAGCCCCTGAAAATACACCGTCAGTGTTATATTAGACTATAACGCACGGAATGAGTTAATCATAGCCATGCAAAATATAACATCTATAACTTTTCAAATAATTTAAAGGTATAAAACTCACAAGAAAGTGATAATTGTCAAAGAAAGTGGAAGGGAGTGCATCTCTCATTCTACCTTTCATTAGCTCTGGCTCTATGAGTCACTCTCCATTTCCAGCAGAGCAGAGAGGACACGGATGGCAAACATCCCTCTCCTTCAGTTTTCCTCTCCCCTCACTGCTTGAGAACTTAATTACAGCAATAATTTAGCCTTGTTTGTTTTTAGTCATTATTACATCCTGTAAGCACCACATGGCTAATGAAAACAGACTTACACTACAAAACCCTGAGTGTTAATTTGACTTTTTAGAGTGTAAAAATAAGGGTCCACTTAGGATACAGGATTTTAGAGTATATCGAGTGATGGTTTTGAGACAGAGACGTATAGAGTTCTTATAATTGTCACGGGTGCCCGCCAAATTCTTCATGGCGGCCCAAGCCCCCCAGCCCCCACAGAGTTGACGTCACTGCTCTGAGACATGGTCCGTTTGACAAAGCATTTTGGAAAACAAAGATTTCTTCATGCTCAGGGAGGCCAACTGACGTGGAACAATAAAAGATGAGTGGTGGCAATGGTGGGTGCTTTGTCGTGATTGCTGGCTTAGGTTTGTCATCTTAGGAAGTGGAGAGAAGAAGAGAGAGATCTAGACAGAGGGAGATAAATTATTCTCTTACCGCTTGCTTTGTCTCTAATCGAGTGAAATTACAGACTTCCCCTCATTTAAACATCAGCTAAAGACACTTCTGCTTCTAGACACAGGCTTAATTACAAAGAGAAGCAGTATGCACCGGAAAAGTCTTTGTTGTTCCCTACAGTATTACCAGTGCCTTAAATATAGCCTTGGTTTTTGCCTTTGATATCACTGATTGTGACGGGCCTGGAATATATTGTATATTCCGCGGGAATGAACAGCTGGCTTCTGCGGTGGCAGCAGAAAAGAATGCAAGTTCCCTGGAATGCATATGTAAGATTGTCATGCTTCACAAATGATGAAAGGTAATTACAGTGGTGTTACAAACCACTTCTCTGTATTATATATACAGTAGGTATAGTTTTTGCCATATGCTCTGTTGATCTATTTGTCCTTTTTTGTCCTATTGTGATCTGTAAAACCTGCTTCTCTTGCTTTCTCTGTATTTATATATATACAGTATATATATATATATATATATATATATATATATATATATATATATATATATATATATATATATATAGTATATCTTAAGTACCAGGTCTTATAACTTAACTTAAGACCTCGAGGCGTGGCCAATGCTGTTTCACTATATTGAGTGGCCAAAAAGGCTTGACCATGCCTCCAGGTCTTAAAGGACAACTTTATTTTTTTTCAACCAAGGTTCATATTTTAGGTTGTTATTAGAGAAAGTAAAAGATGAGTGTTCATTTTTCTTCATTTGCTGCTTTCTTTCGTTTTAGGGATTTTAGCTGTTTTTGACAGGGGGGCGGGGGCATTCGAGCATGGGGCTAAATATGTATTTATTTACAAAATATTATGGCGATTTATTTTTTTATTATTTACTATAGTCCTACTAGACCCCAGGAAATTACATATGGTCACGGAAGATCACATGATCTACTGAATGTGAAGGTAGCCTACTGGGGGGAAGCCACACGTTTGGGTAGATTTTGAAGGTGCGTTTTACCAATGGAAATACATAAATTGGCCTCGCTCTGCGCACATTCGTATTATGAAAGGCATATCGGCCCGTGTTGAACGCACTGGCCCGTGTTGAACGCACACACATTATGGCTTACCGCGTTGCTGAATATTTTAGCATTGTGGGAGTGTCCATATGTTAATTATTTTCGCTTTGCGCAATTTGCTATTAAGCCCCTTGACCTAAAGACACTCAGCGCATAACGATTAGACGTGGGTCTGACCACCTCATAAACGCAAAAAGCACTGTTTGATTTGACACTAGAGCGGCTCTGAGAGGCTGCTAGAGTGTTGCCATGTCTGTTTATTATAAGCGGCTTATTTTTCTGTAAAGTTGCTTTCTGTGTTGTTGCTTTTCTTGTTTCTAAAGTGGTTATTTGGGCTTTTCTCCTAATGTTGTTTAAACCAGTGATCCTCACACAGCACATTCCCATGTCAAGGATCCCCAGATGAATGCATTTGCCCAACTAAGGACAGCTAATCCAAAAATTAAATAAAATGATTACTTTTGAAAATAGCAGATCTATACCAGCTCACAATGCATCACATTCATTCATTAAAACTATGAACTCTGACTGCAGGGGGATATATAATGATCATTATAACAATGTGCAAGAACATATTTAAAAAGAAGGAATAACTTTATATTTGTGGACAATCAAAATATGTTTTTTTATTTTAATGTGGTGTCATTCAAATTAATCTGGATATGGCAGACTCACTATTTAGAAAATAAAAACATGGCACTTCATTTTAAATAGGTTACAGACCCCTGTTATATGCGCTTATTTTTATAGACCTATTTACTTGTTTCTATGAGACATGGCAGTTTTGCGTCTTTTAAAAAAAAATGTTGAGATTAGAAACGGCCATAATTCTTTCATTTCTCAACCTTAAAAATAAATAAAAACATCTCCATAATCCGTGGGAAATGTGCTTTCATATGCTGTATCACACCCGATTCAAGTCTTCTTCAATAAAATGCTACGAGCGAACTCAGCGAAGACCATACCATCGGGGCCACAGCATTACGCAGCACGCATTCAACTCATTCCTTCGTTGTGACTTGAATGAAATAAAATATAATAAACGTTATTTTACTGGTGTTTTTCAATAGAAACAAATAAAGAGCGTGTGTAGGCTACTGTGTGCAAGTGCAACAGTGCATATACATGCATGCACTAGGCTATATTTCTTCCGTGTCGGGATGGTGATTGAGCTCTTCAAGTTCACAGCCCGTTTGGTCTTTCATAAAAAAACGTTGATATTAGCCTATAAACACTCATGGTTCTCTCATTTCTCAACCGTTTTATTAAATGTAAAAATCTCCATATTCCTTAGGAATCTTGCTTTCATTCGCTGTATTGTACATGGTTCTATCGTTATCGAATTAATTAATTACCAATTTGCCAATATGCTGCTATGTAGCCTACTCGCAATTCCATTCCGATCTGAAAGGTGGGTCTGTTCTTTTGAGGCATAAAGGTGACAGCATGCAGTGCAATAGGAATAATTAACCCAAATGTGACAAAGGCATGTCATGTCTTCTATGGTGCCAGCCTGAAGAAATGTCATACCACGATCCCCAAAGTGCGCATTCCGTATGTGACATCAGCTGACTGGTAAAGAGAATAGTACGGACATGTTGATTGGGTACGTCTCAAACACGCCTTAAACACACCCATGACTAATTCAAGGCCGTTTTGCGCACTCCGGGGGGTGTCAAAAGCGCTTCTTAACATGCCCAAAATTGCAATATGACATACTACACGCCCCCAGATCATAATACTGTAATTAGATTAGTAATATAGAAGTAAGTAAAATAGAAGTCCTAAATCGACCCCTGTGTGTCATAGGCTCAATATGTCAGTTTGACACATTCAGTAGATCTTGTGATCTTTTGTGGTCAAATATAATTTCTTGGGGTCTAGTAGGACTAGAGTAAATAATAAAAAAATAAATCGCTATAAAATTTGGTAAATAAATACATATTTAGCAACATGCTCGAATGCCCCCGCCCCCCTGTCAAAAACAGCTAAAATCCCTAAAACGAAAGAAAGTATCAAATGAAAATAAATTAAC
>NC_139698.1:34994530-35042030 GCF_964188405.1 Protomyctophum parallelum
TTGTGTCCGAGGCTGGGGGTTAACCTCAGCATTTTTCTCATGTACTGCAGCATTCTGTAAGTACATAATACAGAAATTACGTAATATTATTTTCTTACAAATATTCATATCACAATCAACACTGCAAGCGACACCCACAGCCACAATACTAGAGGGAGCGTAAACAACAACAACATTGGTAAATTCTCTTTCTACATTACTGCCACCCAAGTGTGGAATGCACTACCCCATCCCTTAAAACGTGTCGTTCACTGGCTTCCTTGAAAAGTTACCTTTCAGGAGGCCAAAGAGAGAGGTAATTATCACTTCTACCCACCCCTTTCTTAAAGGGATAGTTCACAATTTTTTAACTTAAGGCCATTAATATAGTGGTTGCAACTGTATTAATTGATTGCCTGAGTCCCGTGGTGGGAGTTCTGCTCTGGTTTTGGTGAATATTAATTAGTTCCGGTCATTTTGTGGGGGGCACTGGGGCCACGCATTCAAAGTAAATTAATCCACAAAACTAGCGTCATTTCTATTGTTGACCTATTTCTAAAATATTAGAACTTTTGTTAATTTTTGACCCCTCTATCACACGGAACTATGTATTTTGTGCCCATAACACTACGCCCAAAAATTGTTCCATGTGTTAGAGGGGTCAAAGCCCTCTATCACATGGACTGACCTCATGCTTCCTTCTATGTATGAGGAGTCTGACAGGGTGGAGTTTCCCCAGCCGGACGCAGCGCGTGGAAGGAACACGTTATTCCGACCAGTTCCTTTCCCCTCCATCAGGCGCCCCACCTGGCCAGCTGGAGGTAGTTAGAGACCAGGATTATACTGCATGTTTTTTGTGAGGGTAACTATCCTAGAGAACACGGGGAGAACATGCACTGATGACACAGAGGAGAAATCATGTCCCCAGCACCCACAGCGTCCCCAGCGGGAATCAAACCCAGGACCTTCTAGCTGTGAGGAGACAGCACTACTGACTGCTACTGTGCCCCCCAAATTAATTTACTTTTAATGCGTGGCCCCAGTGCCCCCCACAAAATGACCGGAACTACTTCATATTTCACCTAAATCAGATCAGAACTCCCGCCAAGACTCTGGCAATAAATTAATACAGTTGCAACCACTATATTAATGGCAAGTATTTCATACAGTTTAAGTAAAATAATTCTGAACTATATCCCTTAACACACAATTATAGTGTTTATATATATATATATATATTGTGATGATATTGAAAACTGGTGGTATTTCTTGTTGATGAAGGGTTAGGTTTAGGCTATAAAACCACATGTTCAATGTTTGAGAATCACTGGTTTAAGCAATAATCTAAAACTATTTACCGTAAGCAAGCCCAAATAAGCAGCTACACTTTAAAACAATTAAAAAAAATAGCAACCAAGCAACATTACAGAAAAGCAACACTGCTTGTGAGTCCTTTGAGGTCAACATGCAACAGGTCCAGTTAGTATCTGTTACCATTTATAAAAGGAACAAAAACTGCCACTCTTCAAGGCAAGACAAATTTATTTGTATTTTACATTTCAACAGCAAGGCAATTCAAAGTGCTTTATACAAAGTATTAAGAGCATTGAGACACATTATGAATTGACATTGGAGAACATTTTGTTTGTAACATTTCTCCATAATAGCCCGTGGCATGGAATAATCACAAAGGCCTTCTAACAATTTAAACTGAAATCAGTTGGCCTCATATAATCAAATGACTGTCATATTGTGACACAATTGTAAAAATAGCCAAATAATGTCTAAATGTTTCCCGTCATTGCCACAGGGTGGGCTATGATTCCAGGACTGCAGCCCAATTTGAGTGTGTTTTTACCCATGATTGACTATTCACATGGTGGGAATTTTGCTCTTACATCATACTCGTCTTGTGGGGTTTGAGTAGAGTAGTGTAACGTAAGGGCAAAATGGCCACTGTGTGAATTTTCTTGGGTCATGGGGAGTAGGGACACCCTTAGATTCAGTAAGTATAAGTATATATATGAACCTTTATTGAGAAAGGATATCCCCTTGAGATGTATCATCTCGTTTTCGAGGGGGTCCAGCAACATACAGCAAATACAAGACAATACAAGTACATTCATACATAATCGAGGACAAAACAAACAACAAAGCTCTCCCAAAACTAGCCGCTCCCATCCCACCTATTCACCTGCAACATTGTATCAATAAGTCAAGTAAAAGTTGCCGAGCCATAATTATTGTCCGGAGCGGCGGAGCCCAACTCCTGTTTCTGTAACACGAGGTGGCATGTTGTACAAGTACACCCCCTGGACGCTAGTATGTCACAGACACTTGAACAAAATCCAATCCTTGATGCTGAGTGGCAAGCAGGGAGGCATGACCTGGCCAGGGAATCGAACCCCAACCTCCCTATCACAAGGCTACTGAGCTGGACTTAAAGGGACACTTCACCCTTTTTGCAAAAAGATATATGTTAATGGTGCTTAGAAGCTTTAGAACACTTTCATGGGGGTCTTTATGTATGTAATATGTGGTTTTAGATATTTTAGATTGTAGCAGTGAGCTCGGTGTCTCTGATGTCATGGACACTGGGCTCACTTCCTTCCTGGACTACATGTTGTCTCAGTAATACAGCCCTCCCCCTATCCACAATGAGGAGCAGTGCACCAAAGAATTATGGGAATTGTAGTCCAGGAAGGTAGTGAGACCAGTGTCCATGACATCAGAGACACTGTGCTCACTGCTACAATCTAAAATAGCTAAAACCACATATTACACACATAAAGACCCCCAGGAAAGTGTTCTAAAGCTTCTAAACGTCATTAACATATATTTATTTGCAAAAAGGGTGAAGTGTCCCTTTAAGCTAGACGACAATGGTCTCTAGAGAAAACAGATGGCAATGGCGTTAATGGGGGTGGAAACCGCAACAAAGTGAAACCCCCTTCCAGAGTCGTAATCTTTGAAACACGTCTCCATGTAAACGGGCAACATGGGGGCAACCGTGATGTCACGGTTAACGTTGGTGCATGCTGTTACATTGCGTAAACCAGTAGGACGCCTGAGGGCGAGAAGCGATGTTGCATGCACGCATACACCTCGTTGGCGGCAGACTGCTGGGCGAGCGCTGGCACTTTGGCATGAATTCGGTAATGGCCATGAGGAGCATGTTTTAAGTTTACAGGGTTTGATGAGGTCAGATCAACATATGGTATGTGAGTACAGGTCAGCTCCATATATGGAGATCTAAGGGTGGTAGCGGGGACATTCTCTTGAGTGTACATGGTTTGATTTTCGGGCCTGTTGAGAACTTTTTGCCAACTGCCGGGCGCAGCTGCACTAATAACTTTGGTTGCAGGCCCGTCTAGAGTTTGAATGGACAGGTATCAGTCAAAAGAGAGACATCGAAGAGGAAGGATGGATGGGGAAGGATCAACACATGGAACAGAACAGGTTCTGACATATATCCCAGGGTTTCCTGCACAATGTTATTGACATGGCTTATGCTTGAAATAAATCGTGCCATCACTGCCATGCTAAGCTTAAAAAAAAAATGAGAGGGGCTAGTGAATCATGGTGTGTGTGATATGAAATGTCCAGTACCTCCCCAGTGCCTCCCCAGTGCCTCCCCCAGTGCCACCCCAGTGCCTGCCCAGTGCCTCCCCAGTGTCTGCCCAGTGGCTCCCCAGTACCTCCCCAGTGTCCCCTGAGTTTTTTTTGTTGAGGGGTCTAGTGAATCATGGTGTGTGATATGAAATGTCCAGTGCCTCCCCAGTGCCACCCCAGTGTCTGCCCAGTGCCTCCCCAGTGTCCGCCAAGTGCCTCCCCAGTGGCTCCCCTGTACCTCCCCAGTGTCCCCTGAGTGCCTCCCCAGTGTATTGCATTTGTGTAAATGTAGAATAAAAATCACACTCATGTGTAGTAAGGGGCGCCCACTGTATATTTATATCGGCCACATAACATCTTACGTCGTCATTAGTGCCCTAAACAAATATTAAAGTCCATAGACTTGGCTGGCAAACAATTTATGTCATAAATTCTCTAAACAACCTACGTACCTTCTCCTTTCCAGTGCTTCCGGGACTCAAGCTCCATGGAGCAGCCTACGGAGCACTTAGCCCTCATCCCCCCCACCTTTAGCTCCATGGAGCAGCCTACGGAGCACTTACCTCTCACCCCCCCCACCTTTGTTTTGAATAAAATATGTGATAATGCCAGCCGATGGGCGGAGGCTCCAAGGAGTAGACAGGTCCACAAAAACGTTTCAGGCATTTTATTGACCTCCAAAAGTGTCTTTAGACATTGCAAATACAAAATACTCCTCCACAGTACTTGGAACCCTCCAATCTAGAGAGGAGTGCCAGCCCTGCAGAGGGGAGATGGGTGACAAATAATGCAACCTCAGTGTCAATACAAATATAAACATATTTAAACCTCTTGCAATCATTGTGTGGAATAATGACAATGTCATTTGTACAATATATATAGGGCACGGGCTGCCCCGTGACAGTGGGCTTTAATCCTTTATCTGCCTCCTCGTTGCTGTGCTTTTGGGTCACACCACACTCGAGGCATAACAGAAAGTCCATAGACTTGGCTGCCACATGACGTAATCTTCAAAAGCCATGCATTGGTGGGGCTAAAAGTGAGTGTATTCAATTTTCTATTCTGATAAACGGCTCAATATAGGGTGTAGAATATTTTTATAGACATGGCTCCTAGGAGGTAAGCCGTCTAACGACATAGAAAATAGGTTGAAAGTGGTTAAAATATATATATATATATATTTTTTTTGAGGGCATACATTTTGCCCAAAAATGTCTTTCCCTCTTGTCTTCTAGAATGCAACAGAAGATTAACTGTATGTTTAAAATTGATAGCAGAGAGTGCGTTAGTGAGGTGCTCCTCTTCATCATCTGCTCTAAGAGTTCCTTGTTCTTTCATTCCTCCTCCAATGAAGCAAACACCTTTCCATCTGACTGCCTTGGCTAATTCAATTAACGTAACAACATTTGATCAAATAAAAGTCTAGCCTAGTCTGGAATCTTAATTAAATACAGGGGGCATGGGTGTGTGCGTGCGTGCGCGCGTGTGTGTATGTGTTATACTGTGTATATGTGGGTGTTTTTGTTTACGTGTTCCACGTGAGTGTGTGTGTGTGTGTGTGTGTGTGTGTGTTTTATAAGTGGTTGCTAAGCGAAGGATGCGATAAAGCATTTAACCAACACACAGGAGATTTACAAGTTCCTCTTCTGCTGAGCTGCTGGATGCAAATTAAGGAGTTCAGCAAGGTTCACGTTGACCGCACCACACTGCTCTATGGATTTTAGTTCTGCTTTTTCATAGCAGTACTTAATTATTCAGAAACACATTGCAACCAAAACAAATGGGCTAATGTTAAATGTCCATGCATAAGGCGAGGGGCACAGAAACTGTACAGCACATAAGCTAACCAACCTCACATCCACAACAGGGCCTTAAGCAGAGGCAGTTGATATTCATTATGTACACACATTTGGTCACAAAATAAGTAAAGAGTCACTACCAACAAAACATGTTTTTATTTATACTATTCTGTTGCATGAGTTTTGGATAATAGCAATAGTTTCAATTTTCTGAGCCGAGTCTGTGTTGAGAGATTAGTGATAGAATAGCAGCATGCAGTAGCTGCTGCAGTGCTACTGCAGGAAATGTCACCTCTATGAAATCTGCATTGGCTCAAAATCTGTTGAATTGTCACATCTGCACAACAGCTATGCTGACATCTACTGTCTTTATCTTTTTGTTTTGTAATTTAGTGTTACTCCTCAAATCGGTTAACATAACGTAAATCCACGTGTGTGTGTGTGTGTGTGTGTGTGTGTGTGTGTGTGTGTGTGCGTGCGTGAGTGCTTTCGTGCGTGCGTGCGTGCGTGCGTGCGTGCATGCGTGTGTGTGGTGCGCATGCGCATGTGTTTGTGTGGTCGATCGGTAGGGTGAGTCATTCCATGTTATTAGATTACATTGTTGATGATGCAGCTGACACCAGTCTCTCAGGAGGCCTCATCTGACACTCCCCTCGCCTCCTCTCGCTTACCGTATCCCCCGTCGTGGCCTTTTATCTGTGCTTGAGCACTGGCCTTCTTTGCTCCTGTCTCGCCTCCCACTCTTTGGCATGTCTTCTTTTCTGTTCTCCCCACTCCTCTCCACCCGACTCCCAAGTCTCCTTACATCTGTTGTTCTGCTTCCTCTCCTCTCCTCTCCTCTCCTCTCCTCTCCTCTCCTCTCCTCTCCTCTCCTCTCCTCTCCTCTCCTCTCCTCTCCTCTCCTCTGCTCATTCTACTCCTCTCACCTCTTCCCCCATTTCTCCCTTATTCCTCAGGTGACAGGGTGATGGATTAAGCCCAAATAAACTCGTTCATCTTTCAATTAGAGCCAGTGTTGAGGAGGTGCCAGCCATTATGAAGCTGTCTGGAGGACTGGGGGGGGAGCAATCAAGAAATGTGGACGTGCGTGTGTGTGTGTGTGTGTGTGTGTGTGTGTGTGTGTGTGTGTGTGTGTGTGTGTGTGTGTGTGTGTGTGTGTGTGTGTGTGTGTGTGTGTGTGTGTGTGTGTGTGTGCGTGCGTGCGTGCGTGCGTGCGTGCGTCAGTGCCATGTGTCATTGGAGAGGAAAGAAGAGAGCGGGTCATTGACTGAGTACCTATATGCAGAAACCGAGCTGTGTGTGTGTTAGCAGGTGACAGAGGATGACAACGGGAGACAGTGGCTGGGTGTGGACACACACTCATGCATATAGTTTATTGGTTGAGGGAACAGTTACAGTTACCACTCCTCTGTGCAGTAGTGGAAGAAGTACTCTGATTTTGGACTTTGCTACTGAAAAGTAGCAATACCTCAACGTACAGTAGAAGTAAAAGTACATCACAAGAAAAGTAGTTTAGTCATTATGCAGACTATCCATTTCAGAATCATATATCATATTGGTGGAGTAAAAATGACAATATGCCTCTGAGATGAGATGTAGTAGATAGTATAAAGTATTGAAAAATGGAAATACTCAAGTAAAGTAAAAAAAACTCAAAATTGTATTTGTAGACATCCAAGGTTACTTTCCACCCACTCCGGTCCAGCTCCTAGTGCCACTATTAGTTCAGCTCCCTCTGTTAACGCAACATTGCCTTTCACTGATTTGATGTTTTGTTCTCGTTATTGTTGTCGCTTTTTCTGAAGAGTCTGATTCATTTGTCTCAGTGGCTGAGTCACAGAATTGGAAGATGGTGGATGAGTGTGTGTACGTGCAATCGTGCATGAGTGCACACCTGTGTGGGCATGTTCTGTGGTCTCCGAGGCTATATAAGGTAACCCTGGCAATTGGCATGCATGTGCATGTGGCCAAGTGGAATGTGAACGTGTAATGTGTATTCACACACACCGTATGAACCGTCAGATGGTGTAAAGAAGCCATGTCTCCTTCACTGTTTCCTTATTTTCCTTTCCTTCCTTTGGTTACTCATTCTTCTCATTCTCTCTGTCCTAGAAACCAATGCTGTGCTGTTGGCATATTTACTACTTTTGTTTTTCAAGGGAATATTATGTACTGTAGGCACACCGGGAGAAGTTCTAATGAATTTGAATGAGCGTCTCAATTTATTTCCAATGTTTTATTTATTTTTTCTGGGTTTCGGGAGTAAATTGAATCGACGGTGGTGATACGTGCGTTAGTCAGCAGCAATATAGAGGACCTGCTGTTCTGATTAAGTTCCTGTTATGGAGCCGTTCATTATTGATTTCATTTCTTCTCCTCTCCTCCCTTTCACATTCACACTCCCCCCATCTCTCCTGGAACTCAGCTCGTCTCTCTCTCCCTTCCAACACCTTCGTGGTGGATGCTTATTTAAAACCAGCAAGTAGTGATTTAAAAGCAGTGAGTTCATTTGCCATCCTGTGTTAATGTTCTCTCACTGCTTCTATTCGCCAAAGAGTTTTGGAGGCTAAAGTAATGCAGCAAAACAACCTGAAGTATCCTACAGTGAGAGTTAAAAATGTCATATTGTTTAGTACAATGGTTCTCAACGTGGGGTCTGGGGTCCCCCAGGGGTCCTTGAGGGGATGCAAGGGGACACCAGCTACACTGTAAATGATTAACCGTAACTATTCTTAATCGTAACTAAATCGTCCATTTAGTTTCATTTGTACTGTCTGTCACGGGGCAACCCATGCCCTGTACACATACATTGATGGAGAACAATGCACACACTTAAACTACACAGTTGCATCCAATTAACTTAATGTTGCCGGCTGGCTTGGAAGACTGTGTTAATGGACATGAGTGCATATTTTTATTATTGTAGCTCACAGTGAATTGTAAAAGATTGCAAATATTGTCACAGCATATATGTTTGGTGTCATTTGTGTTTAATGATGATTGTGTGGCACCTGGCTCTCCTGCAGTACTGGTGATCCTCTTGACTGAGTGGAGGAAGGTACCAAGTGCTATAGAGCAGGAGGGGTGTCTGTCTGGGTTACAAGAGCTCTTGTGTTATGTTTTCCATTTATCTTGATGTTGGGTAATGTATCTGAAAGATATTTGAATTGGTTTAGTTAAACTAAGTAATTGTTTAAGTTTACTCATGGGCCATAGTTTGCCTTATTTGAGATAAGTGGTTACCAATTACTTATGTGTCTTGGTATGGTCTCACCCAGTATAATTGGGAGGCTGCAGGATGCTGAGGTTCAGTAGTGGCTTGGGCAACAAGCAGGTAACATCCAGGGAGAGCTGCTAGGGGTCTCTTTTTGGAAGGGTTTTTAGCCTGATAGAGTTTCTCAAGTTCTGGTTTGCTTTCAAGTAACTTTCTGTCTTTTGTAAGTTTAGTCTTCAGTGTTTATTTTGTTTGTCAGGCCTGTTTTTCCACTGTGAATAACCTGCATCGGGGAGAAATAAAACACCCTAAAAGGTATTGCTGGAATTTGTAACTTTTTGGAGCCTTGGCCACTCGGACAACTTTACATGTGATCCCACCGCTGCCACCACAAGAGCTCTTGTAAGTTGTAACCCAGACAGACACCCCTCCTGCTCTATAGCACTTGGTATCTTCCTCCACTCAGTCAAGAGGATCACCAGTACTGCAGGAGAGCCAGGTGCCACACAATCATCATTAAACACAAATGACACCAAACATAATATGCTGTGACAATAGTTCTCTTTTACAATTCACTGTGAGCTACAATAATAAAAATATGCACTCCTGTCGATTAACACAGTCTTCCAAGCCAGCCGGCAACGTTAATTAATTGGTTGCAACTGTGTAGTTTAGGTGTGTGCATTGCATCCATCAATGTATGTGTATAGGGCACGGGTTGCCCCGTGACATGTACACTCCCAGAGTTAAGGTGAGGATTATACAGAATAAATATCGTAGGAAATGGGTGTCCATGGCTTAGTGCATATCAAACTGGGGGTCTGTGAAATTAAAAATAGGTTAAAATGTGTTAATTTAGTCACTTCAATCTTCCTGCCATGTGTAAACAACTGCCATGGTTTGATGCCCAGATTGTTCACTAACAGTTAGCTCTCTCTATCTCAAATGTCCCATGTAACATCCCTTAAGTATACACTGTTAAATGCTCCTACAGTTATATTCAACAACAACACAAATATATAAACCTACGGTAAACGTTTGTATCACTATATTCTTGCCCTGCCGTGTTGTACTCTTCTGATGTATCTTATCTTCAAGGAGAGTTTTTGTATGACTTGCTTTATGCAAATGAGATCATCTCAACCGAACGTAAACCTCTGATATAGGGCAGTGGCTCAGGAGGTAGAGTGGCCGCTGGCCACTTGGGGAACACAACGTTGCTCCTGATGAGCAAGCAGGTTGGTGTCTTGCATGGTTGTCTCCACCAGGCCGAAGGCATGGGGGGAGAGTATGTTTTGCACTCCGTCCGTCCGTCCGTCCGTCCGTGTGTCCGTCCGTCCGTGTGTGTGTGTGTGTGTGTGTGTGTGTGTGTGTCCGTGAGCAGCTAATCTCGGCCACCGTTAACCCGGTCGATGCCAAATTTTGCACACACACACTCCCTGGATGCCAACGATGAACCTCTGCCCCAAACTTTCCAGAACGGCCTGTTATAGCGCCACCAGGAGGCCGCTTTGTGCAAAACAAGTTTTTGCACAGTACACCTACAGATTTTGTCCAAACATCACGCAAATTGGTACACAGTCTCTCTAGAGCCATTCAACGAAACCGGTCTTTCAGATTTCTCAGACTCCATCCTGATTGGTTAAGATTGGCTTCCAAAGTTCACAGGAGTGCTCAGTTTCAAACAAAATGCTGCAAATCATGAACACATCGCGTGATTTCCGTGAAATTGTGCACCCACATTCCCACTAGGCCGAGGACGAAATGCCACATGAACAATTTCAACTCAGCCTCAAGGTGGCGCTATAACTGGCCGAAAAGTGTTTTTACCTCTAACTGCACGGATCTGTGGATAACTTTGTATGCCAACTCCCTAGAGGCCAAGGAAAAACCTTTGCCTGGAATTTTTTACATCTGCTCTTTATAGCGCCACCAGGAGGCCGACATATGTAAAACACATTTTCTATTATTACTCCTTCAGATTGTTTTACTTTTGTTGCCCTTTTATCCAACCACCAGATGAAGGC
Source organism: Protomyctophum parallelum (assembly GCF_964188405.1). Taxonomy (NCBI): domain Eukaryota; kingdom Metazoa; phylum Chordata; class Actinopteri; order Myctophiformes; family Myctophidae; genus Protomyctophum; species Protomyctophum parallelum. Next base: position 35,005,162 of record NC_139698.1, read on the forward strand.
AAGCTGCAATGTCCTACATTCCTATCCTGGTGGAGACCTGTGCCCAGAAGGGCACTTTTTCTAGTTTTCTCTGTTGTCAGTGTGTGTGAATGTGCGAATGTAATGCACATTGTAAGCGCTTTGATTCAAGGCATCATTTACCATAAAACCTTTTGAATGTTTGAGTTCAAAGTTGCCACAAGGACATCTGTCTGTGCTTTACCGCTGTAAAATCATGGTTACGCTGTAAAATCTTGAATACACTCATAGTTAAATGAACATGAGGAGTTTACTGTGTTGGCAGTGCGGCTTGCTTGCTCTGCAATCTAGCATAATGCTAAATAAGTGGTGTTCTGCCAGCAGAGTTTTAAAATGTTATGTATCTCATTGTTTGTCTGTTATGAGTTGCACCACAGCCTGACTAAAATTGTTTTAACTATATGGCTCTGGCTCTGATGGGCTAACATCAATGTCTAATGATCCTTGCAGCCTTCCCGTTTCTCTCTCTATCTCATGGTCTGTAAAAAATAGGCCAAATTGGAGCGAGAGAGAGAACAGGAAAATGCACTCCATTCTAAACACACTTGGATCATATTGATGGCAATTATGGCATATAATACTGGCAGGCTATGGTTTACACAAAGAGTTATTTATTGCTATGCCTTATGACAGTTTGTTCTCGTTATCAAATTCATGTTTGCCAATAGTTAAACTACTGTAAGTGTATCTGTGATTTAGACTGTGAAAGTGTAAACATTTTAAAACAAGAACACAACTATACAGTGTATTCTGTATATAGACCAACATATAGATATTGTATTTACAGACATATAGTATACTAGAATAGCGCTGTACTGTACTGTACTGTACTGTACTGTAGTCTTGTGTACTGTACTGTACTGTACTGTACTGTACTGTACTGTACTGTACTGTACTGTACTGTTATTAGTGTTGTTATTGTTGTTCTTCTTGTTATTGTTATTGTTATTGTTATTGTTATTGTTAGTATCGTTATTGTGATTGTTATTATTATTGTTATTATTACATTATTATTGTTGTGATGTGAGCTTGTTTGTAAATTAGTGAGTTTACAGGTGACCATGTATGATACGACATGGGTACACCTTTTTGCTCACATGTTTTCACTTGTATATATAGATTGTGAGAAAGGGATGTCAGAAAGCCAAGCGTTGTCAGTTTACTCACAGCACAGCACAGCACCGTCACTCCTGTCACCTGTGGGTTGAGCTGCTTAACACGACACTGTCTGTCACTGTCTGTCTGAACACATCAACATACCTGCACATTTGCAAATGATGCATCATGCTGGGACCTCTCTAAACGTCTGTTTCCTTCATTGTATTTCCTTCTCTTGTAACCGGCGGGGATGCGCTTTTGTTTCAAAACAAAATAATGTTGACAGTGACACACACACACACACACTTACACTCACAGTCACTGGTGACTTTGAATCAGTGGTGGGACCTTACTCTAAGGGTGGGACTGGGAAATTAATAATGCACGGAAGAACTTGGCATCCGATGATTGTGGCGATGAGAGTTGCTGAGGTGGTGTGTGTGTGTGTGTGTGCTGGCTGGCTGACACACGCACACCCTGGGTAAATAGTATGTGTAGTGCGCGCGCTTGCACACACACACACACACACACACACACACACACACACACACACACACACACACACACACAGGGCTGTAGCTGATGTTTTTGTTGCCCTACTCACAACTATCTTCTGCCCCCCCGCCTCCCACACCTGCAAAATGTGGACAGTGTTTTCCCTGACACCGACCCTTCTATAATGCAAGATCGCCAAAGTCTACTTCCCTGGGCTACCACCACGATATTAAAGTTAAAGTGAACCTGGTTATAATCACTGTGATAATAACAAAATTTGGTCTGTGACTGTGGGGTGACAGACATACAGTCTGACATACAATAGGCTACACGTGTGCACAGTTAATAAACAATTACCTAATATGTCCAGAGTTCTTAAATTAACATAGTTGGATTTTAACAGAAAGACAATACCATAAATCAGTCAAAGTGAGTGACAGACTCAACAGTAGCACACAGCATGCAAGGCAGCATGCATGCATGCAAACATGTTTCTCCAGCTGAGATTTAGTGTCTCCATCTCTCTCTGGAAGAGGTTGCACATGACCTATACGGCCACACTGAGGCGCTCCAACACAAACACATGAAGCTTCAGCTGACACAAATCAACACCACGTTGTTTGTCCAAAACACACAATAACTCCTCTCCCACCACGTCATGTGTTCATTTATCTTCAGCCATATAGACTCCATTTGACCCAAATCAACACCAATGCTAGCCTGTTTGTCCAAAACACACTATCTGCTCTCCACGTTTCTACTTCGCCACAACCTAATGTTAGTAAGAAATCTATTGTTGTAGATTGTGAGAAAGGGATGTCAGAAAGCCAAGCATTGTCAGTTTACTCACAGCACAGCACAGCACCGTCACTCCTGTCAGCTAGGGTTGAGGTGCAGGGTCGAGCTGCTTAATGACAACACAGTCTGTCAGGCGTACTGTAGTAAATATAGGACTAATATGTGCATGGAATGGATAGTGCGTAAGTGTGGGTTCAGCGCACACTCGCAATTGCGGTTGGAGGGCGACGCGACACACACACACACGGCGATGTGTGGATAAATCACTGAGAGTTGGGAAATGTTGAATAATGTTGTGTGCGCACGTGCGCGTGCGGAGAAAGACAGTTATTTAATGAAACTCAAGATTATAACGTCCTGTCTTGCTGCCTCCGTGTATAGGCTGCATGGCTATTCCTGTGTGTGTGTGTGTGTGTGTGTGTGTGTGTGCGTGCGTGCGTGTGCGTGTGTGTGTGCGCAATGAAAAGTACTCGGCAGGCGAAATGGCGAATTTGAACAGTGTAATTGTAATAGTTTGGCACAAACCAAGTACTATGGAAGAACAATGTTGATGTAACTAAGAGATTCGCTGAGTAAGCGATATTTTATATACAGAGATTTAGAAGGAATAAGCAAAATCGTGAGGCGAGAATTCCTCTCTTCCTTATTTTTTTCTCCTGCGGACAGGACTGTCAGTGAGACTCGGAGATCAGAGCAGCACAGGGGAGTGGCTTAAAAGACGGGGTAGTAGTTGCCAGGTTGGCGAATTGTAAGCGAGTCGTAGTGTGTGTTGAATGGCATTTGTGGGCTTGTGAATGAATTTTCTCACATGTAATTTGTGCTCACTTGCATAGACTTGTCGAATTTAGCGTGGTGAAAGGGCAACAGTGTTCCGGGGGTGTGGGTGCTTGGGGCGATAATGTTTGTAGTAAACAAATGCATTGCCGCCGTGAGTGTGGACGGGAGGCATCTTTGGTGGCACTGCAATGACCAGTGTTTGGCGGGTGGTGTTGAGTGTTGGCGTTGGGCGCGATAGGAGGAGATAGGTCCCGAACACTGCGAAGGTAAGTGTGTGACGTCACTGCCGTGTGAGTGTGTGTGGGTGTAGTGTGTAAGATCGTGTTGTGGTTGTTGCAATAGCGACATAGCTGTTGTGGCTTTGGGTTTCTTGCCATGTGTTGGGTACAAGTTCTCACTTGTTATAAATATAGATAGTATATAGTAGTATCAAACTCTTAGATCTCCATATATGGAGCTGACCTGTTCTGACATGTCAGAACAGGTCCTACCCCACCAGTCCTTCCTGTTCTGACATTCCTTATGTTGATCTGATCTCATCAAACCCTGTACACTCAAGACACACTCCATATATGGCCAGCCCAGTACAGAATTCATTCCATATGATGATCTGACCCCCCCATGCCAAAGCGCCAGCACTCACCCAGCAGAATGCCGTCTGCCGTCACCCAGGCCGATGCGTGCTCGCTTCTCTCCCTCAGGGCGTCTTACTGATCTGTATACAGTACCTGTATGCAACTCCAATGTAAGAAATGTTTGTCACACTACAAGGAATGTATTATTTTGGATATGGGCACATTCTCCGGTTTAGAAGTGCAACCATGATTTTAAAGTTCAAACTACTATTTTATTCATCCACAATGTCAGATTCCGGGACTGCGCTCACAGATTACAATCTTGTTGCTCTTGTTTGGAACACTGGAAATTATTCACTGATGCTGTTGGTTTTTGTATCAATCCTGTGTTATACTTAGTTGTGCAATGTGCACATACCGGTATGTTGCAGTCAGATTAGCCTGAAAGAGCCCTGTGCTTTTCTGGGCATAGAGAGGCTGGTCAAACTAGCGCCGACTTCCTATTGGTTCACCAACCTATGTGCCCGCGGCCTGCCCACCCCCCCGCCACCCCGCGTTAATGTTTTGAAGGTCCACCACACAGCGGAGAACACTGATGTCACTACATTTGAAGCGACGCAGCTCTGCACTCTTATTGATTAGCCGCAAAATACTGTCACTTTTCCTACTGGGCTCGCCCATGCTTTTTTCTGTCTATACCAAATCTCTTCGCCAAAAAAATCCGATCAACAACCTTGCGTGTTGCGACACGTTGTGAGCATGTTTCCCCCAGAATATGGATGCTGTGGTTGAAGAGGACACATATACTATCGTATATCTGAAGCCTTGTCTCTTGAATTAAAGGAGTTGTGGAGATCAGCTAATCTAAAACACCAGCACACTTGCGGCTGTCTTGATGATAAGCCAGGATAACAAGGGGGGAGGGGGGGTAGGGGGGGTTGCTGGTGTTCCCATGACTAACTTCCCATAACCTGAGTCAGGGGCCACCTCATAGTGAATGGAATGCAACGACAGGTTTCATGGAAAAATGAAAATGAAATTAGTTGGTTTAATGTCTGTCTGATTTTCTGTCTGGCAGTGTGGGTGGCTGGTTGGCTGGCTGATAATAGGCCCTGGCAAATTAGCCATGTTGTCTGTGGCCAGTTGGCTGGTTAAGTTTCTTGCTTGCGGTTTTATCTTTCATCTGGCTAGCTGTTTAGCTACTTGGCTTGCTCTCTGACTAAGTGGTGTTGATTAAAGTAAATGTTTACTTTTGATTTATTGTCAGTGCTTTTGAGTATAATGGACAGATATATAATTACAAGGCTGTAGCCTATATTATTTGACATAATGTCCTTGTCTGACATTTCCGCAGTTTCTAACCTAAGCTGTGAAATAACTGGAGTGAAACATCTGTGTATTTGGTGATTTGGCTGGGAAAAAGGAATGATGAATAGGCTTGGACCAAGGAAGATGGCTTTGATGGCCTGTAGGTGTGGAGGATATGTTGATAACAATGGCCAGACTCCCAGTCAAGAGATAGCTAGGAGAGCAATGGAAAAGGTGGGACCTTTGGGTTAGTACTTAGTATAGGAGACAATGTTTATTAGCTTCAAATCTCAAGGTCTGGGTCCATTGTCCGACATGTCTGTAACAGTGTACAGACTTGAGAAACTATCAGGCTAAAAACCCTTCCAAAAAGGGACCCCTAGCAGCTCACCCTGGATGTTACCTGCTTGTTGCCCAAGCCACTACTGAACCTCAGCATCCTGCAGACTCCCTTTTATACTGGGTGAGACCATACCAAGACACATAAGTAATTGGTAACATACAATCTAAGTTCACAGAGTTACAGACCCGTATGGGTCCATTTGGACCCCATGGTGGACCCCGGAGCCGACATTGAGAATGAGTGAGCAGGACTATTTGAGGGAATTCGGTTTTTCAATAGTCGTGAACTGAGAGTTGGATGTCTGGAACTTTAAGGGTGGGGCTAGAATGGGGTAAGTGAAGTGAGGTCGAAGTGAGGGGAATTGGGACCAGTGTGGAAGGAACTGCAACTCAGACAAAACTCAATGCCCAATTTCCCAGTGAAACTATCAACTGCCTGCTTTAAAGCCTGACTGAAAATAGCCTAATCTACAAGCCCACAAGGTGTTGCAACGTGATGCTTTAGATTGGCAAATAATGTATGCAACCAAGAATAAATCACTTTATTGACTTACTGTATGCTACTTAGATTATGTTTAAATTATGTTTTCTTTTAAGGTGTGTGTGTGTGGTGGTTTAGCGGCAAACTTGTACTTGCATAGGTTGACTGAATGGGGTAAAGGATACTTTTGATATAGCAAACAAACTCACGAGGAAACACTGGCTAAACCTGACTGTGAATAGATGAATAGATAAACAGAATGCGGCATGAAATAAAAAGATAGGGCTGACTTGGTATGAGGGACTGCAGTTGGCTTTGAGTTTGGGAAGCTGGCTTTGGGGGTCTATGAGAACGGTACAGGGACCGTGGCCATACACACACACGCCCGCACGTATGCACGCACACACATGCACACACACAACAAACACACAGTTCTTTCATGCTAAGCCAACTATGCTTCCTGCTTTGGGAAGAGTTTTGGGAAGATATTTTGGACGATATAGAGTGTGAGATTACTCGGTCACAAGAATCCCAGAACATTCACAGTGTCTGGCTGGGCAACAGAGAGGGAAAGAGAATGGGGATTTAAGTGGAAAGGGATTCATGAAATTGTGTAGCCATATTGTAAATGTTCTTGGGGAGTGCGATTTAGTGAAGTGGCTCCCAAACAATGGGGATCTGGGTCCTTTTTTGGGGTATTTATGTGTACATTGTATTTACTACATTTTTGTAGTAAATAAAATATTTACAAGAAAGTTTCAAACATTTTCCAAAATAAAATGACATGATTTTCTTTTGTACATAAAAATAGCAGATTTACAAGTTCACAACGTCAGCCATTTTCACTAGCCTATTAAATAGTGCTCAACTGTAATTTAATATTTTTGTAAGTTCGGGTCCTGTGAAGACAGGCTTTCTCTTTTGGGAACCAATCATTTAGTGCATATGAATGCTATGTCATCACTACAATTATTTATTAACTTTCATCAGTAGCACATTAAAAGAGTAATATTTTCATATAGATTAAGTTACATTAATTAACAACAATTAACAACTCATGCTCAACCCTATTTAGGTCTTTGTGATGAATAACTGGACTGTGGGTCAAACACAATTTAGACAAAGCTAAAAAATAAAAATACATTTTGCTGTGGTTTTGAGGTGTAGGCTTAAAGCCAAAAGAAGCATTAGCATTAGATATTGTATTACCTGTCATCTAACCGTAATAATGTCTTTAGCCAATACGAGAGCTGAACATGTCACTGCCTGAGGCTTGGTGATACAAAATGTTTTTCTCAGTATACCCATTGTTATTCCTCATTGTAATTAGACCATTTAACTTTCCAAACCAGAAAACGGAATAGGCTTCAATGGTTGTACATCTCTATGCTACTATTTTACCTCTGTTCTGTCTGTATGTATGTCTCTAAACTCTCTCATTACCTAAACCACAATAACCCTCGTATCCCTATTTTGGAGAATCTTCAAAACATTTCCTGTAAATACTAAAATAGCAGTTAAACAAGCTCTCAACATGTCGCTTTGCAACACAGAGCTTGTAGATCGGCTGTTTTTGATGTTTATCTTATAGGGCAGGTGATTAATACTAGCATGGGTCTATTTCATCTTTACTACTTGTTTTTCACGTCTCTCTTTCTCTATCTCCATCTCAGTCTTTCTCAATACGCAGAGCTAGAGTGTTATTGGGGTCTGTATAGTGTCTGCGTTGTGCTATTTTGTCTGTTGTCCTGCCAAGCTGACATGAGGGTTCCAAACATGGACCTAGAAACAGCGTGATGGAAGCTAGGGTCCAAAACGTGTCCACTACCAGACACAAAGAGCTGTCAGGAAGTGAAGGGTCAAAGGGAGGAAGTGGATCTCCCATTTCACTACAGGAAACACTGGTGGAGCAGCGGGGTGAGGGTTTATGCGAGGTGATGCTGTGTGGACGGCGTCCATTGATGTACAATCAGTTGGACTACCGTCTCTGTGAAGTTTGGCAGTATCTGTTTCTCTGCCCATTCATTACTCCTTGAAGTTCAAGGCAAGCGATTTGTATGAAGCTCCTCAAAAGTATCTTGCTTTGACTTTTTACAACTTTCAACCTAGCTTCCCTATTTTGGGCAATTCATTATAAGACAAAATGTTAAAACATTCAAGAAAATCGGAGCTCTCTACACGTCGCAGATCGGCTATTTTCGCACTGCAACACCGTTGACAATGTTTATACAATAGACTAGTAGTGGTTAAGAGGTTATTTTGTTGTTTATCCCAAAAATCCCAAACAAACAACAACAGTGCCAAAGTTAGACTGAGCTTGTTATGAAGAAACAGACCATTAAATAAGAAGAGCAATGACCTTGTACGTTTTAATAGATCACGACAGCTTGCGTTTTACTGAAGCGGAAATCTTTCAAATCAATCATCAGACACTGCGCTGTGATGTAGACACTAGACACTGGCTGTGATGTAGGAGTTAGTCATAAAGCACTGTGTAATGTCAGGACCAATCAATAACAGAAGAAAGCCAATAAATTGTGAAGTTTTAGTGCAGCAGGGGCAGTTTTTACGTAGGTTAGCATGAAAACGGCATATTACTTTTTTATTATTTGAAAAACACTAAAATAGTGATTATAAGTTTGTCTATTTTCACTCCTTTTGTGAGGCAGCAGGCTCTTTTGTATGATGAAGTAGGGCATCAATCTGCGGAAAAAATAAACCCTCATAAAACGTTAAAGTACGTAGATAAGAGGTTTCTCCCCGACAGCAACGAGTGGTATCAGAGTGAGATGTATTGTTCTGTGTCACAGCGTGCGCGCCAGGTCCTCTGTCAGCATGGCTGTCAGGAGGAAAAAGTGCTGAATCACCCCCAGGCTAGCTGGTATCATTTACGTTCCAAACTTTCTCTGTGTTGCGGTGACCTTCAAAGGCGGAGAGCGGAGTGAATGAACAAATGAGCAAAAATGTGGGAAACGAGGGGAGAGAGAGACCCCTCCAGCCTGTTTCTCAACAGATGATCTGTCAGCCCCCCGCTGGTCCCCAGCCTCCTGGTGCACGGCACACTCATGCACTTGCGCACACACACACACACACACACACACACACACACATGCACACATACACGCACTCACCCACAGCTCTTCATCCCTATTTCCGGTGTTGCGTGGAAACTTGTATGTCCAAAACCATTACTTTTTCATTAAATGGAAAAAAGAACCGGTTTTGCAATGGATCCTTCTCATTCAAAATTGATCAATGATACAGCAAACAAAATTGCTGAAAAACATTTCCAGCTCATTGTGCTACTTTTGCGTGAAATTCCATCGATATAATTCATGACAAACAAAACAAAACAAAAAGCCATGAAAAGTTGAAAAATGGAGATACAAGGATTCTGCCCAACAGCGACTCCGTGCTCCAGCAACACAGCTGAATGTCTGGGAAATGTTGGAGGACACGTGCTCCCCCTACTCTTCTTCTCCTCTCCTCCTCACCATGCAGCTCCATCCGTCATGCACAATACACTGGCTTTCTAGCCCCGTCTCTCCCTCTCTCCACAATTTATCATGTGTTTTACTTCTCTCTGCAGGCCCTAAATCTCCTGAGTTAGCCTGAAGTCATGGAAGAACAGCTTAGCTACACAGTAAAATGCTCGGCGTTAATGTTGAGAGTGTAAAAATTGACCCAAATGCATCCGTAATGGTCCACACATACACATGAACGTGAAAGGATAAATGTGTACCTTCTCAGAGTTTAACTAGAACGGTGCGTTCCTCTTAGCGCAGGTGTCTGCCTAGCAGGGTTGCCTAGAAGGCAGTGACTCATAGCCAATTGGAATTATATCAGAAAAATAACTGTACAGTGTGGACCGATAAAGTGAGTTTTGGAAGTGAGATTTGTAGTGTGTTTGAAGAAAAGTTTACCGAAAACGGTAAATGTCTGAAATTTGTCTGGCACGAATGGCTTGGGTTATAGGTCAGAATGTGAAGCAGGCTGTTATAGCACCACCATCAGCCAATTTGAAAAAACCTGGGGTGGAGGATCTTCCTTGGCCTACTGGGAGTGTGCATTGCTCCCACGGGGCAGCACACCTAACCTTAACCCTCTTCTAACCCTTAACGCACCCCTCACCAGCCTTAATCCGGTCGTCTTAACGCACCCCTCACCAACCTTAATCCGGTCGTTTTAACGCACCCCTCACCAACCTTAATCCGGTCGTCTTAACGCACCCCTCACCAACCTTAATCCGGTCGTCTTAACGCACCCCTCACCAACCTTAATCCGGTCGTCTTAACGGACCCCTCACCAACCTTATGTCTAACCAATGCTATGTCTAATCAAAGGATACCTCCCGCATTGCTAGGTTTTGTTTTTGGGCTGGGCCGTTTTGGGCAGGCATGAACACACACATTTATATCCTATAATACACAATCATTCTTGGTAGGGGCGAAATCCACACACACACACACACACACACACACACACACACACACACACACACACACACACACACACACACACCTGCAATATACTGCATTTCTGTCACTGACCACTAATATGGATACAGAAGCGAACTTAAGCCAGTAGTGGAAGAAGTGCTGTTTTTACCACTTTTTATCATGCACTACCATAATATAGAAACACTCAACACAGAAACTGTGTTGTGAGTATAAAGTAGGACTTAATTGGTTAGTGTAATTGTTTTTGTAACAATACTGGGGCAAATGCTACTAAAGTTTTCTAATGATTGTAGTAGAGTAAAAAGTATAGCATTTGCCCCAGAGATGTAGTGGAGTTTAAGTATACGGTATTGGGGAAGAAAATGAAATACCGTAATCAAGTAAAGTAGAAGTATACAAAAAGGTACAGTAGCCTACTTGATTCAATTTACTTAGTTACTTTCCACTACTGACATGAAGTATTTTCTATTGTGTGGGCAGAGTGCAGAATGAGTCAGTGGGCTGACATTAGTTTGTTATCCTGGCAAGACAAGTGTGCAATGGCCTCTGAACGCCTCAAATGACTATATGAGTCATCCCTGACATCAAAGATGATAATAGCACTTCCCGAGGCTGTTTTTTGGACTATCTTCCATCAACATTAACTGTAGCAGAACAAAAATAGTCGGTACATGCACAAAGAGGACGATGGAAGGAATTAGAGAAGATATTTGCATTATATGGAATGGGAGCAAATTATTCAGGAGCAAAAGATGGATTGAGAAGGAGACTGCAGACTGGAAAGCAAAGGGACTTACAGAAAGCACATTAAACTCCTCAATGTTAATTTAAGAAGAGAGTAAAAATGTAACCAAATGGACCCATAAGGGTCCGTCGGGCCTGATGATTCTATCTAGACTGTAACAGGATACAAGAGTTCTTCCTTGTTTGCCCCTCTTGCCTTCGCCTTTCTGCCAACTTCATTTCCCAGCAATGTGGTGGTTGGATTTATGGATGTGCTCACCCGCTGAGCCACCGAAGGAGATGGAGCGGCACAGATGTGATGGAGCACAGTGCAAAACCCAGGAGCTCCAGTGAAGAGCTGAGTGTCCGATCAGTGCCAAGAGCGGATTGTAAACTGGGTGGTTCTGGAGAGGCTCAAACTGTGGAGCCTCCGTGCTGTGTTGAACCAAGTTCAATAAAACATCTGTGATGGGAGCTGTCCATTTTGGTAATGTCAGATGCACAATCCCTGTGTGTTACATTTACTCTGCAAGGTTTCTGGGCATGGGATTATGTGAGGATTTGGCATTAAATTGCATTTCACAGCATTACTGCAGCAGGCAGTGTATTTGTTGTTATTGCTAGTACAATGATGAGGAACCAAAGCCAATGGATACTCTCATCTTCCTTTTATTTGAAATTTCACTAGAGGATCATGAGCGACGGGATGTTTAAACACAGAGACAAAGTTGAGGTGTTTAATCATCCTGAAGGGATGCTGTACGAGCATAATTCTTACCTCAAGTTTGCCCCATGGACGTTTGAATGAGATCTGAGTTTGAGTCCCATCATTTACTGTTTCTCCTTCCATGGACAGATTTCTTAATCAGGGGAGCTGATGTGTGGTTTATTATAGCCTATGGTTACTCTCAATGACCCCTGACAACTGCTTACATTGCTTAACTGCTTTACATTACTTAAGACCCACCCCCAGTTAATTTGACATGTATGCACTTTCTGTAAAATTTGTAATGATTCAGCAACAAATTTAGCCCAACAAATGCCATTTTGTGCAAAACAAAAGTTTGGCATAAAAAGGTTTTACAAATGGAGAACATTTTCAACAGCTGTAAAGTTTATATAGAGAACACAATCTTTGTATTATGGACTTCTGAATGCATTTAATGTCTGACAAAACAAAAGCCATAGTTCATTAATGAAACACTTCATTTCCATCATATTCTCTACAGGCTCGCAGGAAGTCAATACTGTATATATTATTATTGAAAGTGCTGCGGAGAGCCAGCCACATCATTTTAGATAGGTGACTCTGAAGCATTGTGCTAGTAATGACTAGTAATAAGAGACACAATTTGTTTGCATGTACAGTACTTGCGTGTGAGACTGGTTTGTGTGCATGAGTGATTGTGTTCGTGTTGCGTGAGTGAATGCGCTGTGTGCGGAACAATGATGATTGAATGTAAGTGGTGCCTATATCAACTGTGATTCGTATTTCTCGGTGGCATGGAAACCTACGGAGGTTTGAAAACTAATTTAGCCACGCCACTTCAAAGAATAGAAAACATTATGTAAAACCTGTGCTGGATGCTCAGGCGCTCCTCTATTCCTCTATTGCTGTGTAAAATGGACAAAAGCACTGGTCTGTGGAAAATGAATTTGTGCTGCTGTTCCGCTTTTGTTTTCATTGCACTCTATTGTGTGTGTGTGTGTGTGTGCGCGTGTGCGTGTGCGTCATGGGTCTGCTTGTCTGTCATTGCTTATTGGCTCACGGCAGTTAGCATTTTATTCACTTTTGTTCGTTTGTGTGCAGAGGGCAGCTTTTTTTCTCTGTCATATGGACACGTGTTGAAGTGACAAGCCGACTCGCGTGTCTGTTGGACAAAAGGAGAATAAGCTGGATATCCTCCTGTCGGGGAATATAAAAGACACTGTATGCACACACGATCTTCTCCACACTGCTTCACAGACTCACTGTGAACTGTCAACCAGAGAGTGGCTTCAGGAGCTCAGTTCCACACTGGTGTTGTTAGGACCAACGCCGTGCTGAAGTTTTGCAGCCAGGTCAGCACGGTGTCAGTAGAAAGGGCATGCAGTCTTCAACCTGTAAGTTCGTTAAGTTGGACACACATCCGAATATTTTCATCTCGCTCAAGTGAAACTGTATGTGACACACAAATAGCTAATAGATAAAATAATGGATAAATAAGACAAACATTGGCTTGAAATGTTGGTGGAAATCTATGGCAATTAACCAGTGTTATGAAATGTGTTTGGTTCACTGATCTAGCTAGTTTAAAGTGAGGATCAATGTTGATACACTAATTACACTATGCTTGTAGGCCTATACTAGGTATGCACTGATTCATTAAATATGTATCATGTACTCATAATCTATTTCTCTTTGTTTTAGTTTTCGAGATCCTCTCCAATACTGTACCTTGAGTACCTGTCAATCCAAGTACTCTTCTGTTGTCTTCTATAGGAAGTACTGCTCCAGAAGTCAATTCAGTGTATATCAATTCAGACCATTCACTTTATCACAACAATGTTTTAGTTATAGCCTACAGTTTGTAATAAAAAACAAAACAAAAAAACCACCTGTCTCTTATATCTTCAAAATGCATGTGAAACATCGATTTAGCTGTCACTCCCTGAACCTTATATCTTCAAAATGCATGTGAAACATCGATTTAGCTGTCACTCCCTGAATTAATTAAGACTTCTTATAAATACATTGAGAGTTAGCTCTCATCATAATGGTCTAGTCTTCTCTGACTGAACTGCACATACCCAACGTCCAGTTTTTGGACTGAGAAGATTTTAACAGTGAGCCCCAGGAGTACATCCATAAAGCGATTATTTTTCCAAAACGCTTCCACCCTTAATCAATAATTGCTGACTCAGTGAGGCGGCCTGCATGAAAGCGGCCTGTTAGCAGGGCGGGCGTCATCGCCTGGTTGCGTATTAAAACAAGACGATTAAACACTGGTAGGACAAGCACAGTATAACATAATGGCTTTGCTTTACTGCTGTCGTTATAGGTACTAGGTAGCTGCCTTGGCTCCCTGTGTATGATCTGTTCAAATTTAACAAGGGGTCCAGTGAGTAAGGTAAAGTATTCCCCTCAAATGTTGGAGCTGACAATGGCTATATGCAAAACATGTTTTTGTTAACAAGAAGGGCTGCAGCCACTGCCGTGCAGTGCCCTCTAACACGGCCATTCTCCTGTTAAAATCACTAGGGTATGAAGCAGAGACTGCATAGATGAAGGATGAAGGCCATTGAGTTAAGCTTGTTGAGTTTAATGGGGCGGTAAGGCTATAGCAGCCGGGATAATGGCTAAGAATGAGCTTAGCTACAACTTACAAGTCTGTTGGGTACCAGGTACAAAAGTAGAGTGGAGGCAGGTATAGGTAAAGTATGTTCAATGTGCTTATTTTCAGACAGCTATATATATTTTATTCTGGCACTCAACTAGACTACGGTAGATATGCATGATTCAGTCAATAATGTCTGTTTTTGCTTAGCATTAGTTGCTTGCTACCTTTTCATTGACTATACTTTTACTATTTCCCTGCCTTGTCTGACAAACTCAAGGATGAGTATTATTATTATTTATTTTTTTACTTATGAGTACTTTCATTCTAATTTCTGTTCTGCAGTTTGAAGATGTTCTGGATGTCTCTAGGATCAATTTAAAAGTACAAACCTTGATCCAAATGAAAACAAAAGGTCTGCAATTATGCCATATGACAGCATTTGGCTTTGACAATAAAGTGATGGTGTTGACTGGTGTACTGTATGTCTCTGTGACCGTGATTTAAGCAAGATGTATCTATTTCTAAATATATACTGTGTGTACACACACACACACACACACACACACACACACATGCACTCCCATGCGTGTGTATTTGTTGAATTTGTCTCTTAAGTGAATGCAACAATTTGCATGTGTATTCACAATAAAATGTTTGGTTTCCTTCAGTGTGTCAGGGATTGTGCTGATCTCTTTTTCATAATTTTGCTCTATTTCCTCTTTTCCTCTCCTCTCCTCTCCTCTCCTCTCCTCTCCTCTCCTCTCCTCTCCTCTCCTCTCCTCTCCTCTCCTCTCCTCTCACCCTCCCTCCTCCCTACGTCTCCTCTGCCAGATGGCTGCTCCTTAATCAAACTCTTTTACCTCAGAGAGGTAAACACATTACACTGCTCTGATTACAGTGACTTGGCGAGGCATACGGTGCGCGTGTGTCTGTGTGAGCATGCATACAGTATGTGCATGCATCTGCCATGGTGAGAGAGTACATACAGTGCACATTTGTGTGGTTGAGAGAAAGAGAGATGGGGGAATTTTAAAAGTCAGTGGAGCAGGTTATACTCTTGGGCTGCCTTACACTCTCATTAAAAGCTGCTCCATCTATGAGAGACAGAAACATACACATGCACTCCACACGAGCAAAACTGTTCGCTCAGCACATCGTCACTTGTTCTACCAATCCCTCAATCTTGGATGGTAAACAATCCCCTCGGCACACTGTAGCTATGGAAACTCATGTTGCCGTGGGCTCTTCACATGGTTGGACGGCTCTGTTCCACATCATGGTACACTATAGTTATCCCTGCCAAGTTCTGGGGCAGGCAGACTGCTGTCATACATTCCTGTAAAGCCATAAAGACTCCTGTCATACAATCCAGCAGATCTATAAGCCTGAGGGTTTAGTGTCACACAGTAATGTATGTCTAGCTGTGAAAACACTGAGTTAGAGGCAAGCCGTGCAACTTGTTTTGGCAGGGGGAACAAAGCTGAGTGGAGCCGCAGCGCTAATAGTCTGGCAACCTGATAGTGTCCAAGGCAGACAGACAGAACGGCTTTCACAGCTCTGGGATGAGGAGGCTCTGGCTGACTGGTGTGGTTCTGCAAACTCTCAAGCAAACTCTCAGGCATAAATTCTTAGGGGAAAACGTTGGGAATGCTTGACACAGTGTGGAAGCTAGGTTCCATTCTGTAAACAATAGCTGTCCTGAACGTTACAACCTTTGTAAACTCTATCGTTGCCCTGGGAAACGATATAAATGATAAGAAGAAATGCTGTTAATTAGCTAGCCTACACGAATATCCATTATTTATTTTTTATTCCTTATTCCTTATTATTATCATTATTTTATAATAATAATTATTATTATTATAGTTTATTGTATTGTTGTTAGTGGTGTCCTAGCAACAACAGAATGATGAACCTTTAAGCTTATTTCATTTTATTAACTTTATATTTTATGGTTACTATCAAGAGATTAGGTGTAATAATTTAGGTTCTAATTGACTTCCATTGATGAATGACTATATCATGACTACTTTGGAGGAGAGTCATGAATGCCATTGCTAATTTTACAAATGTCTTGGATGTATTCAAGTAGAAACCCTACACTTCACTGAATGCCACACCAGAATCAGTGCATGCGTAAAAGAAATGCCACTGAAAATGTTATAAAAGCTGGCAAACGCACTGACTTGATATACTAATTTTATGCAACAGTATGTTTCCACATTCTTAATTTGCTTAGATATTAGACGTAGACTAATGCTGTCTTTCTTAAAAGTATGTTCATATTAGCATTAATCACACTGGCCCTTTGATTCATCGTAATTGGATGCACTGAAATCCTTCACCCATTATGATGTTTGCGTGGCTGGTTTACAACAGTGTGAGAATTACCAGCATGAATATGGATGTTGTGCTAGCATCATGAGAGTAAATGAGCTTACTCTATTGATTAAGTTTGCTATCACTCTCACACTAGCTGTGTGGTCCCCATTCTCCTATCACTCTCTCTCTCTCTTGGTCCCCCCCCCCCCCTTTTTTTTGCACCCCCTCTACTCATCTCTGTCAGGGCAGACTCAGTGGAGTGGTTAAATTGTCCATAGCGCGTAAATGCTCGTTTATAAAAGCTGACAGACGTGGCGGTCGTTTGCTGAAATTAATTACCCCTCGGAGCTGTGGCGAGCACAGGCTCCAGTCAGTCAGTCACGCTTCACCAGCTCCGAGGCCTTCAGCAGCGCTCCAGCCTGCCACGCAGGCAGCTACTGTATGACCGTACCTGTAGAGAGAGAGAGATGGTGGAACGGAGAATGAGGTAGCAATGTTACAAGACAGATGGAAAGATGAAGAAGAGAGAGATGCAGGGAAAGAGACAGTGAACAAATATTCTACTCTACTGTATTTACGTGTGCACACTGGTGCTGCGCAGGTTTCCAGATAATATTTGCTCATATCCCAGATGAGGTCATGGTGATGACTTTTTTACGGGTGTATTATGGTTATGTATCTTGAATAACTTCTTCTGCAATAGTCCTGTTTCTATGTACCCATGTATAAGCAGAATTGCTCTATGCCTACCTGAGGATATCTGTCAAGCAAACACTGCCTGTATTTTAAGACATGGCTTTTCTTTTTTGTTATTGGTGCATTGTGTTGATGCATAGGACATATCTCCCAACTATCCTACCTTTATGCACAGAAAAGGGGGAACTAGAAAAAGTGCCCTTCTGGGCACAGGTCTCCACCAGGATAGGAATGTAGGACATTGCAGCTTGCCTTCATCTGGTGGTTGGATAAAAGGGCAACAAAAGTAAATTATCCACAGATCCGTGCAGTTAGAGGTAAAAACACTTTTCGGCCAGTTATAGCGCCACCTTGAGGCTGAGTTGAAATTGTTCATGTGGCATTTCGTCCTCGGCCTAGTGGGAATGTGCGTGCACAATTTCACGGAAATCACGCGATGTGTTCATGATTTGCAGCATTTTGTTTGAAACTGAGCACTCCTGTGAACTTTGGAAGCCAATCTTAACCAATCAGGATGGAGTCTGAGAAATGTGAAAGACCGGTTTCGTTGAATGGCTCTAGAGAGACTGTGTACCAATTTGCGCGATGTTTGGACAAAATCTGTAGGTGTACTGTGCAAAAACTTGTTTTGCACAAAGCGGCCTCCTGGTGGCGCTATAACAGGCCGTTCTGGAAAGTTTGGGGCAGAGGTTCATCGTTGGCATCCAGGGAGTGTGTGTGCAAAATTTGGCATCGACCGGGTTAACGGTGGCCGAGATTAGCTGCTCACGGACACACACACGGACACACACACGGACACACGGACGGACAGAGTGCAAAACATACTCTCCCCCCATGCCTTCGGCCTGGTGGAGACAAAGAGAATTATGCAACAAACAAACTAATTTGCTGAAGACTGACTGAAATCTTGTTCTTCTAACCCTGATGTATTACAGAGTAGCATAATCTATGGCAGTACTGTCTGTAGGTGCCATTCTCAATCATAAATTAATACTGCTGTAGTCCAAGAGCAAGGAAAGTGATAATATAAGTCATCTCTAAAATCAGGGGGAAACCGGTAACAGTGCAGTGCTTCAGTTGTTAACTTGTTAAGTATATATTTCTATTTTGCTGGGGTGCCATGCAGCTCTATCGGGACTTCCTCTTTCATTGGTATTGCCCAGGTTGCGCCTAAACATTTTCCTTCACAAAAACTATGCCTAACCCTAACCCGAAACTCACAGACACTATGCCTAACCTTAACCCGAAACTCAGGGAAATGATGCCTAAACCTAACCTCAAAACCCTGTCCACCTGTGCGAAACACCAGGAATAGAGACTCTACCATACAAAGCACAGACATGTCCAACTATTATTTGGGAGCCATGTCACTTGCAACTGAATATCTTAAGCCTAGTCATCTACTGTATTTGCATAATTGTTCAAATGAATCCACTGATGCATAGTTTAGTTTTATTTATTTTTCTTCTTAATAAAGTGATGATTTGTATAGCTTGGTGTGGAGAGGGGAGGGACGATTAGAAAAGACTACAAAGGAAAAGTGGAGAAAGGGGATTTGCTAGGGGCCTAAGGTGATTTGTCACCTTCTTGATTCAGTTATTTAATGAACTGTACTGTCGCAGAGGGTGTTATTGATTTGAAGTGATTTTTCATACAGGTTTATGGCCCACAGAGATAGTCTTGAGTATGTTTTTCATATCGTATAACTTAATATATTCCTCCTTGTCTTGTCTGCCTGTCTCATCGACTGAGACAACACATTTCCCTCTGGCCTTAATCTGCTTATTGCAACAAACCCATTACTAACAATTTCCACTATTTTTGCCACCATTTTTGACAAGACGACTGACACTGTTTCCCCTCATGTGGCAGGTGCTTCACAAGGGTAGGTCAAACTCTTAATCATAGATTAAAAAAATAAAAATAAATAGATGCTTCATTGGCCGCTGCAGTTCGCTGGAGCCATGTGTGTCAACAGGAGGGGGGAACAATTTACACTCTGGGGCGGAAGTATGTCAGAAGGGCGCAAGGCACGCTACCGCTATGCCACGCTGCCACTCAAGTGACTACTGACCAATCACAGCGCATCTTTTCCGGGATTTATCAGACCCGAACATCTGCTGTGACACACGCAGAAGCTTCTGTGAAGCACCAGCTTGGTGAAAGTGACTCCTGCTCTAAGCTGCATCTTGCATCTTCGTGACTACTGTGTGGGAGTACCCTCTGTGATTATAATAATAATAATATTATTATTATTACCCTCTGTGATTGACAGAGGTGTGGCTGAGAAAGGTGCCATGTGCATTGGCACCACCTGAGTTTCTGGCTCCCTCAAGAAATGGAGTACTAGGGCACAGTAAATTATAGGTTAGTTAGTAGCAGCAAGAGATCGCCTGATCTAGTCTGTCCAGCCCACAGGAACTTGGGAAGTAATCTGAACTGAACTGAAGTAGTCTGTTTGGTGGATCGAGTCACCTTATTGGATAAAGGTTTGCAGGATAGTGCTCCGTTTTGAACTAAAAACTTAGCTTTGAACGTATTTAATATAGCTAATGTGAGGTTTGTTTGCTAATGTTAATGTTGCACAAAATGTGTGACTATAGGGAAACATCAAACTTTATTGTCTAATGTTTTAGAGCAGTGGTTCATTTTCATGTCAAGGACCCCCCCCCTATATTATGTATGACAATATTGATACAATTACAAAAAACATCAGATTAAAAAAGGGTCTACAAGCTCACGACACATCACATTGCTGTTGTCGGCTTATTTTCAATAGCTAATGTATGGGTTAAAGTGGTTACATTTTGTTAGTTTAGAAACAAGCCCAAACTAACTTAACCCGCAAGGCCGCAACTTCCAATATTTACAAGTGACTTTACAGGAAAACTAACCCAAAATCACATATATAATAAGGAGACTTGGCAACACTTCTTCTTACTTCCTTCACAGGTGTTACCAATGATAATAATGAACTAAGACTCCATAGTCCATACCATTCCATTTAGTGTATAGCAGACCCTGCCAGTGAGCCAACATGCACATTATCACCACCCAGACAATGGCTACGTTTACATGAGCAGTTAAATCCCCTTTTCATTCCGAATAGAAGTTCAATCCTATTAAACGTTGTTATGTAAACACCTACAAAAACTTACATCCGAATGAAAACGCTCGATGCGATCTAAAAACCATTCCGATGTCACTGGCCGGATTACTCCGATGTTCAATGCGATTGAAAGAAAATTGGACTCATGTATACACTGCTTCGGATGTAAATTCATTCTGGTCTTTCTGAGCATGCTCATTTCCATTGCGCTCCAACTCCAAGGCGCTCATAAGCCTCATATCCAAGGCGCGCCGAGGAGTTTGCACATAGAGCGCGTTATTTCGTGCATTTTGTGTGTGTGTGTGTGTGTGTGTGTGTGTGTTCAACGGTCTCTCTCTCACACTCTCTCTCTCTCTCTCTCTCTCAAAAATAACGAGCAACCCGATACAATAATAATCAGTGTGTTGCGTGCCCTGGCCGTGCTGTAGATAATAAAGTAGGCTACACATAAAAACGAGATGATCACCTTCCCAGCGGAGAAGGGGAGCCGCAGCAGGTGGGGAAAAAAAGACGGTAAACATAATATGTATGTCCGTCCCTATCCAAGCAGCAGCCTCAAAACTACTGCGGAGTGCGGAATGAAATGATGGGATTTCAAAGTGTCGTCTTTCGTCTGAAAGTCACAATGAATGAACTGCCTATATTTTAGGCAACAGATGGCATAGTTTCACGTGAATTAACATGTATCATGTCTTCTATCACTTCTCCATATAAACACTCATTCGGAATGACCATTTCCCATGTAAACTCGCGGCAAAAAACATTACATCGGATATATTTTATTCGGAAGTATTTATTCGGAATGATCACCCTTCATGTAAACGTAGCCAATGTTTCACCAGATTGACCATAGGCTATCAGTGGCTACGTTTACATGGACAGTTAAATCCCCTTTTCATTCAGAATAAAAGTTAAATCCTATTAAAGGTTCTCATGTAAACACCTACAAAAACTTAAATCGGAATGAAAATGGTCAATCTGATTTAAACTTAGATCTGATGTAACTGACCGGTTTATTCCATTTGTAAATCCCATTGAAACAATTGTGGACTCATGTAAACACTCATTCGGATTGAAGTTCATTCTGGTCTTTCTGTGCATGCTTGTTTCCATGTAATTGGTATGGCTATATTATGCTCTTGTTTTGCGATTAATTATATTAAGAAATTATATTAGAAACCTCTCATAGGCTACAGGATACATCAAATATAAAGTAATACGGCATAAAAGTGTTTTTCTATTATTATTATTTTGTTTTACTGAAATGTAGTGTAGTAAAAGTAAAACAATTGGAAGGTAAAGTAGAAATACCTAAAAATTGTACTTTAGTACTAAAGTAAATGTACTTTCCATCACTGGACGTAAACATATCCGCCCGCCCCCTATCCAATCAGAAGCCTTCCCAGCCCCAAACCTGATGTGGAATGAAATAATGGGATTTAAAAGTATTGTCCATGTAAACACTCATTCGGAATGACCTTTCCCATGTAAACACGCAGGAAAAAACATTACTTCTGAATTAATTCTGAAGTTTTCATTCTGAATGAAAAAGCCCTCATGTAACCGCAGCCATTGTTAACACCTATTTTGACAACAGAAGACCTATGCTGCATGAGCTGTACGGTGGAGTTACAGTAGTCTTTATTAATTAATATGAGCTAATATACAACAATATTTTCCTGGTGCTGTCTGCTGTGTGAACAACACTTTCGCAATGTTGGAACTGCAATGAAGGTGACTAGTGTTAGCTAGTGGAGGCATTGACAAGCCTCAGAACAGAGGAACGGTTGAGCTAATATACTGCTCTCATTGGCATTCATTCTGGAACAGCGATTTGGCTGGCCTGCCTTCGAAGATATGAAGCCAGGGAAGAACTAGACAAAAGTGAGACAGAGGGGAGAAAAAATGGCAATGCCAACAAGCCGTCTGATGACCCTGCGAGGAGTTTGAGTGTCAGTACTGTTCTATAGGATGACTCGGAGCACCACCACTGCAGTTAAACTACTAGCAACATTCTTGAACCGCGATAGCCCTGCTGCCAACCCCTCGACCCATACAACTAGATTTTTACTTCACATATTGACATAAGTGGTTTGGTAAAACATTGAAATGTGAGTAAATGGCAGTGAGTGGATCAATATCGGAATGCCTATACACTGTAAAAAGAGTGCTTTTTGTCAGGTGAAACCTGACATATCCTCTCGGTTGGCTATTAGGACCCTATGTTATGTTTTCTGCTCTGTAAAGCACTTTGAGATGCATGTATGTATGAAAGGTGCTATATAAA
This sequence comes from Protomyctophum parallelum, assembly GCF_964188405.1. Lineage (NCBI taxonomy): Eukaryota > Metazoa > Chordata > Actinopteri > Myctophiformes > Myctophidae > Protomyctophum > Protomyctophum parallelum. The sequence continues at coordinate 35,027,971 of NC_139698.1, forward strand.
TCAATTTTATTATTATTTCTATTATTATTATGAGGACCTTTTCGACCTAGTCCTGATTGGCTGGCTCGAGTCTGACCCCATGGGACCATAGTGTGAATTTGCTAAAGCGCTAACCACACCAAAGGATCACCATGCAACTCCAAACGGTTGCAGGAGTTAACGCCAAAACCGTCTTGAGCCTTTGGTGTGGTTTGGGCCATTGAATTCCATGAATCACTAGGGTCAACGTGGGTCAACGTGCAACAAGACACACCGCAGGGACAACGCTAAAACAGTCTTGACCCTTTGTATGGTGATTTCACCAATTGAAGCATGATGCAGTTTTGTGGATTTAATTCACAGACGGAGACAGGTGGAGATGCAGTCAGACCAGCAAGACAAGAGAGACAGGCCTCACAGACAGACATAAATGGAGAGGGTGACACACAGATGATCAGGTAATCATGTCATCATGGAAATTAATGCTCTGGTAAAGAAACACTGTTGGAGATCTAAATGATTGTAAAATATAATATAAGCTTCATGATTCCACCATAAAGATTAATGTACCTGTAGCCACGAAAACCCTGTATGACCATGGCATGATAATGAGACATTATATTTTTGCTGCATTGAGGTTCATAACCAATTCCCCCTATAGGACTCATCACTGTACTCTGTACACCCTAGTGGGTTGGTATTCCTTACGTCTCGCAGGTTGCTACATTGGTATATTCTCATTTATAAAGCCATTCTTGGTAATCTCCCACGTTACATTGGTTCTAAATTTGAACTCTCTCAACCTCAGATCAAATGCTTGGTTACGCTACGTCGTGCCCCCAACAAAATCTGAGAAAAATCTAAACAAGGTATAATTTTTTCAAAAAAGTGTACAGTATTTGTTAAAATGTTGTTTTTATGTGGGCACGCCCACCAGTTCATTAAGTATGCCTGGTTTGCCTGGTGGGTGGTGATGGGAGGTGATCCACCTGATCTGAAGCCGCACCCACAGCTGTAGTTGTATGATAAAGGGGGAGGGGTTAGGGATGGGGCTGATAGTGTGGTGTCACTATATTATTGTTTATTTCATTGGCCCGGACTGTCAAGGGTTCAGCCTCCAGGAAGAACCCCTAAATACAAAGTTAATACACCATTGCACATAAAAACGACTCCAGGGTGTCTAATGAAGTACTGTCACCTCATAGACACATGAAAAACTGGAAAAATACAAAGATTTTAGTTGATTTTGAAGTACAAGGTCTTAGGTTTTCTATCATCTCATTCAACTGTTTATACGCAGCGGTTCCCAAAGTGGGGTCCGCGGACCCCTAGGGGTACGCGACGCATAGCCAGGGGGTATCCAAGCCCCCTAAAAAAAAAAAGAAAAGAAAAAACGTTATTTATTTTTTTATTTTTTTGAGGGGGCTAGTGAATCATGGTGTGTGTGTGTGATATGAAATGTCCAGTGCCTCCCCAAGTGCCACCCCAGTGTCTGCCCTGCAGTGTCTGCCCAGTGTCTGCCCAGTGCCTCCCCAGTGTCTGCCCAGTGGCTCCCCAGTACCTCCCCAGTGTCCCCTGAGTGCCTCCCCAGTGTCCCCCTGAGTGCCTCCCCAGTGTCTCCCCAGTGCCTCCCCAATGTCTCCCCAGTGGCTGCAGTTTCTCCCCAGTGCCTCGCCAGTGCCTTCCCAGTGCCTCCCCAGTGTCCCCTCAGTGCTTCCCCAGTGCCTCCCCAGTGTCCCCCTGAGTGCCTCCCCATGCTCCCCAGTGTCCCCTCAGTGCCTTCCCAGTGCCTCCCCAGTGCCTCCCCAGTGTCCCCTCAGTGCCTTCCCAGTGCCTCCAAGGTGTCCCCTCAGTGCCTTCCCAGTGCCTCCCCAGTGTCCCCTCAGTGCCTCCCCAGTGTCTCCCCAGTGCCTGCCCAGTGTCCCCCAGTGTCCCCCCATGTCCCCCCAGTGTCTCCAATAGCAATACAAGAGCAATAATACAAATTCATCTTAATTTATTAATCTTATTAATTAATTATTGAATCAAATTAATTAATTAATCAAAATGTTCGACGCAAGAAGGCCCCCCTGCGGCCTGCGCCCAGCACCATGCCAAAGCTTTTTCCTGCAGGAAACACTGCTTGTGGTTGTAAATATATTGTTATCTGTATTGTGAGGATGAGGGGGTACCTGGAAAAATATCTACCCCAAAAGGGGTACCTGGTCCAAAAAAGTTTGGGAACCCCTGGTTTATAGTACCACTTATCATTTTCAAAAGATTTCACAGTCTCCCAGCACACATGGAAGTCCTTCAAAATAATCTGTAATTTCAAACACATGGATATTGATGCTCCTGAAAGCAAACCAGTCTTTACAGAATTTTCATATGTCTACAGGGATGTACTCTCCATGCATTTATAGTTAACATCTTTCACGAAAAGATGATTCAATTTGAGGTGTTTTCGCAAGGAATTACTCCCCGGGCTGAAAGGCAACAGAACATACAGAAGTAAATGGATAGCAGGCTGTTTGGAGTAGTTGTTGTTACTTTTATCCTTTTGGCCAGAGCCAGTGTTCATTATGTGCACACGTGTCCTTCTGTAGAACGCTGTCACGCTGAGCCATTATCTTGAACAGAGGCAACAAAAATAGTGCATAATGCCTCATGTTGACATGATAGCATGCGTGCAAATTCCTTATGCTGTGTGTGGCGCGATTGTGGATATGCAGTATAATAGGCCATTTCCCACTATAAATCCCTACTGTGTGAAATGGCCACAGAGTGCGTTTTTTAGACACATCCCAGCCGGTGTTCTCCTTGAAGAGCAGCTTCTGGAGAATGGAATGATGGTCATTGTGACCTCTCGTGTTTTCCCAGCTGGATCTGAGCAAAGATGTGAAGCTCTTTTCCTGGCGCAGTGTTCGCTGTACATCTGTTGGTCAGCTATGAGACAATCAAACCCTTCAGTCACAGCACGCCCTTTCCTGCCTCATTTGAAAGCTGCTTTGATGACCGGGGGGGCTGTAAGAATGCAGTGTCAGAAAAGCTAGTTTGATATTATCCCCTCAACCTTTGTGCCAGTAAGAATGCAGCCTCTTGTGTATAATCTAACCTATTACTATTTAGATCCATTACTTTCTGACTGTATATCCATGTGTACTGTATATTTGTATGGTTCCGAGCTGCATCCCTACTTGGGTGTTACTGCTGATACTAATAAAAAGACATCTCTCTCCCTCTGCCCCCTATGTGATGCTCAACCAATCACAACACAGAATGACACAGCCTCCAGCCAATCAGCGCAGAATGGCACACCTTCCAGCCAATCGCAATTTGCGTCTTCACTTTCTGTCTCCACTTTTCTGTCCCCACTTTTTGTACCCACTACTAAAGTTATTAGTTCAGACTAATAATAATAGAGATAATGAGATAGAGAGTTCGCTAGGCCTGTCATCTCCTATGTCTGGTGTTATTCATTTGTGTATGTTGTTGTTGTTTCATTTCTTTGAGGCTGCGTGTGAGGAGTTGGCAGTTATATGTAACTGCCAAGTATAATGGAGAAAAATATACTTACCACTTGTAAAGAGAGAGGGAGAAAGGAGTGAATTGAAAAGTGTGATGGGAGAGAGAGAGAGAGAGAGAGAGAGAGAGAGACTATATCTATGTAAACTCTGATTGAAACTCTTTTCGTGTTTATGAGGGGAGGGGACAGTACATCATTAGACCCCATGGTGTGGTTATGTGCAATGATGTCTTCCCTTTATATTTAAGGTTTCTTCCTGGAGGCTTAAACCTTTACAGTCAAACGTGCCAATGAAAAAAACAGTGATATAGTGACATCACAATATCATCCCCTCCTCTAATTCCTCCCCCTTTATCATACAACAGCTGTGGGTATGGCTTCAGTTCAGGTGGATCACCACCCATCACCACCCACCAGGCTAACCAGGCATACTTAATGAACTGGTGGGTGTGTCCACATAAAACTGACATTTTAACAAATACTGTACACTTTTTTGTAAGTCCATAAGTCCTTCTTATATAATAAAAATACCTGATGATCATGTTTTAGGGTGGAAAACAAATCACGGCAGTCCATCTTTTTCTTAAAATTTTATCCCACGATTTTGTAACCCAGTTTTCTTTTCACCCAGTGCCAATTATCTAATGTAATCCTGGGCGCTACACTTCCTCTGCCAACCTGGGGGGGCAGCGGACTGACCTCATGCCTCCTTCTATGCATGAGGAGTCCAAGCTGCTTCTTTTCACCTGACAGAGGGGAATTTCCCCGGCCGGACGTAGCGCGTGGAAGGGACACGTTATTCCGACCAGGTCCTTTCCCCTCCATCAGGCGCCCCGGCTGGCCAGGGGGAGGTAGTTTTAGAGACCAGGATTACGGCATGTTTTTGTGAGGGTATCTACCCTAGGGGACACAGGGAGAACATGCAAACTCCACACAGAAAGGCCCTATCGCCAACCCCCGCCTCGGGTATGGGCACTGATGACGCGGAGGAGGGAACACGCCGCCAGTGCCCACAGTGTCCCCAGCGGGAATCAAACCCAGGACCTTCTAGCTGTGAGGCGACAGCACTACCAACTGTGCCACCGTGCCCCCCCACGGCAGTCCATCTTTAAGTTCATACATGTAAGTACGTAAGTAAGGAGCAGTATATCGGTTGGTTTTATATAATAATAATGTAATTAGCCAGTATGTCTTTCTATTGACCAGTGACCACCACGGCTACAGCTGTAGATCAAACAGTAATGCAGTTTTGCTTTGACAGAGTATTGACTTGGATGCACTGTAAAGATCTGCATCCCCATGGCTCCACCCGCCCAACTCCGTTTTCTTCTGTCTCACCAACATGCGCAGTCAGCAGTATCTTAATTTTTCATGAAAACTTTGGCTTAGCAGATTGCACATGTAAACACTCCCCCATCTGATCTCTCTCCAGGTGGAGCGAAATGCCTTCACGACTGACGACCTATGTCGCGACGTATATTTTTCCGTCGCAACGTATATTCGAGTACGTCCTGGCGTAAATATCAATTCGTCCCGGCAGAACGGACTCGTCGCGGCTATATCTACCCGTTTGCGACCTAGTAGTTTGACTATTCTTTTACGTCGCGACAGAACGGGACACGTCACGGCTATATCTACCCTTCTCGACGTAAAAGGTAATTCGTTGTGGCGTGTGTGGACTCGTCGCAACAGAACGGAACTCGTCGCGGCTATATCTACCCTTCTCGACGTAAAAGGTAATTCGTTGTGGCGTGTGTGGACTCGTCGCAACAGAACGGAACTCGTCGCGGCTATATCTACCCGTTTGCGACGTAATGGTTGACTTTGTTATATGCCCGGTGCGCGGTGCCCTGCGCGGTGCCCTGCGCTGCCCTACGCCCACCGCGTGCACCTTGCCGGTCCGCCCTGCGCCCTGTGGCCTGGCACGTGTGCACGTGTGCCAGGCCACCGCGTGCACCATGCCGGTCCGTGGAGCCCTTCGCCGTCCCCAGGCGACCCTGCGTTCCAGAGCTGTCACATGCCCACCGAAAATAGCAGATCTACCAGCTCCTCTCCTACATACGGGATGGCCCGACCCGCGTCTGTGGACCCCTGGGGGGGTGTGTGTGTGAGCGTCTGAGCTCCTATCTGTGTGCCTCCCCCCCCCCCCCCCCCACCCCATGTGGACCCTTGCAGGGGGGGGGTCGGGGGGTCCCCCTATGCACTTTGTGTAGATGCTGCGTATCGCCTCATACTGAAAAAATTACTATTTTACGCACAGCGCAAGGCAATATGTGATTACGATCGTCCTTCTGGGGGGGGGGGGGGGGGGGGGGCTGGCCTACACAATAGATAACCTACCCTGGCCAACACAATAGATAACCTACAAGGACATATGAATTTAATTTATATACACGGCTATATTAATTTAGCCGATCATCAAAGCTCACCGCGCTCGTATAGCGCATTGACTGTCTGTCTGTCTGTCTGTCTGTCTGTCTGTCTGTCTGTCTGTCTGTGTCTCAATGACTTGCCTTAGGCGGATAATATAGACTACAAGTACTTTATTAAAGTAAAGTAAAAGAGTGAGTTATCATTGCGTTCTCTGCGTCGTAGCGCATGCAGATAGGCAGATAGGGGGGGGGGGCAGTTCTATAGGCAAGGGCAGAAGGTTCCTATAACGACAGTGGGTGCGTGCCCACCTTAGAGTAGCCTATATATTTTAAGGCACCCGCCCCGCAACTTATTATTATTGGCTTATTATTTTGCCACCAGCGGAGTTGACGGTTGACGCCGTTGTCTAGTATAGACTATAGGCCTGTGCCAGGATGATTTTAAATAAATATGTCTCTGTCTCTGCGTCTCTAGAGCTATAACATATATACTGTAGCACACATCATATGTGTGACACATGTGCACACACACACACACACACACACACACACACACACACACACACACACACACACACACACACACACACACACACACACACACACACACACACACACACACCGAGTACTAAGTATAAGTAGCATATAGGGTACGGCTCTAAAAACATTAAATACTGCGGGAGCATTACACTAAACAAAGTTGGATTTGTACATTGCAGAAACGTAACATAACGTAAGTGTTCTTATTATTGTCCGTCTGGGTTTTATAATGCAGTGTGAGTCCGCTCCGCGATAGCCGATCTGCAAGCTCACAACGCGTTGCGCTGATTGACAGTGCACGTGCAGCAGCTACTGTATAGAATTATATTTAAGTAGGCTACTTTTTTGTGTGACGTCTGTGTGTTATTGACTTCTTGTTCCTTAATGTGCAGGTTTATCAGAGCGATATAGTGCAGCTGTGAGTGAGTAGGCCTATAGCTGCTGCTGCTGCGTCCGTGCACCAATAGAGCGACCGCGGCAGCGGCACGTATGCTTGAAATATTAAATAAAAATATGTTGGGCTTCCGGGCGTCCGTTTCTGGACTGTACCAACGGGCTTAGGGCCGGACGGTCCCTTAACTCCACGGGCCCCTATATTTTAGGCCCGTGCAGGGCTCTAGTGTGTGTGTGTGTGTGTGTGTGTGTGTGTGTGTGTGTGTGTGTGTGTGTGTGTGTGTGTGTGTGTGTGTGTGTGTGTGTGTGTGTGTGTGTGTGTGTGTGTGTGTGTGTGTGTGTGTGTGTGTGTGTGTGTGTGTGTGTGTCGCATGCGTGCGTAAAGTTAGTAGGCTATCAGAAGCAGCAACCATGCAGAGCTATACCAATCAGATTAAATAGGCTATATGCCTTAAACGTTTGACAAGCAATATTAAAAATACAAATCCACAAGCTCGAAAACCACCTGACGGGCCGCCCAAACGGGTCCGGGGACCCCCGGGCGGTACGGGTCACCGTGGACCCTTGGGGATCAAGGGGGGCCACGGGTGTCCACGTTTGCGGAGACGCTGCCTTCATATTAGCCTACTTAAATAACAAGCAGCTGATCTACAATTGACAATTTGACATGTCATTGCGCGTCGTATTCTGTCTTTCTTTCACGCACGCACGCACGCAGACATGTCACAGACCACCACATAACCATATTTGTATGGCCATATCGTTTATAGGCCTTATAGCTGAATAGCGCCGGCCGTCGGGGGTTCATTTGGTTCCAACCGTCCCATTATGGTCAACACTTATGATATGCTATTGCATTCTTCCAACTAAAGATTTAAATATTAATCTGAAAAAATGACATGGCACGGACTGGCTCAGAAAATCTCCCTGCATCATTATATCAAAACCAGGCCTATACTGAATGTAGGCAATTGAATTCCATGACTTTTGTTTCAATCAACTGAACTAGACCAATAAAATTGTAGGCTAGTATTTATGTTTTTCGTTAATAATAATGCATGCTAATTATTATTGAACGGTAAGTACGCTGGTATGTATACGCTATGGTATACACTATAAGCTTGTAGATCTGTTTATTTTAAGCATGCCGCCGCATTCTGTCAGAATCTCGTGTGTGTTATTATTGAACCATTTCATTTCATGTCTGTCTGTCTGTCTGTCTGTCTGTCTGTCTGTCTGTCTGTCTGTCTGTCTGTCTGTCTGTCTGTCTGTCTGTCTGTCTGTCTGTCTGTCTGTCGGCATCTGATCTACAAGCTCACGCATCGCAGCGGACAGCGGTTGATTATCGCTGGGCCGCAGCGGGTCTATATCGCCTAATGTATCATACAGCGAATGAAAGCAAACGTGTGTGTGTGTGTGTGTGTGTGTGTGTGTGTGTGTGTGTGTGTGTGTGTGTGTGTGTGTGTGTGTGTGTGTGTGTGTGTGTGTGTGTCGCGTGTGCGTGTGCGTGCGAACTTCATGACAGTGGTGCAGCATTACATTGTATTTTGATTTGAAATAAATAATGATGAATAGATGTCTATACTGTTGCTTGTGTGTGTGTTATGCTATAGGGTTAGCTGGAACACACGCCCTGTATGATCTGTGGTGCGCATCTACAAGCTCCAAGTGTTGCGTCCACATGCAGCGCGTTGTGAGCTTGCAGATCGTCGGTGCCCCACTATAGAGAGATGGTAGGGTAGTGCCCAAGCCTATTCCTATATGATCTGTGGCTATATTAAAGGCCTTTTATGTGATCTCACATAATGTGCGAGTCAGAGCTAACGTTACTCAATGATCATTTGCGTCTGATTGATATCACAGCACAGCGTGTGCTGAGAGAGAGAGAGAGAGAGAGAGGGGGGGGGGGGGGGGGGTATGCTCCGTTCATTGGCTCTATATGCCGTGCGAGACAGGATGATTTTAAATAAATATGTCTGTCTCTGCGTCTCTAGAGCTATAACATATAGCACACATGTGTGCACATGTGATGTGTGTGCGCGCGCACACACACACACACACACACACACACACACACACACACACACACACACACACACACACACACACACACACACACACACACACACACACACACACACACACGAGATTCTGACTAAAATAAACAGATCTACAAGCTTATAGTGTACCTTAGCGTACATACCAGCGTACTTACCGTTCAATAATAATTAGCATGTATTATTATTAACGAAAAACATAAATACTAGCCTACTATTTTATTGGTCTATAGTTGTTTGAAACAAAATGGTTGCTGCTTCTGATTAGTTACTAACTTTATTAGACCAATTTAAAATAGTATTAGATGTTTTTCGTTAATAATAACTTATGCTAATTATTACTGAACCATTTTAGATGTTTATATTTCACCAACAGGCATGATAATGCATTTATACTGCATGGCAGAATAGGCCAGTGGCCACCGGCCGGCGCAGTACGGCACAATCACAGCTCAGTCCATTTTAATATCATAGCGCAATTCCATGTTTATATACATCTGCTGGTGGGGGGTGCTGCTATATGTTGATTGCCCATTTGTATAACACATTATATAATATAGGTGCTTGTATGGTGCGTGTATAATAGGCCTACATTTAAATGACCACATTTAACACACACACACACACACACACACACACACACACACACACACACACACACACACACACACACACACACACACACACACACACACACTAGAGCCCTGCACGGGCCTAAAATATAGGGGCCCGTGGAGTTAAGGGACCGTCCGGCCCTAAGCCCGTTGGTACAGTCCAGAAACGGACGCCCGGAAGCCCAACATATTTTTATTTAATATTTCATACGTGCCGCTGCCGCGGTCGCTCTATTGGTGCACGGACGCAGCAGCAGCAGCTATAGGCCTACTCACTCACAGCTGCACTATATCGCTCTGATAAACCTGCACATTAAGGAACAAGAAGTCAATAACACACAGACGTCACACAAAAAAGTAGCCTACTTAAATATAATTTTATACAGTAGCTGCTGCACGTGCACTGTCAATCAGCGCAACGCGTTGTGAGCTTGCAGATCGGCTATCGCGGAGCGGACTCACACTGCATTATAAAACCCAGACGGACAATAATAAGAACACTTACGTTATGTTACGTTTCTGCAATGTACAAATCCAACTTTGTTTAGTGTAATGCTCCCGCAGTATTTAATGTTTTTAGAGCCGTACCCTATATGCTACTTATACTTAGTACTCGGTGTGTGTGTGTGTGTGTGTGTGTGTGTGTGTGTGTGTGTGTGTGTGTGTGTGTGTGTGTGTGTGTGTGTGTGTGTGTGTGTGTGTGTGTGTGTGTGTGTGTGTGTGTGCACATGTGTCACACATATGATGTGTGCTACAGTATATATGTTATAGCTCTAGAGACGCAGAGACAGAGACATATTTATTTAAAATCATCCTGGCACAGGCCTATAGTCTATACTAGACAACGGCGTCAACCGTCAACTCCGCTGGTGGCAAAATAATAAGCCAATAATAATAAGTTGCGGGGCGGGTGCCTTAAAATATATAGGCTACTCTAAGGTGGGCACGCACCCACTGTCGTTATAGGAACCTTCTGCCCTTGCCTATAGAACTGCCCCCCCCCCCTATCTGCCTATCTGCATGCGCTACGACGCAGAGAACGCAATGATAACTCACTCTTTTACTTTACTTTAATAAAGTACTTGTAGTCTATATTATCCGCCTAAGGCAAGTCATTGAGACACAGACAGACAGACAGACAGACAGACAGACAGACAGACAGACAGTCAATGCGCTATACGAGCGCGGTGAGCTTTGATGATCGGCTAAATTAATATAGCCGTGTATATAAATTAAATTCATATGTCCTTGTAGGTTATCTATTGTGTTGGCCAGGGTAGGTTATCTATTGTGTAGGCCAGCCCCCCCCCCCCCCCCCAGAAGGACGATCGTAATCACATATTGCCTTGCGCTGTGCGTAAAATAGTAATTTTTTCAGTATGAGGCGATACGCAGCATCTACACAAAGTGCATAGGGGGACCCCCCGACCCCCCCCCCTGCAAGGGTCCACATGGGGTGGGGGGGGGGGGGGGGGGAGGCACACAGATAGGAGCTCAGACGCTCACACACACACCCCCCCAGGGGTCCACAGACGCGGGTCGGGCCATCCCGTATGTAGGAGAGGAGCTGGTAGATCTGCTATTTTCGGTGGGCATGTGACAGCTCTGGAACGCAGGGTCGCCTGGGGACGGCGAAGGGCTCCACGGACCGGCATGGTGCACGCGGTGGCCTGGCACACGTGCACACGTGCCAGGCCACAGGGCGCAGGGCGGACCGGCAAGGTGCACGCGGTGGGCGTAGGGCAGCGCAGGGCACCGCGCAGGGCACCGCGCACCGGGCATATAACAAAGTCAACCATTACGTCGCAAACGGGTAGATATAGCCGCGACGAGTTCCGTTCTGTTGCGACGAGTCCACACACGCCACAACGAATTACCTTTTACGTCGAGAAGGGTAGATATAGCCGCGACGAGTTCCGTTCTGTTGCGACGAGTCCACACACGCCACAACGAATTACCTTTTACGTCGAGAAGGGTAGATATAGCCGTGACGTGTCCCGTTCTGTCGCGACGTAAAAGAATAGTCAAACTACTAGGTCGCAAACGGGTAGATATAGCCGCGACGAGTCCGTTCTGCCGGGACGAATTGATATTTACGCCAGGACGTACTCGAATATACGTTGCGACGGAAAAATATACGTCGCGACATAGGTCGTCAGTCGTGAAGGCATTTCGCTGTCTCTCTCTCCCTATGTCCTTGCATAAATTGGCATTCCACACATACTGTTGTGGAGGGCAAACGGCCTCCCTTCAGCAGAACGTGTGTGTGTGTGTGTGTGTGTGTGTGTGTGTGTGTGTGTGTGTGTGTGTGTGTGTGTGTGTGTGTGTGTGTGTGTGTGTGTGTGTGTGTGTGTGTGTGTGTGTGTGTGTGTGTGTGTGTGTGTGTGTGTGTGTGCGCGTGCACGTGCTCGGTCCTATAGTGCTCAACTCGGGCATCTGATTGCAAAGACTGGCACCCCTTACAAAGACAGTATAATCAATAGAGGCTGTTTATGCTTTTAGTAGCCATACAACATTGTCTCAATGTGACGGCAGCCCTTTGTTTCCATGAGAAAATAGAATCTCGTGTTATTTCTAGGATTTTTTCGGCATGGCTCTGTGGGAGGTAAGCCCTCTGGAAATGGGTATGTCTGTCTTGGAGTGTGTGTATGTGCGTAACTGCGTATGTCTGGGGCTAATCTCTGGCTAAGCACCGATCAGCGCCAAAATTGTTGTGCACAATGCCAGTTTACCAAGAAAGTACTTACACATTTATTTATTTTTCAGGGGCGCTAGAGTCTAGCCGAGCGCCTAGACCCTCCTATGTCCAGCTTTGAGGGTTTGTGTAAATACAAACATTGAAGGCAAGGATGCTAATTGTGATTGGCCAGAATGAGATGATGTATGATGACGTGTGATGATAAGAGCGCCCCTCACTTCACACGGGTGTGTTGTTTTTAGATTTTATAATGACATTTACTGAAGCTTAGATCATCAATATCTCATAGATGACTGACATCACTGGCTGGCTGTCCATGTGGTTTTATTTGTAGACTTGATACTTTTCATCGTTCACAGTTTTTGGTGATTCTACAGCATTATCGTCACAGTCCAAACATCTTGAGTGTCTGTAGTGTTGGGATAGCTTTGGGATCTTTCTGGACACTGAGACTTCAGTTTTTTGGCATCTTTCATTAGTTCAAATGTCTGGAACATGTTGATCCTCTCAGTGTGAGGGAGTATGCAAGGCAATGCCAATGCATCATCACTGAGTGTCATTGACAATTACTCTCATAGTGAAGTGATTGCAAGAGTGCGTGATATTTACATTTTGATAAGTTGCCTTCTGCCAATGTTTTGCTGGCAAAGCAGCCTCTGACTTAGCGACTGGGTGGCAAATTACCAAACACAAATCTCCCTTTCTGCTTAGGGAAATGTGTATGCATACTGCATTTTGTTGAGCACTGCTCCATGTATGTTGGGTCTGTTACTCTGGTGTATGTTGTTTTGACAAAGAAAAGACCAATACAGTCCTTGCAGTGGTTGCGGGCAGGAGTATAAAACAGACAACTATAAATACTGATCAGTAAGTAAGCATCAACCAATTTCCACTTTGGGTGCTGAATATTGCATTATAGTTCAGACCCAGCCGAGCATTGTGAGCTAGTGGGCCTGGTACTCTTGCTGTTTTATTTCCTTCTTTTTTGTGGCAGCTCATGAAATGTAAGCGACCTAGTCATCAATGGAGCGCCTGGTCGTCAATGGGATTGCCACCTAAGCCAATGGGAGTCCCTATACTCTGAAACGCCGCCTATACGCTAATGGGAGTCTGACCCATACTCTGAAACGCCGCCACAAACGCTGACAGCAATCGTGTAGTAGAGACTAGCGACCTAGTCATGATTGCCTGCCTCCTAAGCTATGACACCCAACACCATTAGCTATTTCACCCAACACCCATATGCACACACCGCAGCGGAGCGCAGAGCTGTTATGAGATAACTGGACAGCAGGAAAGATGCATAACGGTCGGAGACAGCGGTTGTTTCACCTGACAAATATGACTATGTAATATTTCTTGTTTTTTTTAATAAAACATTGTTAAATAAATACATCTAAAATATGGATGCAAGGTTTAAAGGTAGGGTATGTGATATTATTATTATTATTATTTTGTAAAAGCAGGTTTTGATTATTATTATTATAGATAGAGGTGTAGCAATCATCTCTACAGTATGTTGTATGTTTTATACAGTGTTTGTTAATAACAAGGGTATATCCCCGTCCCTCCAGGTCTTTAAAAAACTGAAAATATATTTTCAGGTGGGTTGCCAATTTCATGCAATCAGGAGAGAGTGTCCATTTATCAGCTTCAAATTCAAAGTGTTCCAGATGAAATGGTGTCTGCTCATTTCTTTGTCATCACTTCCAATTCCACTTGTTTATCTTGTATCCTGTTATCCTAGCAATGCTTTTTATCAGAATGTTGAGCTATTTAGGCATCTCTTTATCAAAAGAAAACGACCTTTTATGTGGGGTTAACATATTGTTTTTAACATTCCAGTCAATCTACATTTCTATTAATTCAGACTGACCCGAAGCAGTGATAAAACATCCCCAC